>NC_136910.1:55509214-55569443 GCF_949606895.1 Notothenia rossii
CACCTACAAGTTCACCCCCAAATTTGTCCTGAAGGCCGGCCAGAAAGTCACGGTAAGAGTTTGTGTTTAGTTACGAGTGTTAGAGATGTCCTGTCTTAAAAAGCATGTCGGTTATTTTACAATATTTTTAAAGGAAGACAATAAGTGCTCCATTTCTCTCCGTCAGCCGATATTAGTTCTAAAAAGTTTAATCACTCGTCTCTAAAAGGCCGATCAGAAGATGTAATACACGAGAGACTTATTGATTTTATGTGATTTTATGTAAAGTGTCTTTGAGCATTAGGAAAAGCGCTATAAAAATCAAATGTATTATTATATTCTCTGCATGGCGTCACTGTAGCTGAGAGTTGTTTAAAACCCATTTCCACACAGCTTGTTAAAGATGGGACTTAGCCATTGTTCTCCACTTTGTAAAATGTACAAATGTTGGCACACAGTAGTGTTAATTTCGTTGATTAAAACTATGACGAAATATGTTCGTCAACGACCTTTTTTTTCCATGACGAAAACGAGCCGATGACGAAACGGCACCGACGGCAGTAAACAATAACTGCAACGAAATCATCATGCAATATCGTTGACGAAAAAGTGACGAGACGAAAATGTAGTTTACTAAATAAAAACTTTGCCAAAATCTCTCTTTACTTTCGTTGATGAAAAATGAGGAGACGAAATATTATCAAAGATAACGTTACATCTCTGATAGTCAGTTTTTCTCCCAGCAGTTCCATTTCCGGTGCTGCGGCTGGGCAGCAGCTGTGTGTCTGTGCTGCGCGCGGCGGTACATTTGAATTACACCGGGCAGCAACACACTATGAACAGTCAGGAAGACTTGGGTCTAACGAACCTTATTTAACAGAAAATAAAATGGCAACAACAGGGCTTGGGAGCAGTGGTCGCGTTAACCGAACACACATATTGGTTTTGGCTAGACTAGTTTGACTGAAATGTTCTATAATCTGATGACTAAAAAAGACTCAATAGTTTTCATTGACAAAAAGTAGACTAAAATAATTCGTTTTCTTTGACTAAAATAAGACTAAAATGCTCAGACTTTTAGTCGACTAAAACTTGACTAAATAAAAACAGGATGAAGGTGACTAAATATGACTAAAACTAAAAAGGAAATTTAACACAGGACTAAAACTAAATTAAAAAATAGCTGACGAAATGAACACTAGCACACAGTAGATGAGATAAGATGGAACTTTATTTATCCCCTTGAGGAAGTTCAGGCGTTTATAGCAGCAGCAGGGTCAGAGTTAAAAACAGGATTCACCCACGGTTGTTATTGTTCTCCACTGTGTGAAATGTACAAATGTTGGCTACGGAGGTATTCACAAAGCAGATGCACTGAGGGAAAAGGTTGTCAATCACTAGTTTGTTGCGTCTCAAGCTTTCTATGTCTGTGTTGAATATGAAGCTGATGTTTTCTCTGTTTAGGTGTGGGCGTCTGATGCTGGCGTGAGCTCCAAACCCCCCTCAGACCTGGTGTGGAAGAGCCAGAACTCCTGGGGGTCCGGGCGGGACGTCCACGTGGTGCTGCTCAGCCCTCAGGGAGAGGTGAACACACTCACTCACACATATACTCACTCAGTCACACACACATACTCACTCAGTCACACACATACTCACTCAGTCACACATATATACTCACTCAGTCACACACACATACTCACTCAGTCACACACACATACTCACTCAGTCACACACATACACTCACTCAGTCACACACATACTCACTCAGTCACAGCAACAATTGTATATAAAAAAGATAATTATTCCTGGGCGACTAGCACTGAAACCTGTTTCATATTTATATCGGGAGGAATCTCACCAATACAATTTTATAAAAGCAAGCGAAGGACCGACATTTTTCTTAAAACGGGATCTGCGAAAACAAGCTTTCTACAAATGCTTCAGCGGACGTTACATTCATGTCAAAACAAACATTTGACAAATTAACACATACTCACTCAGTCACACATATACTCACTCAGTCACACATATACTCACTCAGTCACACACATACTCACTCAGTCACACACATACTCACTCAGTCACACACATACTCACTCAGTCACACACATACTCACTCAGTCACACACATACTCACTCAGTCACACACATACTCACTCAGTCACACACATACTCACTCAGTCACACACATACTCACTCAGTCACACACATACTCACTCAGTCACACACATACTCACTCAGTCACACACACACACTCACTCAGTCACACACACATACTCACTCAGTCACACACACTCACTCAGTCACACACACACTCACTCAGTCACACACACACTCACTCAGTCACACACACTCACTCAGTCACACACACTCACTCAGTCACACACACACTCACTCAGTCACACACACACTCACTCAGTCACACACACACTCACTCAGTCACACACATATACTCACTCAGTCACACACATATACTCACTCAGTCACACACATACTCACTCAGTCACACACATACTCACTCAGTCACACACATACTCACTCAGTCACACACACACTCACTCAGTCACACACATACTCACTCAGTCACACACACACTCACTCAGTCACACACACACTCACTCAGTCACACACACACTCACTCAGTCACACACACACTCACTCAGTCACACACACACTCACTCAGTCACACACATACTCACTCAGTCACACACACATACTCACTCAGTCACACACACATACTCACTCAGTCACACACATATACTCACTCAGTCACACACATATACTCACTCAGTCACACACATATACTCACTCAGTCACACACATATACTCACTCAGTCACACACATATACTCACTCAGTCACACACACATACTCACTCAGTCACACACATACTCACTCAGTCACACACATATACTCACTCAGTCACACACATATACTCACTCAGTCACACACATATACTCACTCAGTCACACACATATACTCACTCAGTCACACACATATACTCACTCAGTCACACACATATACTCACTCAGTCACACACATATACTCACTCAGTCACACACATATACTCACTCAGTCACACATACTCACTCAGTCACACACATATACTCACTCAGTCACACACATATACTCACTCAGTCACACACATATACTCACTCAGTCACACACATATACTCACTCAGTCACACACATATACTCACTCAGTCACACACATATACTCACTCAGTCACACACATATACTCACTCAGTCACACACATACTCACTCAGTCACACACACATACTCACTCAGTCACACACACATACTCACTCAGTCACACACACATACTCACTCAGTCACACACACATACTCACTCAGTCACACACACATACTCACTCAGTCACACACATATACTCATTCAGTCACACACATATACTCACTCAGTCACACACATATACTCATTCAGTCACACACATATACTCATTCAGTCACACACATATACTCACTCAGTCACACACACATACTCACTCAGTCACACACATATACTCACTCAGTCACACACATATACTCATTCAGTCACACACACATACTCACTCAGTCACACACATATACTCACTCAGTCACACACATATACTCATTCAGTCACACACATATACTCACTCAGTCACACACACATACTCACTCAGTCACACACACATACTCACTCAGTCACACACATATACTCACTCAGTCACACACATATACTCACTCAGTCACACATATACTCATTCAGTCACACACATACTCAGTCACACACATATACTCACTCAGTCACACACATATACTCACTCAGTCACACACACATACTCACTCAGTCACACACATACTCACTCAGTCACACACATACTCACTCAGTCACACACATATACTCACTCAGTCACACACATATACTCACTCAGTCACACATATACTCACTCAGTCACACATATACTCACTCAGTCACACACATATACTCACTCAGTCACACACATATACTCACTCAGTCACACACATATACTCACTCAGTCACACACATATACTCACTCAGTCACACACATATACTCACTCAGTCACACACATATACTCACTCAGTCACACACATATACTCACTCAGTCACACATACTCACTCAGTCACACATACTCACTCAGTCACACACATATACTCACTCAGTCACACACATATACTCACTCAGTCACACACATATACTCACTCAGTCACACACATATACTCACTCAGTCACACACATATACTCACTCAGTCACACACATATACTCACTCAGTCACACACATATACTCACTCAGTCACACACATACTCACTCAGTCACACACACATACTCACTCAGTCACACACACATACTCACTCAGTCACACACACATACTCACTCAGTCACACACACATACTCACTCAGTCACACACACATACTCACTCAGTCACACACATATACTCATTCAGTCACACACATATACTCACTCAGTCACACACATATACTCATTCAGTCACACACATATACTCATTCAGTCACACACATATACTCACTCAGTCACACACACATACTCACTCAGTCACACACATATACTCATTCAGTCACACACATATACTCATTCAGTCACACACATATACTCACTCAGTCACACACACATACTCACTCAGTCACACACACATACTCACTCAGTCACACACATATACTCACTCAGTCACACACATATACTCACTCAGTCACACATATACTCATTCAGTCACACACATACTCAGTCACACACATATACTCACTCAGTCACACACATATACTCACTCAGTCACACACACATACTCACTCAGTCACACACATACTCACTCAGTCACACACATACTCACTCAGTCACACACATATACTCACTCAGTCACACACATATACTCACTCAGTCACACATATACTCACTCAGTCACACATATACTCACTCAGTCACACACATATACTCACTCAGTCACACACATATACTCACTCAGTCACACACATATACTCACTCAGTCACACACATATACTCACTCAGTCACACACATATACTCACTCAGTCACACACATATACTCACTCAGTCACACATATACTCACTCAGTCACACACATACTCACTCAGTCACACACATACTCACTCAGTCACACACATACTCACTCAGTCACACACATACTCACTCAGTCACACACATATACTCACTCAGTCACACACATATACTCACTCAGTCACACACATATACTCACTCAGTCACACACATATACTCACTCAGTCACACACATATACTCACTCAGTCACACACATATACTCACTCAGTCACACACATATACTCACTCAGTCACACACATATACTCACTCAGTCACACACATATACTCACTCAGTCACACACATATACTCACTCAGTCACACACATATACTCACTCAGTCACACACATACTCAGTCACACACATATACTCACTCAGTCACACACATATACTCACTCAGTCACACACATATACTCACTCAGTCACACACATACTCACTCAGTCACACACATATACTCACTCAGTCACACACATACTCACTCAGTCACACACATACTCACTCAGTCACACACACATACTCACTCAGTCACACACACATACTCACTCAGTCACACACATATACTCACTCAGTCACACACACACTCACTCAGTCACACACATATACTCACTCAGTCACACACATATACTCACTCAGTCACACACATATACTCACTCAGTCACACATATACTCACTCAGTCACACACATATACTCACTCAGTCACACACATACTCACTCAGTCACACACATACTCACTCAGTCACACACATACTCACTCAGTCACACACACATACTCACTCAGTCACACACACATACTCACTCAGTCACACACACATACTCACTCAGTCACACACATATACTCACTCAGTCACACACATATACTCACTCAGTCACACACATATACTCACTCAGTCACACACATATACTCACTCAGTCACACACATATACTCACTCAGTCACACACATACTCACTCAGTCACACACATACTCACTCAGTCACACACACATACTCACTCAGTCACACACACATACTCACTCAGTCACACACATATACTCACTCAGTCACACACACACTCACTCAGTCACACACATATACTCACTCAGTCACACACATATACTCACTCAGTCACACACATATACTCACTCAGTCACACATATACTCACTCAGTCACACATATACTCACTCAGTCACACACATATACTCACTCAGTCACACACATACTCACTCAGTCACACACATACTCACTCAGTCACACACACATACTCACTCAGTCACACACACATACTCACTCAGTCACACACACATACTCACTCAGTCACACACATATACTCACTCAGTCACACACATATACTCACTCAGTCACACACATATACTCACTCAGTCACACACATATACTCACTCAGTCACACACATATACTCACTCAGTCACACACATATACTCACTCAGTCACACACATATACTCACTCAGTCACACACATATACTCACTCAGTCACACACATATACTCACTCAGTCACACACATACTCAGTCACACACATATACTCACTCAGTCACACACATATACTCACTCAGTCACACATATATACTCACTCAGTCACACACATACTCACTCAGTCACACACATACTCACTCAGTCACACACACATACTCACTCAGTCACACACATACTCACTCAGTCACACACATACTCACTCAGTCACACACATATACTCACTCAGTCACACACATATACTCACTCAGTCACACACATATACTCACTCAGTCACACACATATACTCACTCAGTCACACATATACTCACTCAGTCACACACACACTCACTCAGTCACACACACACTCACTCAGTCACACACACACTCACTCAGTCACACACACACTCACTCAGTCACACATATACTCACTCAGTCACACACATATACTCACTCAGTCACACACACACTCACTCAGTCACACATATACTCACTCAGTCACACACATATACTCACTCAGTCACACACATATACTCACTCAGTCACACACATACTCACTCAGTCACACACATATACTCACTCAGTCACACACATATACTCACTCAGTCACACACATATACTCACTCAGTCACACACATATACTCACTCAGTCACACACATATACTCACTCAGTCACACACATATACTCACTCAGTCACACACATATACTCACTCAGTCACACACATATACTCACTCAGTCACACACATATACTCACTCAGTCACACACATATACTCACTCAGTCACACACATATACTCACTCAGTCACACACATACTCACTCAGTCACACACATATACTCACTCAGTCACACACATATACTCACTCAGTCACACACATATACTCACTCAGTCACACACATACTCACTTAGTCACACACATATACTCACTCAGTCACACACATATACTCACTCAGTCACACACATATACTCACTCAGTCACACACATATACTCACTCAGTCACACACATATACTCACTCAGTCACACACATACTCACTTAGTCACACACATATACTCACTCAGTCACACACATACTCAGTCACACACATATACTCACTCAGTCACACACATATACTCACTCAGTCACACACATATACTCACTCAGTCACACACATACTCACTCAGTCACACACATACTCACTCAGTCACACACATACTCACTCAGTCACACACATACTCACTCAGTCACACACATACTCACTCAGTCACACACACACTCACTCAGTCACACACATACTCACTCAGTCACACACATACTCACTCAGTCACACACATACTCACTCAGTCACACACATACTCACTCAGTCACACACATACTCACTCAGTCACACACATACTCACTCAGTCACACACATACTCACTCAGTCACACACATACTCACTCAGTCACACACATACTCACTCACACACACATACTCACTCACACACACATACTCACTCAGTCACACACATACTCACTCAGTCACACACATACTCACTCAGTCACACACACACTCACTCAGTCACACACACACTCACTCAGTCACACACATACTCACTCAGTCACACACATACTCACTCAGTCACACACACATACTCACTCAGTCACACACACATACTCACTCAGTCACACACATACTCACTCAGTCACACACATACTCACTCAGTCACACACATATACTCACTCAGTCACACACATATACTCACTCAGTCACACACATATACTCACTCAGTCACACACATATACTCACTCAGTCACACACATATACTCACTCAGTCACACACACATACTCACTCAGTCACACACATACTCACTCAGTCACTCACTCACTCACTCACTCACACACACACACACACACACACACACACACACACACACACTGTCACTCGGTCTCTCTCAAGTCATTTTTCATGCAGTAAAGTATCTCTTTTTGACATTCAAAAACATCCCCTATGTGTGTTTGTGTGGCAGGAAGTGGCGAGGAGAACCACCACGTATAAGACGGGATTAGAAGAGCAGGATGAGGAAGGTGATGATGAAGAGGAGGACAACTTTCTCCTGGGGCAGGTGAGAGTATGAGCTCGGCACCGACACCCCCCCACATTTCAGACAAACGTATACATAATTAGTGTTTACTTCCTGTCTGTCTTCTTCTGTTGACTCCCTCGAACCTCCTTAGTAACGGTCATTATTATATCTTAACAACCTCTGAAATGTCCCATTTGACCAATCAGAATCGAGTATTCAACTAAGCTGTGTAATAATAATACTAAAAAACATTTATCTCAGCACATTATTCATAAAAATAAGTCAGTCTTTATCAGTGCTGTTTTTTTAGACTTTTAATGTGTGTGTGTAGCAGTGTGTTTTAAATTGAACCATGAATGTGTGTGTGTGTGTGTGTGTGTGTGTGTGCAGGAGGACCCTCACACTGCAAACAGAAGCTGCTCCATCATGTGAGCCAACCCCCCCCCCCCCCCCCCCCCCCACCACCACCACCACCTCTGAGCCCAGCCAGTCTGCTGCCAACTTTAAAACTATTTTTCTATCTTTTCAATAAAAAAAAAATAGGTTTTCTTTCTCATAAAAATGCACAACGGATTTTGGTAGGAAGTATTTTCAACTGAAAAAAATAACAATATAATACAGTTGTTTGTTGTTGTTGGACAAAAATTGTATTTGTAGGTCAGAACCTTTTTTTAAATTTTTTATAAAACCATGCAACAAGTAGCTACTCTTAAGAAGCGCTGATATTTTTTAATTGGTTTTAAAAAAAAAAAATGTTTACATTTTTGTCTATATCTGACTTTAATAATGATGCCATATTGTAAGCTTTAAGAACAGGATGTCGGGGATCAGCTCCGGGGCTGGAGACCTACTGTATAAATTAAATAAGCATTGAAAGGACAAGTACACTAACTAATACCCCTCCCCCCCCCTCCCCCTTCTGTCTGGACTTTAACTGGACAAAATGTCAGATTTACACAGTTTAGTGGCATTCTTTTAGTATCTGTAGAAAAAGACATACCGTGATTGTTTGATTGTATTAATGAAGAAGTCAGAGGACAGTTGAAGTTTGTTAGCAGTTGTTGAGTTACCTTAAAGCCCCTCTTCAGGAGGATTAAAAACTGGGACAGTGACACCTCGTGGAGAACATCGTAGTAACATTATTTGTAATAGTTCTCCACTCAAAGGGGCTGTAACCTTACTCATCAGCACATTTAAATAAGTATTGAGAAGTGTTCATTGTATTCTTAACTTTTGATATTTAAAGTGTTTGAAGTACCTTGTGTTGTATGTTATTATGCATGCTATGTAATCATAGTTGAATCATTAAATGAGTTTTCTTGTATATGTGTGTTCTACTGGGTTTTTTTTTATACACGTTTTAATGTTTTCTCTGAAGAAGACGGGTCATAGGAAAAATTATAAATCACTGAAACGCCGAAAATCAAGAAACCCTTTGTTTACCATTTATTTACTAAATCGCATCGTCCTGGGGCCTCTTCTCGTCAACATCTACATGCTACCACTGGCTCAGATAATGAAAAACAGGTAAATAAGTTACCAAGGTTATGCGGATGACACATTTATATAACCATTTCACCAGGAGACTGATCCAATTCAAACGGTGAGTAAGTGCATTGAACAAATCATTAACTCGGGGTGTCAAAAACTTTCTTCAATTAAACAAAGATAAAACCGAGGTAACTGTTTTTGGAGCCAAGGAAGAATGAATAAAGGTCAGCGCTGAGCTTCAATCGTCAATATTTAAAACGTGAAACAAGCCAGAAATCTAGGTGTAGTCATGGACTCTGACCTGAGTTTCAGCGGTCACATTTAAACAGTTACTAAATTATAATATTGGGAGGGATGAAACCCTCTTTAATGGTCACACATGCAGAGAGAGCACACAGCACACACAGTGAAATGTGTTCTCTGCATTTAACCCATCCTAGTACCAGGAGGGTGTTTCTCAATCACAAGGATGCTGGCTTGGTAGTCGCATACTTCCAAGTCACTTCCCTCAGAAACGAAGCAAGTATACTTCCAAGCCACGGCTTCGGAAAACGAAGAAGAATGGAACAGGCTAACAAGTTTGCCACTCTCTCTAACGGTTTCAACATATACTGTACCGAAAATAAATACCTCACGATGTCTATCTAATTATGAACTTGCTTTACTTTCACGGAACACATTTTTGGTGATAACAAACAAATGTAACAAAGTAACATATTTACCTATGATATTTACCAACACATGTTCTACGCCAGGCCTATTCAACTGGCGGCCCGCGGGCCAGATGCGGCCCAGAACCAACTCCCGAGTGGCCCAGCCTCCCTTAGCCAAATTCCTACACTAGTACAGACCATGAACGCAACACTCCGCGTTGCATAGAAACCACCAAACCACAACGCAGCACGTTTTTTGAAAGTGCATCTAGTGGTGCTAGTAATGGTGGTCCTATGATAGCAACTCTAAAACATGTCTCTCTCAACTCTGAAGCGTAAACAGAGACAAAACGGTCATTGATCTTGTGGAGCAGATCCAAGTCAAGCTGGACCTTTTCGCGACCGACTTGAGCACGGGTCGGATGCTGCATTTTCCGACGCTCCCCAGACACATCACATCTCCGGCACAAATCACGGATGTGATGACAGATTTCATTGCGAGGTTGAAAGAGAACTTTGCCGGTCGATTGGATGGACTTGCTCTGCCCACAGAGGTGATGGGCTTTGCCAGAGACCCCTTCACTGTTGCAGAAGAGGGGGACGCATCAACCAGAGCAAAGGAAGTGGTCCCCTGCATCGACAAGGGGAAATATACACTGGAACTTATTGACATGCAGCGCACTAACGGGCCAGCGAAGTTTTGGAGTGATGTCAAAAAACGGCAGTTCCCTAACGTTCAGAAAGTAGCGATCTGTGTGCTCAGTATGTTTGGATCAACATACTAATGTGAATCAAGCTTTTCACACATGAACTCAATCAAAAGTAGCACTTGCTGCTCCCTGACTGACAGCACTTTTCACCAATGTCTTAGGATTGCATTGATATCCTATGAGCCAAAAATCACTGCTCTTGTTCAAAACAAAAAATGTCCCTTCTCCCATTGAGAAAGTCAGCGATGTCAAATCACAAATGAGGTGATAGTAAGCACCTATTTAGTATAGTAGACGTGTAGTGTAGTATTCATTCATATAGTTACCCGTATCCCTTGTTATGGGTTTGTGCACTGAAGGGTAACTTGACAGTTCTTTCTGTATTCATTTAAATGCACTTTGTAATGTGTCTGGGTCAAATGTGACCAAAACGTATGATTTTTTAGTTATTACTTGAAAAGTGAAAAAATAGTATTGCTACAGTACTACCTCTTTGTGTTACATTGCTCTTTAGCTGTTTTTTTTGTATGTCAGGAAATGTATTAAGACTGCTATTATTGTATTCAGTAAATGCACTTTGTGATGTGCTTGGTTCAAAAAAGATAACCTGAATATTTGACTTCTAAAGCAAACAAATGTAATGCTACAACTGTGCACTTTTTTTCAGATTCTGTTAAATTAATGCTAATTTGTTGTGTTTTTATGCACTTTTTGACCTACCTTTGTTAGATGAACAATGAATACAAATTGCATGTTTTTCATCGCAGTAATATGTGTTTGTTTAAAATGTGTCACTACCCGCTTTTTACAGGCCGCTGAATGTCTGGCCCAGCTGAATTTTGTAGTTATAAAATCTGGCCCAACTGAATGTGTAGTTGAATAGCCCTGTTCTACGCCACTACATACTTACATTTAAATGTGTGCTACGTCGGTTCAGCAATTCTCCGCAAGGTTTTTTGAAATTGGTCCGTGCGCAAAGCATTGTGGGGATTTTAAGGACGCAAAGTCTACCCATGTGCAGCCTCGAAATTACCCCCAAACCAAGGACGCGGCCTCGTTGGAATTCCAAGTATGCTGGAGATTGGAACAGTCCTTCGGCGGCACTCGATGACGTAGCATCCTTGAAATATTGGCTTGGAAGCCAGCTTCCTCAAGATTGAGAAACAGCCTCTCTCTGAGCTTTCTGCAACGCGTCTCCGACTTCACTTCCTTCTTCCGGTCCGACCAGCCGACGACTCCACACACCTGTTGGTAGATGTTTCCTCTTTGACATTCCTCCATCCAGCAGGAGCAGATCCTCCTCACAGAGGAACAGTTAGTCCTGTTTCTGCAAGTTTCAGAGTCTCATCCAGCAGGTAACCTTACAGTAAACTCTGTGACTTCTCTCCAAAAACATTATAGTTTTACTGGTAGAGCTGATCATTGAAGTGAAATATGATTTGTACGAGATAGCCTGAACCTAAAACATACAGAAAGTCATTATTGTAATGTTAAAGAGGTTCATTTAGGCCTATACTATTAAACACCTCCCGGTAACAGTCAAGTCAACAATGGAAATAAATTGTTGTTTTTAATCACTTTTTAAAATGCTATCTTTATCTACTTATTTGTTTTGACCCTTTGTTTGAATGTGTGCATGTCTTGGTAATTATATGTGTTTCATATATTTATGTCTAGTCTATGCTTTAAACTTTGCACTCCGTCTTGTGCGTTCATTGTCACGTTTCATTTGACCATTTATTTCAGATTTTTTTATAGGTTGATTTCTGAGTTATTTCTCATTAATTTGAGAGGTCTTTCTTGAAAGGGTTAAACCTTTTGCTGGTACATGTGTGAGTTTTTGTCTTGCACATGGTGTTCCTTGGAATATATGTTAAGGTTTAGGCTCGACAGTGAATCCACTTTGATTTCAAAGTAAAATCAGCAGAAACACAGTTTAATATTCACCTTTAATAAATCCTGTAGTGAGTTCAGGTAAAGCAGCAAAAGAGTGAAAAGTACTTCATTAAATCCAGGAGTTAAACTTGAAGCTGCAGTCGAATGATGACCAAAGATCCTGATGTGAATTGTTTATTACAAGTGATTCCTCAGTAACACACACATCATCACCACCACCATCCAAAAAAAAACAAAGAGGAGACAACAGTATTTTACATCATCATCATCATCATCGACACCACCACCACCCTGAGGAAGAGGAGAGCCGGCGGCCATGTTGAGAAACTCCTCACTTTATTGACAGACTTTTGGCACACATTCTTAAAGCCACTATGGTTTTTCTCCCATGTGAACACGGTGATGTATTTTGAGAGCCCCTGATGTAGTGAAAGTTTTCCCACACTCTTCACACCAGTACGGTTTTTCTCCCGTGTGAATACGTTGATGTGTTTTGAGATTACCTGATGTAGTGAAAGTTGTCCCACACTCTTCACACCAGTACGGTTTTTCTCCCGTGTGAATACGTTGATGTGTTTTGAGATTACCTGAAGAAGTGAAAGTTTTCCCACACTCTTCACACCAGTACGGTTTTTCTCCAGTGTGAATACGGTGATGTTTTTTTAGATCACCTGATGTAGTGAAAGTTGTCCCACACTCTTCACAGCTGTACGGTTCTTCTCCTGTGTGAATACGTTGATGTATTTTGAGATGACTTGATTGAGTGAAAGTTGTCCCACACTTTTCACAGCTGTACGGTTTTTCTCCCGTGTGAATACGTTGATGTGTTTTGAGATGATTTGATCTAGTGAAAGCTGTCCCACACTCTTCACAGCTGTACGGTTTTTCTCCTGTGTGAATACGTTGATGTGTTTTGAGATGATTTGATTGAGTGAAAGTTGTCCCACACTCTTCACAGCTGTACGGTTTTTCTCCTGTGTGAATACGTTGATGTGTTTGGAGATTACCTGATGTAGTGAAAGTTGTCCCACACTCTTCACAGCTGTACAATTTTTCTCCTGTGTGAATATGCAGGTGGCGCTTTAAATTTCCAGATGTTGTAAATGATTTGTCACATTGCTGACAGCTGTGACGTCTCTCTCTTCCTTTCGGTTTCTAGAACAGACGGACAGAGAAAGAGAGAAAGTCAATCTAAAAAGCATAAATATACAAGTTAACACAATAAAAACTCACTTAATATAAAGCTTGAGTTAACAAAATACTACTTATCAACTGTTTGTGTTTATTATATTTGTATTATATTTGATACAGTAATACAGCAACATTCTAACCACAGTATATACCAGAGGTGGGGGACTCGAGTCACATGACTTGACTCACGTTTTTTTACGAGAGTTGCTTGAATAACATTGATAAAAGACTCGACTTGACTTGTGTAGGGGTGTAGAGTTATTTGTTCAAGCACCGGATCGGCAAAACAGGAGAGTCTGTGAACCAGTCTGCCTTGACCTATGTATTCATGTCTGTGACTCTCACAGTATCTGCTGCTGCTGTTTTATAGCTGGAAAACCTCCTTCACTTCATGAAATCTCTGCAGCACCAGGAGGCAGTAACGTGTAACTCAGCAGAATCTGAGAAGAGCAGCACCAGCTGCAACGAGCTGTTTCTTTTACTGTTTACTTCACTGTGTTTACCTTCATTAGAACAGCTAAAGAGCGCCCGCAGGCTAATCACACACACACACACAGTAATTACCGGACTATGACCGGTAAAATATGCTGAAGACCGGCAAATCTAAATCTCTCCGGTCAAAATAATTTCCCCTTCGCGCAATACCGCATCAGTTGCGCCACTTATGTGACAGACAAGAAGAGTATGTGACAGACAAGAATAATCATTCTAATGTCCAACACTTAATGTGGAGAAAGAGATGTCCTGTATGGGTTGATTGTGCGTTGATCTGTTGGTAATGCCTCTGGGTTCCGGTGGGCATGTAAACAAATGCATAATGCTGCGCTATACTTTGTGGCCTCACCCGGTTGCATTGTGACGCTTATTATTTAGGTGTCTTTGAATAAGCAGGTAGTCATATCATTAGCTAGAACTAGCTGGATCTGATCGATATGGACATAAACGAGAGTGAAGTCTAATCTGACGGGAGAGAGAGATCAGCTGCTGCTGACGAGTCGACACGCAGCTCTGCATGATCACCTGCAGCGGTGAGCGGACAAAACACACACTTCAGGTTAGAATATCACACGTAGCTATTTTAATTACCTCTCAAACTACCTAAACTAGTTATAGATATGTTTAGTTTTACTGTCGGGTCACTCATTACTGGATCCACGAGCTGCATGATACTGGCGGGCTGTCAGGAGAGAGAGAGAGAGAGCAGTGGCGCCTCCAGACATTTTTCATAGGGGTGGCCAAATGGGGCCACTGAAAATCTTGGGGTGGCCCACCAAAACCAAGAGTGTAATTGGTGTAAAAGTATAGACTAGATGAAAACAATGGCAAAGAGAATCACCTACTGATATACTTTGGTTTCTTATTTTACATTTTCTAATACTATTCATCTGAAGTGAATATAATACGGATAGTTAACATTTTTACTTCAAACAACATTTAAAAGAACCTTGTTTTGTGTTATGTTTACATGTGTTGGTGATTTATTGTTTTGATTTTTATATATGCTAGTTGTTCTTTCCTTTTAAAAAAGACAAATACAGCTTAATTTAAATAAGTTCCTTTATTGTAAGGCACAAAATATTCAGCATTCTCAACACATACAATACACAACAACAACACAGCATGTTCTTCAGTTATATGTCTCTAGGTTATAAATAGTTTTAGACTGAACAAAGCTGTTTGTGTCACACTGGGATCAAAGATGATTGACATGACTTTGACATGACATGATAGATGCCGTGTGTAAATTGAAGAGATAATAAATTTTACAGCGTGGGTAGACCGAATGTTTGGAAAAGCATGTGTCTGTAATAAGAAGATGCATCACGCATTTTAAAAAGGTTTTTCGTCTGCAGACTTGTCAAAGCATTAATTCATGGTTTTTACTAACCGGTATCAGTATGTTGTTACTCCGGCATCATTTTGAAACGTGTATTACAATTAAATCAAATATGTTCATCTTGTTGTAGTTGTAGCCCCCATGCCAGCGATTCTCTCTAGTTTAGCAACTCAGCCCGACTCAGCCCTGTTTATTGGCCCCGATAGAACCACTATTTTGTCGGGCCAGAAAAAAAGGTGAAAAAGTAGCCCCGGTCCGGAACTAGGCATAGTGGAAACGCAACCAAAAACGGGCCCGGGACGACTCGGCACGCTTAAACCGTGCTATGATGGAAATGCGCCATAAGGTAAAGGAAATGACTGGCAAGAAAATATCTCCATGGAGAAAGGCCATGACCGTGAGAACAGAAAAAACAGATTCAAACCTCTCAGTAAACACAGAGCTGAATCCAGATCAGATGCCCGCTGAAGGCTCTTTGAGCAGCTCTCACTGATCCTGCTGTTATGTTACATGTTTGTTGTTTGTTTCTCATGTATTGTGTTTGTCTTATTTGTCTATGTTGATGTTACACATGGAGCTGCTGTGATGCAAGTCACATTTCGGACTTGATCTGACAATTGAAGTATTATCGTATCGTATACAACAACGTTCTAACCTATATCTAACCATATTGTGCATTCATATTGTATATTTCAAAACAGGTTGTGATCTTTCATTTGGGGATAACAGTGTTAGGCATTTGTGAGGTGCAACTAGTGCTGCATACCGGTACGCAGCACTAGGTGCAAAAACATGAATCTTTCTGTTGGTCGCTTGTTAGCAGACCCTCCACGTATACGTATTAGTGATGAGAATTTCGGCTCTTTTTAGTGAGCCGAATCATTTGGCTCGGCTCACTAAGAAAAGCCGGCTCTTTTTAGTGAGCCGGCTCTTTCGGCTCCCAAACGGCTCTTCGTGTTACCACGGTTTACCAGAGCCGCAGTCTTGCCGCTGCGAGGCTCTGGCGCTCGCAGTTCACGCGCATGCTCAACTAACACCCCCCGTCAAGGCTCACCGGCAGTACACTTTCCGTCAAAGGAACACGCTTTGCTGGCGGTGAAACAAATCCCACCAGACTCCTTTGCCCCTCCAACAGAGGGATGTCCTTGTCCTTTTTCCTTTTCGGAATTTCAAGTGATAAAAACTCTTTTGGACGCCCTCGGCTCGAGTTCAGGGCGTTCCGAGCTGAATAAGGGCCTAAAATGACGGCAAGACGCCAGTCTGGCGGAAACGCTGGAATTAGGAATATATTGTGATGAAGTGCACACTGACCTGAGCTCCAGGGGTCTCTTGGTTCTCCTCCATGCTGCTCTCAGTGCTCGGCTGGGTTTCTGAAATAATGAGCAGAACTACAGCTGACGCAAAACAAGACAACTCAATACAACCGACAGACACAACAAAACTAATCTACAGCTACTTCGTAGGTTCATAGCAGAGGTGAGAAGTAACTAAGTACATTTACTCAAGTACTGTACTTCAGTACTATTTAGAGGTACTTTGACTTTACTTGAGTATTTCCATGTAATGCTACTTTGTCTGCGACAATAGGAGACAGTAATAAAGCTGCTTCACTGAAGAGGAGAAACTCACAGCTCCAGGACTCAGTCAGTCAGGAGGAGACTAGAAACGACAAGTCAATACACTGAGGATTCATCCTGTAACATAAAGGAGTTACCTAACGGTAATACAGAAGAGTTACCGTGCTAAAACAATATGCTGAAGGTAAAAAGGGAGATTTACTCATACTAAACGATATACATATAACTTATGAGTATACTGTGGGATAAATAATGTTAGCGAAAGTAATTATTAAGGTATTTCCTCCACCTGAATGAGAATAAAAGACACAAACACCAGAGAGAGTAACACACACCTGGGTCTGCGTTCATAGAAGCTGGAAACACTGATAAGTTTCCCCAGAATCTGCTCTCATGGAACACTGGGTCCTGATGAAGATCACCACAGAGCTGATCAGGTGGAAAACTGTGAGAAGTGAAGAGGAGGAATTAAAAGAGTTTATTCAATGATATGTTCTATTTCTAGATGCTTATATTTAGTGTGTTATCACATCATGTGCAGTGCCTTGTCTAATCTATGCTGCTGTAGGGCTGGTCAATTAATCGTATTTTAAATCGCAATTACGATTATGGCTTGCAACGATTACGAAAACAACGTAATCTAAATAAAACGAAAAAAAATGTATTATTACGTTTTTTATATATAAAATTGTTTTTTCTGTTGAATTATACTTAAAGTTCAGGGTAATCAACCGTCAAAAACATACTGTTCAAAATGTTTTTCTCCAATAAATTGATGTTTTCAAAGCAAATGGATAATCGTTTTTAATAATCATGATATCAATTATTGACCCAAATAATCGAGATTATGATTGTTGCCATAATCGAGCAGCCCTATGCTGCTGTGACGTAAACATGTTCCAAATTGATCCATTTAATCAATGTGATGCTAAGCAGAGGAGAAAATTATAGAAAGGTCAGATAGTTATTAACGTTACATGCAAATGACTTTAACCATTACGATAAAAAGTTATCATTAAATTATTATTAATATAATACAAATATTTAGATATAATTCATCATAATCGGTATAGCAATTTACAGCTCACAGTTTGTTCACTTTTATTTCATTAAAATATTCAGAAAGTGACATTAATGGTTGTTTGAACCACGGTTATAACGCTATCTGTGTCATTAAGTTAACACAGAAAGCAAACATTAGCTAGTGAGACTGTTTAATGTACTCCATACATGGTGCATAGCGCGGGAAGGCCGGAGCAGAGCTGTTTTATGGAAAAGCGAAGCAATTAAGCGCGCTTTATTTTCTTTTAATCTAAAAAGCGAAGTAAAGCATTTACAATTATAGGCACTTTATTCCAAATTCAAGCACCATTCCCCAAATTCAAGCACTTTTCAAACCTTGAAAACACCTCGTACAATTTCAAGCATTTTCAAGGATTTCCAGCACCCGTACAAACCCTGCATATAGATATTAAAAAGGCATGGTGAGAGGAGCCCCCCCCCCTGCCGTACCCCATTACCAACACCAAATGGCGCCGAGACTGCATTCCCCCATTTGATCCGCATGCTCTGGTTGGCATACCAATAAGCCAGGATCCTAATTATACTGTTGGGCACAGCCCTTTGTCTCAATTTTAATATCTTGTTGCATCTTTTAAATATGTTTAACTCGTGTAATGCCTGAAAACACTACTGCTGTGACACAATCATTTCCCAGTTTAAGATAAATCATTATTTACATAAAGTATACCTATTTATCTAATGCGCTAAACCGTCGCTTAGCTTAGCGTTAGCTGCTAACTGAAGAACCCCATTCATTTTTATGGGAAATGCTACGTAACGGTGAATGGCGATGCTAATAAGCTAGTTAGCATATATTTAAAACCATATCTATGGTAAAGAGCACCAACACAACAACACAAACGGTCTTAAAGACAACTGGTGTAATACATAACTAACATAAAGTCAGCTGAGCATTACAAATCAACTGTTACTCACCCAGAGCCGAACTGGAATAATAACTGTAGCTGTTAGCCGTTAGCTGTTAGCCGATGGCTCTTAACTGCGGTCAAGCCAGCCGTCACTCACTCAAGCCAGCCCGCACGTGATATTGCGGTGCGCGAATATCCTATGCATTACGGTAGAGCCCTGGAAACACTGCCTCATATATGAGCTATCATCCCTCTGTATTTAGATGAGAATAAAACAAAAACTGTCCAGTATAAAAGACTCATCTCACTCCAGGGTGATAGCAGGACACCCCATCTAGTCACTCAGAAAAAATCAGGACATTCTGATGTATAGTTTCAAAATAAAATACCTTTGAAGTCTCATATATGAGCTATCATCCCTGTTTTTAGATGAGAATAAAACAAAAACTGTCCAGTAAAAAAGACTCATCTCACTCCAGGGTGATAGCAGGACACCCCATCTAGACACTCCGCAAAAATCAAGACAATCTGATGTAGAGTTTCAAAATAAAAGACCTTTGAATTCTCAGATATTATATACAGTTTTGTTTTATTCTTATCTAAAAACAGGGATGATAGCTCATATATGAGACTTCAAAGGTCTTTTATTTTGAAACTGTACATCAGAATGACCTGATTTCTTCTGAGTGACTAGATGGGGTGTCCTGCTATCACCCTGGAGTCAGATGAGTCTTTGATACTGGACAGTTTTTGTTTTATTCTCATCTAAAAACAGGAATGATAGCTCATATATGAGACTTCAAAGGCCTTTTATTTTGAAACTCTACATCAAAATGTCCTGATTTTTTCTGAGTGACTAGGTGGGGTGTCCTGCTATCACCCTGGAGTGAGATGAGTCTTTGATACTGGACAGTTTTTGTTTTATTCTCATCTAAATGCAGAGGGATGATAGCTCATATATGAGGCAGTGTTTCCAGGACTCTACCGTAATGCATAGGATGTTCGCGCACCGCAATATCACGTGCGGGCTGGCTTGACTAGGTTTTCCCGAGTGGAGGCTGGCTTGACCGCAGTGGCTTTTTGCCTTTATTTAAAGATAATTTGAGACTATTTTTGGCGCACATTTAAAAAAAAATTGTGAGTTTCTTTCTGCCAAGATTACAGCTGTTGTGTTAAATAATCACTTCTGATTCGTGATTAAATGTAAACTAAGCTAACAGGTATAAATACACTTAATAAAACCTCTGCAGGTGTTTAATCCACTCACCACTTCTTCTTCTTCTTCTTCTTCTTCTTCTTCTTCTTCTTCTTCTCTCGGTTTTTGGCGGTGCATACCGCTAGTGATGTTACGTATTGCGCCGAGGCTTCGGAGCGTGTGTCGAGTAATCCCTGAAGCTTTTTGTAAACCTTGTATCGAGGCTTGTATCGTTTTGGGCCAGTGACGATGGAGAAACTTAACAAGCAGCAGTGGTCCACTGAAGAGACCAGCTACCTACTTGGAATCTGGTCTTCCGAAGAGGTAGTGAGGAAGCTGGAGCACAATCAGCCATTGTTGTTGTTATCGGTGTGAGCTGTGAGGAGTTCTTCTTCTTCTTCTCTTGCTTTTGGCGGATTGCAAACAACTTAAAAGGTGCATACCGCCACCTACTGTACATGAGTATGAATCATCACATCATTCCAACTCTTTAACTTATGCTCTAATCAAAATAAAATTAAAAATTAATCAATAAAACCATGAAATAAATAAAACAAAAAACAAATCTATGTTCTTTCCTGACCTAATGTTAAATTATTGTTCCTACCCCAGTTTCACTCAAGAATTTAAACAGTGCCTTTCTGGTAGCTCTTACTCCCTCTCCTTTTGTTCCCAAAACACCAACCACACTCCACTTCCTCTCTGCCTCTAAGACTTTAGCCTTTAGTTTGTCTCTTTCTGCTTTATAGATGTCACAATGTAACAAGATATGTTCTACATCTTCTTTTACTCCACAGTTCCCACACTTGTTACTGTCACTTTTCCCCATGATATACAGCGTACTATTCAAAGCCGTCTGATTTATTCAGAGTCTAGCCATCATGATTTCCTCCCTTCTTTTTCTTTCTTTATGAATATTCATTGTAATTGTATTTTGTACTTTGTGATAGTCCTTGCCTTTCTGGTCTTTCTCCCACCTTTTCTGCCAGATCTCCATCCCTTTTTTCTTAATGACTGCTTTTTCCTTCTCCTTTACCAAGTTGTACTTCCGCCTTTTGAAATTACTCCGACTGTTTCTCTCCTCTTGTCTCGTCTCTGTGCGTGTGTGTTTGAATCTATTGTGCTGACTGCACCGATTGGATTGGCTGAGTAGCGTCACCTCCTTAAAACATTAAACAATAACTTTTTAAAACCTTTTTATTTTTATGTTTTAAACACATTGTATAAAACTCCCCCACTACTTGGACTATTCCTTGCACCCCTCTAGAATAAGCCCGAATGGTCTCAACCATATTGCATCAGTAACGTGCACTTGTTATTATAACAAGATCGCAAGGACACTGATAGCAATCGGAAAATTGAGTGTTGTTCAGTTTGTGTGGTGTGGAACATGCGTGTCCGTGCATGAAAATATACCAAACACCCAATTACAATTGCATGTTCAATTCACTACCCTGGAAGCTAATACAGTTGTTAAAGTTGGAACAGCCTGTGGACAGCCGTTCTTCCTTGCATGTCAGTCGCCGACACCTTCTTACAGAGGACAGGCACATCTAGCTGCAGCACGACCCGTATATTTCCGCACGCCGTGTTCTCAAGACATATTTTTTTGGTGGATAAATCCTTATATGCTCCCGGCAACACAAACTTTGCCTCCTTATTACACTCACCCCTATTTTAGTGGGAACAATGAGTCTGCGTCTTTGATGCACACAGGAATAAACGCAGATCATACTCTGGCTGCAGCCTTTACCGGTACTTGCTTTTGATCAAAGTCAATGCGGAAAACCTGCACTCACACAGGTAGGTGGAGGGGAAGGGAATGAGCACTCACACAGGTAGGTGGAGGTGAAGGGAATGAGCCCTTTTACAGCCTTTTTGGTGAGGTGGGGGAACTCGGTCTCCACAGACAGCCACAAGTGTGCAAGTGTCACTTTACTCGTCTTTTTCTCATTCTTTTGTGTCTCACGCTGCGCCTCCCCTGAAGCTCTCTGGCGCCCCCCAGGGGAGGGGCGCCTCACACTTTGAAAACCGCTGCACTAGGGGTCTTATTGATTGTTACTGTTCCCCTTACTTTCTTTATTGCTTCTGCGCAGGCCCGGACTGGAGGACCGGGAGGTTACCCGATGTTAAGTGGCCTGCTGGCCTGAGGATTTTTTTTAATGTATTGTATTGTGAACGCAACGCTGCGCAAATGTGGGTCTGACTCTGCCGTCTGCCTCACAGAGGGTGACTGGCTGTCTACATGATGTGGCCTGCCGACATGGCCACTTTCATACAGATCATACACTAATGCCCTCGATTAGTCTCTGTGTGTCATTCAAGCTCGCGAGGGAGTGTGTGTATGTGTGGCGCGAGCGAGAGAGAGAGAAAACGGGTGAAAGAAAACGCGCGCGCCGGTTACGTGTATTGTTGTTGTTAGCATCTGGTGCTAGCTAGCAGCGCTAACGGATATAAGGAGCTGTTTCAACAACAAGCTGGGGAAGAGTCCTCTGCTGTCAGACTGAGAGACTGATAACTACAGCTCAGGGGCCGTATTCACAAAGGATCTTAGGGCTAAAAGTAGCTCCTAACTGGCGAATTTAGGAGAAACTCCTAAACATAATGGGCGTGTCAGTCTTAAATTTAGGACTCCTAATTTTTTTCACTAAGAGCAATTCACAAAGTATTTTAGGCCTAAAAGTAGCACCTACATTTAGGAGAGCTTAAAAGTCCTCGAGAGGACTCCTAACTCAGTAAGACCTATTCACAAAGAATCTGAAAATGGCTGCGAGACGAAATGTTTTGGAGACAATGGAAGACTGTGAATTGATCAAGAGATATAGGCTAAATCGTGAGGGTATCAAACTTGTTGTGGAATTAGTGCGGGATGCAATAACATCCCCGACTAACAGGAATAACCCGATTAGTCCGGAAATAAAATGTTTGGCAACACTACGATATTTAGCAACAGGGAAAATGCAACTTTGCAATGCCGACGATTTAGGAATATCGCAACCATCAGTCAGCCGTGCCATAAACCAAACCATCAACGCGCTCTCTAGACCACATATCATCCAACAGTTTATCCGGTTTCCTTTGGACAATCAACAACTACACAGGATCAAAGACAACTTCATGGCAATGCAGGTATGCCCAGTGTGGTCGGTGCTATTGACGGGACGCACATAAAAATAATTGCGCCATCAAAAGATGAGGACGTGTTCGTCAATAGAAAGAAAGTACATTCCATCAACACGCAGATTGTTTTCATTCATCATGATAGGGGGCTTTAACGGCGGTATGGGCTGTTATTGAAAGTGTTTAAGTGCTGGAAATATGCTCATTGGATAATAGTTTGCAGGGTGCTTTTAATTGCCTCCTCGATTTAATGCAATTTACGTATTTTTATTGTTTGCTCTCTCTCTTTAACGTGCATATACAACGTCATTATCGTGGTCTGCACAAACTTGTCATCATGCGTGTATTCTGCTAACTGCACTGTCCATAACTATTTGATAGGAATATATTTCTAGCCTCGGCTATTTCCTTGTTTTTCGGTGTTTTAGTGGGCTCGTTTGTGGGATGTTGCGGATGAGTTTCACCGAGACCGCCTGCTCTGAACAACCAATCACCGTACTGACCGCTTCTAAACTCATGCACGAGAATCGACGTAATCCATAGCAACGGCGCGTCACTCTTAGTTCACTCTTAGTGATTTATCCTGAGTATGAGTAGGTCTCAGCGGCTTTGTGAATAACTTTTAAGAAAAAAACCGCTAGGAGCACTCCTAGCGGTAAGATAAAATGCTTTGTGAATACGGCCCCAGGTGAGGTAAAGGACTGTGTTTAGATAGTTAACTTAGTCTAAGTTATCTCAGTGGGTCTCAAACGGTTTGGTCACCATTTATGTAAATACATATTTCCATTTGAGGGGGGAGTGATTAGTAAAATATGCATTAATAATACAAATAAAATGTTAACTTGGTGAAAAAAGGTAAGATACACTTTTAAAATTGTTGAGAGCTAAAACTAGTCTTTGATGCTGCCTCAAAGAGGAGCAGGGGGGGAGAGGGGGGAGACAGGAGAGGCTGATTCAGGAGCCCAGACACACTCACACATATAAATGAACCAAAAACAAATAAATAAACAAGTTTCAATGTTTTTTCATATTGGATATGGTATGTTATTGGTCATGGCCATGTTCTTATGATTTTATGATTATTTAAATGTATACAGTTCTGTTTCATATGGGTGTAGTCTCTCTGTATTTCCCCCTCAAAGTGCACCAGATTTATGCATTTAAGTCCAACATTTAAAAACAAATCTTGCCCCCGGACCCCCCTATAGGATTTGAGGTCCACCCCCAATTAAAATATGTTCACATAGATAGGTTCCTAAATAGATTTGCAAATTTCTTTAAATAGTAACCTATCTCCATATGTTTGTTTTTGGGTAGTAGATTTAAACTAGAGGTCTATCACTATGGGCAGCAACGCTGTAAATATTGACAAATAAATCCAGCAAAATGGCACAAAAAACTGGTAGTGGCCTGGCTGGGTGTATAATTCCCGGCCTGACTTATTGTCCCAGTCCGGCCCTGCGTCTGCGTATGAAACTTTGTTTGTAATCTTAACTCTCTGCACCTCTCTGGCCTCTCTCTGCACTTCACATCATCCAAACGCAGCACTGTGATCTCCTCCGCAGTTACAACATTTAACCTTTGCATCCTTTTCACATTTCCCATACTCATGTTGTCCTCCCACCTTAGCTGTCCTGTACACTGCTGCGCTGTGTGCCCCATTCGTTGACATGCGTAGCACCTGAGAGGTTTGGGAATGTACTCCCTAACCATGAAGTTCAAATATCCCATTTGTACTGGGTTCTCTCAAACTGAATGAGAACTGATAAGGTTTCTTTGAGAGTGCCATCCCGTTTGCTTTTAAGCCTTGTGACTTCCACTACTTTGCCTCCTTTTTATTCACTTTGAACATCTTCCATTGACATGTCCAATGGTACTCCTGAGATTACTCCTCTCAGTTTTGCCATTGCCTTCATTTTCTCCCCATTCAGTGAGTTCATTCAGAGAATCTTTTCCTGCTGCTGTTTGTTATTGGCATGTATCAAAACCCACTTGTTGTTCATGAATTTAGCTAATTAAATTTTTCCAATCTCTTTTTCAATTGCTTTGGTAAGTTTAATCGGGTGGTAATGCCCACCATCCTGATTGAATTATATTACAACTTTCCACTCGTGTTCTAGTTCTTTATCCAACATTGCTTGGCTGTCACTTTGACTGATTTTTGATTTTTTGCTTTGGTTAGCCTCGTCTGCTTCACCCGACCAATCCGACCAACTTCGAGCTCTTACTGAGCTATCTCTTTCTCTCAAAGATATTTTCTTCCTCGCAGCTTTGGAAATCATCCATTCCATATTGTTTCTTTGGCTACCATCTGAGCTGGTTGACATGATGAAACAGTCAATGTACAGTTTATGCAAATCAGCGAAAAATAACAGTCCAATGCTGCCGTTTCTGTATGTATCCAAGTTTTCCGATTCTCTCTGAGCTTTCTGCCACGCGTCTCCGACTTCATTTCCTTCTTCCGCCCGTCAACAGCTCCTCTCCCCTATTCTTTTTGGCGGATTGCAAACAACTTAAAAGGTGCATACCGCCACCTACTGTACATGAGTATGAATCATCATATCATTCCAACTCGTTAACCTATGATCTAATCAAAATAAATACAAAAAAACATGAAATAAATAAAACAAAAATAAAAATCTATGTTCTTTCCTGACCTAATGTTAAATTATTTTTCCTACCCCAGTTTCACTCAATAATGTAAACAGTGCCTTTCTGGTAGCTCTTAAGGCCCAGATACACCGGCCAGTCACCTGAGAAGTCGCCGACGCCGACACCGACTGTTGCGTCGCCGGACTCTCCTGCGACTTCGCGCACTGGAACACACTGCAAATCAGAGCCGAGCACGTATGAACTGCGCATGCGTGAGTGGCAATAACTCTCCTTACCAGCAGGCGGCGGTAGTGTGTATTCATCATTCAAAAGAGGCAACAACCGGAACAACCGGAAGACAGAGAAGAAGAACAGACTCCGTGATATAAACAAACAACAAATAGCGTTTTTCTTTCCATTTTCACTCTCGTCCATTGAAAACATGAACGAACAGGAGCAGGACGAACGGGAGGTACTGGAGCTAGCAGCCCTTGGACTCACGCTTGTGTTAAATCATTTGTTTACCTCTCTCACTTCCGTTAACGCTTCTCATGCACTGATTCGCTAGCTGAACAGCCAATCAGTGTTATCCCTTTGTCCGACTTCCGGTGGTGTTCTCGACGCCGATTCAACATTGAATCGGCAAGAAAAGGCGTCAGGTCGGCAGAAAAGACCCGACGGTGCGGCGCACACCACTCCGAATAGGGCGCGCCCACGCTCATGTTCGGCCCGACTCCCATTTACTGCCGATTTCGGGCCGGTGTATCTGGGCCTTTACTCCCTCTCCTTTTGTTCCCAAAACACCTCCACTCCCTCTCTGCCTCTAAGACTTTAGCTTGTCTCTTTCTGCTTTATAGATGTCACAATGTAACAAGATATGTTCTATATCTTCTTTTACTCCACAGTTCCCACACTTGTCACTGTCACTTTTCCCCATGATGTACAGCATACTATTCAAAGCCGTGTGATTTATTCGGAGTCTAGCTATCGTGATTTCCTCCCTTCTGTTTCTTTCTTTATAAATATTAATTGTGATTGTCTTTTGAACTTTCTGATACTCTTTGCCTTTCTGGTCTTTCTCCCACCTTTTCTGCCGGATCTCCATCCCTTTTTTCTTAATGACTGCTTTTCCTTCTCCTTTACCAAGTTGAACTGGTAATGTTAGTAGTGGATGCTGTTTCAATTACATTAGTATGCATGAAAAGTGACAGGTGGGCCCGCCCCCAATTATGCTAATGAGACAAACAACAAAGACAAGCTGTAAACACTTAAAATAAATAGAATCAACAGTGTGAGGGTAAATTAAAAATATTCATTTATAAACATACAAGGGTTTATAAGGGGATAGGAGTTCAACTTTAAAAATGCACAGGATCATTATAAGAAGAGTGAGAGGGCTAATGAGCCAGCACCATACTTCCTCTATGCGTTTTCTTGACCTGTATCTGACCTTGAAAAACTCTGGTAAGTACTTTTTTATTTTATTTTATAATATCATGTAATTAGTTAATGTTGCTTGGTGTGTGTTAAACAACCTCTGTTCATCTGTTGTATTTATTTTTGTAACAGCACTATGGCTCGTAATGATTTAGAAGCTTTGGGGAAAAGTACCCCTATTAGGAATATTAGAGAGGATTAACTCTTTTGGTGGAACCCCATATGATTCATTCCCTGTGGAAAGTGAGTATATATGTATTTAAAACTGTATGTGTTTGTATCTAGCTTATTTTGAAAATCAAATATGTTTTTTTTTTGCTGACGTGTAAAATACCCAAAATAAAAAAAATAAAAAAATCCAAGGACTCTATTTGGGGAACTATTTGTCGCACGCAGCTCTGTATGTGATGACTACTTCCATTCTTGCAAGGATAATAAATATATGTATCCTGATATTGAAGACCAAGCCGGTGACGAGTGATATTTTTCTAACATAAAGCGTTAAATGGTTTAGGGCCAAAATACATTTCAGATCTCCTGCTACCTTATGAACCATCCAGGACTCTCAGGTCTTCAGAAATAACTTAACTGTAACGTAGTGTACTAAAAACTGTTGTTTAAGTGATTGTTTTGCCAGTGTGTCTACCTTTTCAGTTCCTTCCACCCCAACGTGAGCATAATCATATAGGACCAGGTTAGCTGACTGAATAGGAAGCATCTTGGAAGTGTCATGGACTCCAAATTCACCATTGGAAAGAATTGTGAGACGGTGTGTATAAAAGCACATCCTGTTTGACTCAGACTGTCCATGTTGATTTTCCACACCAGGAGGCCAGGCTCTCTTGGGTGAATGTCCTGTGTTTTGCGTTACAAACCAAACAGTTTGGACAGATTTGCTTTCTGACCTACTTCTATGAGGTTGATAAGCACCGATAAACATGTGTTCAACTTGGATGAACCTCGATTTTAAATTAAAAAAATAGCTTATAGTCCAATCTCAACTTTACTTTTCATTTTATTTCCACTACTAATAGCAGGCTCTCTTCCTTAGGATTGCTCTCATTGAATTCCATGTCCTCTGCTCCAGTTTGTGATTTTTTTGGAGAGCAACGTTATAGACATGCTTTATTAACTGCAGCTGTTCTCAGATTAGGCCTTAATGTTGACAACTTATATATTTACTTTTAATTCATCGACCTAAAGATGCAATTATGTGGAGTGATGTTAATTGTAAGGATGCAAAGCATAGGAGTGATATCTACTCCATGTACAATTATATGTAAGAGCTCTGTATGAAGGCAGTAAGCCTTACTACAAACGTCACAATAAGACACATAACATCAGGCCTGGCTGGAATAAGTACAGTGGGGCAAAAAAGTATTTAGTCAGCCACCAATTGTGCAAGTTCTCCCACTTTAAAAGATGAGAGAGGCCTGTAATTTTCATCCTAGGTATACCTCAACTATGAGAGACAGAATGAGAAAAAAAAATCCAGAAAATCACATTGTCTGATTTTTAAAGAATTTATTTGCAAATTATGGTGGAAAATAAGTATTTTGTTGTTTTATTTATATTTGAAATGTTTACATATTGAATTGTTTAGTTCTAATCTTTTAATGCCTCTAATGTACAATGCCTGTTTTTTTCTGCTGCTGCTTCTCAACATTTCCCAAATTGGCATCAATAAAGTACAACTTATCTTATATTATTGTATTATTGGTTTGAAGGCCAAAGATTCATGAGGGAATTCTTAAAACAGGTTTAAATATCCTAATTCTGGGAATAGAAAAGAAAGGTGGTTTAAAGGTCAAATATGAGTTCGGGTAACAGTAAAGACAGCTGGCTTTGGGGACGTGGAACGTCACCTCTCTGGGGGGGAAGGAGTCGGAGCTTGTGCGGGAGGTGGAGCGTTACCAGTTGGATCTGGTTGGGCTCATCTCTACGCACAGCGTCGGCTCTGGAACCTTACTTCTGGATAGGGGTTGGACTCTATTCTTCTCCGGAGTTGCTCAAGGTGTGAGGCGCCGGGCGGGTGTGGGGATACTCACAAGTCCCCGGTTGGGTGCTTCGTTGTTGGAGTCTACCCCAGTGGACGAGAGGGTTGCCTCCCTACGCCTGCGGGTTATGGGGGGGAAAACTCTGACTGTTGTGTGTGCTTATGCACCCAACAGCAGTTCGGAGTATACGGCCTTCTTGGAGACCCTGGAAAGAGTCCTGTATGGGGCTCCTGAAGGGGACTCTTTAATCTTGCTGGGAGACTTCAACACACATGTGGGCAATGATGGAGACACTTGGAGGGGAGTGATTGGGAGGAAGGGCCCCCCTGATCTGAACCGGAGTGGTGGTTTGTTACTGGACGTCTGTGCTAGTCATGGATTGGCCATAACAAACACCATGTTCGAACATAAGGATGCTCACAAGTGTACGTGGTACCAGAGCACCCTAGGCAGAAGGTCCATGATCGATTTCGTTATCGTATCATCGGACCTGAGGCCGTATGTTTTGGCACTCGGGTAAAGAGAGGGGCGGAGTTGTCAACTGATCACCATCTGGTGGTGAGTTGGGTCGAGTGGCGGGGGAAGCCTCTGGATAGACCTGGTAAGCCCAAACGTGTAGTTCGGGTGAACTGGGAACGTCTGGAGGAGGCCCAAGTTCAGGAGGCCTTCAACTCACACCTCCGGCGGAGCTTTTCGGGCATTCCTGTGGAGGTTGGGGACATTGAACCAGAGTGGTCGGTGTTCAAAGCCTCTATTGCCGGAGCGGCGGGGAGCTGTGGTCTCAAGGTCCTAGGTGCCTCAAGGGGCGGTAACCCTCGAACCTCCTGGGGAACACCGGTGGTCAGGGAAGCCGTCCGACTGAAGAAGGAGGCCTTCAGGGATTTGTTATCCCGGGGGACTCCCGAGGCAGTTGCAAGGTACCGACAGGCCCGAAGGGCAACAGCCTCAGCCGTGGCTGAGGCAAAGCAGCGGGTGTGGGAGAAGTTCGGAGAAGACATGGAAAAAGACTTTCGGGTGGCACCAAAGTTGTTCTGGAAAACTGTCCGACACCTCAGGAGGGGGAAGCAGGGAACCATCCAAGCTGTGTACAGTAAGGATGGGACGTTGTTGACCTCACTGATGGAGTGTTAGGGCGTTGGAAGGAGCACTTTGAGGAACTCCTGAACCCGACAACTCCGCCCTCTATGTTAGAGGCAGAGCTGGAGTATGACGGGGGATCGACATCAATCTCCCGGGGGGAGGTCACTGAGGTCGTCAAACAACTTCACAGTGGCAAAGCCCCGGGGGTGGATGAGATCCGCCCAGAAATGCTGAAGGCTCTGGGTGTTGAGGGACTGTCATGGTTGACACGTCTCATCAACGTTGCGTGGAAGTCGGAAACAGTACCGAAGGAGTGGCAGACCGGGGTGGTGGTTCCCCTTTTTAAAAAGGGGGATCAGAGGGTGTGTGCCAATTACAGAGGCATCACACTACTCAGCCTCCCCGGGAAAGTTTACTCTAAGGTACTCGAAAGGAGGGTCAGGCCGATTGTTGAACCTCAGATTGAGGAGGAACAATGCGGATTCCGTCCTGGTCGTGGAACGACGGATCAGCTTTTTACTCTCGCAAGGATCCTGGAGGGGGCCTGGGAGTACGCTTATCCAGTCTACATGTGTTTTGTAGACTTGGAGAAGGCGTATGACCGGGTTCCCAGGGAGTCACTGTGGGAGGTGCTGCGGGAGTATGGGGTGAGGGGGTCTCTACTCAGGGCCATCCAATCTCTGTACTCCCAAAGCGAGAGCTGTGTCCGGGTCCTCGGCAGTAAGTCGGACCCATTTCAGGTGAGGGTTGGCCTCCGCCAGGGCTGCGCTTTGTCACCAATCCTGTTTGTAATATACATGGATCGGATTTCGAGGCGTAGTCGTGGGGGAGGGGGTCTGCAGTTCGGTGGACTAAGGATTGCACCACTGCTTTTTGCAGATGATGTGTTTCTGATGGCTTCATCGGTCTGCGACCTTCAGCACTCACTGGATCGGTTCGCAACCGAGTGTGAAGCGGCTGGGATGAGAATCAGCACCTCCAAATCTGAGGCCATGGTTCTCAGCAGGAAACCGATGGACTGTCCACTCCAAGTAGGGAATGAGTCCTTACCCCAAGTGAAGGAGTTCAAGTATCTCGGGGTCTTGTTCTCGAGTGAGGGAACAATGGAGCGTGAGATGGGTCGGAGAATCGGAGCAGCGGGAGCGGTACTGCAGTCTCTTTACTGCACCGTTGTGACGAAAAGGGAGCTGAGCCAGAAGGCAAAGCTCTCTGTCTACCGCGCCATTTTCGTTCCTACCCTCACCTATGGTCATGAAGGATGGGTCATGACCGAAAGAACGAGATCGCGGGTACAAGCGGCCGAGATGGGTTTTCTCCTGCAGGTTGGCTGGTGTCTCCCTTAGGGATAAGGTGAGAAGTTTGGTCATCCGGGAGGGACTCGGAGTTGAACCGCTCCTCCTTCGCGTCGAAAGGAGCCAGTTGAGGTGGTTAGGGCACCTAGTTAGGATGCCACCTGGGTGCCTCCCTAGGGAGGTGTTCCAGGCACGTCCAGCTGGGAAGAGACCAAGGGGTAGACCTAGAACCAGATGGAGGTATTATATCTCTTCGCTGGCCTGGGAGCGCCTTGGGACCCCCCAGTCAGAGCTGGTTGATGTGGCCAGGGAAAAGAAAGTTTGGGGCTCTCTGCTGGAACTGCTACCTCCGCGACCCGACCACGGATAAGTGGGAGAAGATGGATGGATGGATGGTAACAGTAAAACAGGAAGATGTGTTGTCTGGGGATGCAAAATGGATGAAAGAGAAGGATGAAAGGAATATAAAAGTTAGAAAAGGGTCAAAATAGATATAATTTCACGGGAAGACTAGGGGTAGAGGAATGTGAGAATTTGGTTAGGGGTCTTGCCAAATATCTGGAACAAACTCCCAGAAACATGCAGGTCCGCTGCAACTCTGATACTTTTAAATCCAGGCTGAAGACTTTTCTTTTTGCCGCTGCTTTTAATTGAACTATTCACATCTCACACGGCACTGTAACTTTTATTCATGTACCTGTGCTGTTCATGTTTCTAATGTGTATGCTCTGCTCTGTCTTAATGTCTTTCATTTTTGTAAAGCATTGAATTGCCTTGTGTTGTAAAGTGCTGTATAAATAAACTTGCCTTGCCTTACTGTATAACTAGTATAGCTGTGATGTCTTATGTGCTGAATCTCGCTTCTGAACAACACATGTACGCCTTGGTTTCAAGAGAATAACCTTTTCTATGAAATCAAAGACACTTGCATGCTGGCAGATTCAGGAGCGGAGGTGGACACACATACACCCACATCAAGGCAAGGGTCAAGGAAATAGTTTTGTTTGAGTAATATGTATGTTTTTTAAATGTTGAAGGGTATCCAGATAAGGTCATGATGAACGTGTTGTTGACACAGCTGTTTAAATGTCCCTCCCACTGGTCAGCGTGATGTACGGGGGCGTGGGTCTGCTTTAAAAGTCCGGCAGGTATCCGAAAGCAACTCACTCACCGTCAACATGATGAAGATGAAGAGTCTGGTGGCCATCGCTGTGTTTCTGGAGACGGTCTCTGCGATCTCTGTAAGTGTCACAAAATGTTTTCTTCTCTGTTCAGTATCTCTAAAGTGAGTGGTGGTATTCAGATGCTTCACTTAAATAAAAGCACCGATAGATTGTTGTCAAAATACTTAATTACAAGCCTGCGACCTAAGTTTTTCATTGACATATCTACACTAGCTAATGTGCAAATGAAAATAAAGCCTTGAATTGAATTGAATAGTAAAAGTCCTGCATTCAAAATCTTACTTAAGTAAAAGTACAACAGTATTATCAGCTAAATACACTTGAAGTATAACAAGTAAAAGTACTCATTGTGCAGAGAAATAGCCTTTATATATAATTACATTCATGTATGTGACATTTCTAGATAATATTGTTGCATCGAGTAGCATTTTGATTGACTTTTTATAAAACATTAAAATAATTTTAGAGATGAATTTTCTTAAAAGTAGCTAAAGCTCTTAAATAAATGAAGTGGACTACAATTACATTTAAGTTAACTTAAACTGCAATGGATTTTTCTTAACCCTTGTGTTATGCTCACATTTCGCACCCTGGTGATGTTCGGGTCGAATTGACCCGGGACATATTTCAGGGTTTAAAAAACATACAGAACTAAATTCAATATCCAAAATTCCTTATATATATTGTCTTTAACTCATTCCCCAACAATATAAATGAAGTATATGATTAGCTTTTGAAAAGACTCTTTGCTAGATGAAATTTAACAATGGAAGTGTCCATCGTTTTTTGTGATAAAAATGTAATTTATGTTATAAAAAAAATACACTGTAATAAAAACTAGGTTTACATTTTGCTCATGCTTTTCTAGGACAAATGTAAATGAAACATCTTTTCATTAATGTTTATTATTTTTAATCTGTCACTAATCAAAGCCCTGAAGGAAATAAAGCAATTTAGCAGCAATTGGAACACAAGAACCACACATCCAAAAGTATTTGGCTGTGAAATATAGAGAGAATGAAACATCCATATAAATGACATAGAACAGATATAAACACAAAGCAAATAAAAACAATTAACAGTCACTATTCATAAAATACAGTATATCCGAAAAATATATTGATGAAGTGATGCTGCATAACATCATGTGAGTCAATGGGCAAGTCCGTTTAGGAAACACATGATGTACAGAACTTATTTGTGTGTATAGCACAGATGTACTTGTTGCAGTTGCTGCATGTAGTCTGTGTCTTGGAGTCCTTTGAGGGTCCACAGACCTCACAGCTGGCTGTGGGAGTCTTCCAGAAGCTGAATGTGGGGGTCTTCTTGCGGCTGGCTGTGGGGGTCTTCCAGCAGCTGGCTCTGAGTCAAGTTCATCTTCCAATTTGCTGTCAAATTCTGAGTTTACCTCCATACTATCCTCATCTTCAGAAATGAATGTCTTCCTGTTCCACTTCACCGTGTTCTTCTAATGCATTCCACACACTCTTATCCATTATTAGCTCCAAGGCCAGTGGCGCCAGCAGGGGGGGGCCAGGGGGGGCCATTACCACCCTGATATATTTGTTGGCCCCCCCACCACACACACCGCCTCGCCAGTCACGTATGCGTAGTAGTTTATCTGATATCTAACAACAAATACACAGCCAGCGAGTCGCTTGATTTGAGCTTCCAACCCTCATACTGCAGCCCCTCCCTCTCCCTCTGCTACCATGGAAACACTCTGATACTCGGCGCACCACTCTGATACTCGGCGCACCACTCTGATACTCGCTCGCACCACTCTGAGATTCGCACAAACAACAGCAGGTTGCAGCAAAACGTTTCTTTCTACTGACTTTTCGACGGACTTGACAAAAATCCACCAGACGTCTAGGTAAGTTGTATATGTTCGTTGCCTGTTAAGCCCCACAACACTTTAGGCTTTAGTGTGTTAGCTTTAGGTAGCAAAAAACAGAGATATGCTTACCTTTAGCTGTTATTCTGATCAAAATGTGTGTTTTTTTATTCATTGAAAATGGAAATCGGGTCAAATTGACCCGAACACCACACAAGGGTTGGCCCAATGTATTTTCATCAGGGATCCTGAGGTCTGTTTTCATTCATTAATTGGCCTGAATCTGCTTCGTTGTGTACTTCTATGTTGAATCAAACTGAATAATGTGTGTTTTCTTGCTGTAGCTCGGGGTGGTGAACACAGAGGGAGGTTTGGTTCGGGGAGAGAACATCGCTCTGGCGGCCGGACGCCACATGGACGTCTTCAAGGGGATTCCCTTTGCTGACGTCCCTGAAACTCTCATGAAACCAAAGCCTCACCCAGGCTGGGTTGGTGAGTAGACCGACTGAGATCATATTCAAATTCACTTCAGATTCAAAGGTTGTATTGTCATATGCACAAAGCTACAGTTTAGATATGGCAATGAAATTATTCTGACCTGAGCTCCTCCAACAATGCAACATAAAACATATAAAAAGTAATGCAAAAAGTCTATATACGTAATAATAATAATAATAATAATAATAATAATAATAATAATAATAATAATAATAATAATATAATAATACTGCTGTACCTGAGGAAGAATTCAGATCCTTTACAAAAAAGTACAACCAGCTGAAAACTGTCCCCTACAAGTAAAAGTCCTGCGTCACCTTACTGAAGTAAAAGTATGTATCAGATGTTTTTAAAGTATTAATAGTACATTTTTCCTGCCAATGTTTTACTATTATATATAATGTTTCTGGATTAGTATTACTTCTGCATTAATTTGTATGTTTCCTAAACATTAAAGAATACTTTAGGTTAAGGTCTTCTTTTAAATAAGCAAAACGCTTTGGGGGTATTTACAGATAAATATTAAGCCGGACAAAGTACTTAACGTCTAATATATTGCATGGTTTGTTTTGGAACTTGACAATCAACTTTCCTGCAATGTTAACTATGTTGAAGCACTAATTTTAACTGATATTATACATATTTATTATACTCTTATAAGATGTATGTAGATAGAATAAGAAATGTGCAGAATACGACAGTTTAATGGTGGAGGTACACACATATTGATAGATCTCTTGTGATGCACTGTTGAGGAACCTGTGACCCAAGTTTTTCATTCATTGCATAACTACACCATAGTTGTGTATATGATATGTCAATAAACCTTAGAAAATCTTGAAATCTTGAAAGGGATGTGCAAAATAGCCATAATATACAGTCTTTAATGAACGATTAGAGAATAACGAGTAATGAATATACTTTATAGTGATCTGCAGATAAATATTTAGTCTTCTCAAGCACCAACTATCAAATATCTCTCCTGATTGTTGGCACTTGACAATCACCTTCACTGAATTTTACTCAGGTGTAACTAAAGTCTGATTTAAGGGTTGTTTATATTTCACGTCATTAAACCAAATCTGTAAAGTAACTAAAATAAATGTAGTGGGGTAAAAATACCAGGTTAACCTTAAAGAAAGTCCTCAGGATTATAAAAGACCCCCATCACCCCAGCCACAAACTGTTCTGTCTGCTGCCGCCTGGCAAGCGGTACTGCAGCATCCGGACTAAAACCACCAGACTCAGGGGCAGTTTCATCCCACAGGCCAGAAGACTATTAAACACGTGAACGTTGAAACAACATCCACAACATTCATCTGGCTGCTACTTAGAAATTATTTATCTTATATATCATATTCCAATCACTTGTATATCGACTCTTATTGCACTATTTCACTTTTTACTATATTACTATTTTTCTTTTTGTATTTACTTGCAAAAAAAAATCTGTTTATCTTTGTTATTGTGTTACACTGTTGGAGGAGCCTCTGACCTAAGGGGGGGGGGGGGGGGGGCTCATGTGCCATCAATGGGTTTCATTCCATTTCGGGGTAAACTTCGCGCACTGCCACTCCAACATCCAATCACAGAGCTTGAGGACTATCACGGGGTTTGTCAAGCAGAGCACATGTTGTAGTTCCAAACGATAGCTGAGGATTCTGGGTAGTGTAGTGTCTTCTGCCATCCTAAACTCCGGAAAAATATGTGTTTGTAATATTGGCCTACAATAAAGGGGACATGATCAAATAGGAATATAATTATCTTTTAAATAACGTTAACTAAAGGGAACAATCTATTTGACACAGCTGAAGCTCTGGCCTTCCTCAAAAACGAACTAATTTAATAAAAATCACAGTTGTATTACACACAATGCACTGTTTTTTTAGAACAAAAATTCGTAACTAATGAACCATAATACATTCTGACGAAAAATAAAAATTATTATGAATACAAATAAAATAAAAGAAGCCTCCCGTGAGTTACTACAAGCTATAAAGTAGATTTTAAAAACGTTTTATAGAATAAAAGCTCACTGCGGGACGTTGTAGAAATGCGTGTGTGCACCACGACAAAGGAGCCTCATTCACTTTACATTCAGGTTGTTTCCGTGGTGCAGACACGTAAATGTAGTAGTCCGTGACTCCACCACGTACTACGGTGTTAAGGGGTCATGATGGAGTCACGTATTCTGGTGGGACCAGGTTGATATTAGCAGTATATTGGCTCTTTATTTGTCGTTATAATGCCTTTTTCTACATGACCATATTCTACAAGTAATGGTGTGTGTGTGTGTGTGTGTGTGTGTGTGTGTGTGTTCAGATGTTCTGGATGCCACTGTGTTTAAGGACTCTTGCCTCCAGGTGTTATTTCCCCTTAACATGACCACAGGCAGCACGGACTGTCTGTACCTCAACATCTGGGTTCCTCACAACGGCTCAGGTAAACAAAGTGTCCTCCATATTAGACCCAATCAACAACTTTAAAGGTCTCCTATTATACTTTTTTTCATCAATACATTATAGTTCTCAGATATATACAAAACCTGTCTCTGATTGGCTGAAACACCAAACAGATCATGGCAGCATCCCATAATCCCCGCTGTTTCAGCCCTGTTTCAAAAGTGCTGATTCTCTGTCTGTTACTTTAGATGAAAATAAGGAGCCCCTCCCCACGCCCCTCTGAGAGACATTTGGTTAAAAATAACTCAATGGTGCTCTAGGAGGAGATTCAGTTGATAATATGGGGGGGGGGGGGTTCCTTGGTTGGTGATTGGCTAATGGTTACACAAGACAACAAATCGTTATGACATCATAAAGGGGCCAAAATCTGATCAACTCGTTTTCACACATGTTGATGTATGAAACACATGAACAAGTGGATTTTGCATAATAGGTGACCTTTAATGCTCTCTGTGTTTCAGTGTCCTCTGATATGCCGGTCATGGTCTGGATCTATGGCGGCGCCTTCATGATTGGAAGCGCAGAGGGTTTTAAGTTCCTGCAGTACACTCAGTACAGCGGGCAGGAGCTGGCCGACAGAGGGAATGTGATCGTGGTTTCAGTCGGATACCGGGTCGGCTCTCTGGGCTTCCTGAGCACTGGAGAACCAGAACTTGCTGGTGGGTGAAGTAATTATTCAGAGCCAAAGAGGTGGTGGCCTCCCAGCCAGATTTGTACTATTTAAGGACTTATACTAGGGATGTAACGATACCAAAAACTCACGGTACGATAATATCGCGATAAAAAGTCGACGGTACGATATTTATCGCGATATTGAAAAATAAAGGAAAAAAAATGTGAATTTTTTTTTTTCTTCTTTATTAAATAATAAATCAAATTTGTACAGCATTTTAGTAGGATAGAAGTATTTTAAAGAGTCAACAATATAATAATCAGACCCTGCAATAGAATAAATCAAGTTCACTTTAGTTTTTCAAGTAACTCAACTCTAACTCACTAACTCACTCATTCAGCATCATCAAGGTTATCTTTTAGGAATATGAGCATGTCCACATTTCCAGGTAGAAACTGGGATGTTTGGGCGTTTACAATATCCCCTGCTGTGGAAACAACTCTCTTGCTTGGTACTGATGTTGCTGGGACAGAGAGATATGCTTTGGCAATGGGTGACAGCAGTGGGTCAAACTGTGCATTGTCTCTCCACCACTTCAAACACAATACCGTTTTTGCCAAGAAGGTGAGGCTTATAGAGTGGCGAAGTCACGCCCATCTACTTCCGGTCCATGGGACCTTATTTCGGAAAAAGTATGTATTGAAGTCAATGGAGAGAGAAAACTTATCTTTCGATCCCGTTTAAATTGTGCCACAAATTACACAAATGATGTTTGTCAATCTTAAAAAATATTTTCCATTGTCACAGCTTGTCGTAAAACTGTTGAAATATAAGACCATGAAAAATACGCAACTAGAAAGACTACAAATCCCAGAGTCCCGTAAGTGATGTCATAACTGATGTCACAATTTTTTTCCTCGGCTAAATATAGCTAAGAGATAGCTAAGATAAGATAACTTTAACAAGATGCCTGTGTGCTTAGTACCAGGTTGTTATCATACCAGCAATGGGTCTTGCTCGTTCTTTCGCTTCCCGTCTGATGAAAGGACCAGGAGTGGCTGGATCAAGTTAGCTACCTAGCTAGCAGCAAGCACGTTAGTTAGCATTACAGTCTTAGCCTTGTCCTTTTTATTAGCCTTAACATGAAGTAACATCAAGTAACCCAAAATGTTAAACAGTAAGAGTAGTAGTCATATTTCGTGAACCCTTTGAAGAGTACTGTCACACCGGTGTGATCATTCTATAATACACCATTTAAGCCTGGGGGAGAAACGCTGACGCTACATTAGCACCGGCGATCTGTTCTACTTCATGCAGGGCTGCCAACACTAGCGCATTGAGCGTGAGAGTCACGCAATTAACCTATATCTCACGAACTCACGCCACACATGCCTTTCCTCACGCTAAGTTTTCGTTGAAAATAAATGCATATAAATATAAAAATAAAGTGAAGGAACAGCAAACCGAGCGGTCTACGAAATGAGACGGTCTTCTGGCTTAGTTCAGTAAAGTTGGAACGATATTGGGAGATTCTGATTTCACGGATCAATAACTCATGAAAACGTTATTCAGACACAAATCACGTCTCCTAAGTACCGTGGTAAGGTTTACAACGAACGACAATCACATTTTGATCAAAAAAAGCCAATACGCGCCCTCCTCTGAGCTGGACACGTTACATTGGTCTCTATTTGCAGCCGGAGAAGAAACGAGTGCTCAGGGACCGTCTGCAAAGTGCAACTCCGAAAAAAGAGAATACAATCATATTCAATCACTATTATACAGCTTATTACTACCAAACTCACCACACCCATCAATAGTCTCCTGGTGGTCATACTACAGCAGAGAGTTTGGAAGAATATGCTTGTTTAAATAACTTTACTATTATACAGTATATTTCTACCAAACTCACTATTTGCATTGTTGTTATTAGCATCTGGTTAGCTTAACGGATAGAAGCTGTTTCTAAACAAGGAGAGGGAGAGCTCTGTCCTGTCAGACTGAGAGAACTACAGCTCAGTGATGTAAGGGACTCTGAGTGTTTAGATAGTTAAGTTTAGTCTAGTTATCTCAGTGGGTCTCAAACGTTTTGGTCACCATTTATGAGAATAAATGAAAAACAGTTATGAAATAATATTACAGTAAAACAAGAATAAAGTTTAAATGAGTGATTTGTAAAATATCCATAAAGAAAAAGAAAATCTGTGTACAGTTTTGTTTCATATGGGAGTTGAGAGATGCATCCATAAATTCATTTTGCTTTCAAAGTGCACCAAGTTGATGCATTTAACTTCAATATTTAAAAAAATATTTCCGGGGGAGCATGCCCCCGGACCCCCCTAGAGGAGGCGAGGACCCCCCCACTTGTAAAATAGCACTTTACCTCTGCTTACACCTATATGCCATTTTATATGCTGTGAGCTGTTTATCGAGCCTTCATTGTAAGAGTCGCGGGTACACTGTGTATGTGTGTATTCCACTGTAGCGCCCGGTACATTAATGGAAAACCCTAGTTTGTACATGTTCAATACATGTGTGACACTGTACACATGAACGCTTATTTTTTCGGTTCGCCAAAAACAAAATCTCACTCCAAGCTGAACTCAAATGTTGGCAGCCCTGCTTCATGCTATCTGCACACATGGTTGACATTAAACATTAAATAGATCAGGCAGCTCAGAGAGAATCAAAGGAAGGCAAGCAGATTTGCGTGACATTCTTCTGCACGTGTTGATAGTGGGGGTAGTCAATCACTTTTTTGACAAGACAGTAGTGACGGCCATCTTGGTGACGTGTGTTGTTGTGAGAGTCTGCGACACCGGAGATGTAGTTCATTAAGCGTTTCACACAAAAAATGTGTTACTTCACAGTTTTATGACACAATTTATTTATTTTTACTTGCAAAATCATCTTTTAAATTGACAAACATCATGTGTAATTCGTGGCACAATTCAAACGGGATCGAAACATAATCTTTCTCTCTCCATTGACTTCAATACATAATTTTTCCGAAATAAGGTCCCATGGAAGGGGAGGGACTTCGCCACTCTATTGACAGGGCGAGATATAAATATACTGTTGGTACTTGTCAATGTCTCTAGGTATGTACATGTAGCCCTGTAAATACGATGTCCTTTTGTGTTATCTGTTGTTTTATGTTCATGTTGTAACCTACTTGCTGCCATGTTGGACACGTCTCCCTTGAAAAAGAGATCGATTATCTCAATGGGACCATCTGGTTAAATAAAGATTTAAAAAAAAAAAAGTTATTTAAAAAAAAAAGAAACATTTTAAAAAACATTTTAAAATCGCGGTAGATTTTGTCAGTCTCACGACGTTCTTGAGACATTTATTTACCGCGATATTCGATATATCATTACATCCCTAACTTATACCATGATCAGGTAGTGTATTAACTCAAGTACTGTACTTAAGTACGCTTTTGAGAGCTTTGTACTTTACTTGAGTATTTATATTTTTTGGTACTTCTACCCCACTACAGTTCAGAGGTAAATGGTGTACTTTGCCTCCACTACATGTATTTAATCCCTTTAGTTACTTTACAGATTTAGATTAATGATGTGAAATATAATCACCTCTTAAATCAGACTTTAGTTCCACCTGGAGTAAATCCACAAGCTACCCTGCAGTATACAAAATCATTCAAACTAGCTGCACCTTTACCAGCTTTGAGAACACTTTAATGATCAATCATTATAAAACATATCATATATATTATTCTGAAATGGACCAATCTACACAATGAATACTTTTACTTTTGGTACTTGAACTTTATTTTGGTGCTAATGCTTTTCTACTTTTACTTGAGTAACATTTTGAATGCAGGACTTTTACTCTGGTACTTCTACTTTTACTCAAGTACAAGATCTGAGTACTTCTCCATCTCTGCCGTGATTCAGTAAAATATTTGATTTCTCTCAGGAAACTACGGTCTTTGGGACCAGCAGGCTGCCATCGCCTGGGTGCACAGGAACATCCGTAAATTCGGAGGAGACCCCGAGAACATCACAATCTTCGGGGAGTCTGCAGGCGGAGCCAGTGTCAGCCTGCAGGTACTCATTGTGTGAGCTGATAGATATACAGAGGTGGGAAGTAGTGGAGTACAAATGCTTAGTTTCTGTGTACATTTTTCTGGTATCAGTACTTTACTCCACTACTTATTTTTCTGACGACTTTTTACTTTGACTTCTTACATTTTGAACCCAAATACCTGTACTTTCTACTTCTTACATGTTGAACACAAATACCTGTACTTTCTACTTCTTACATGTTGAACAGAAATACCTGTACTTTCTAATTCTTACATTTTAACACAAATACCTGTACTCTCTACTTCTTACATGTTGAACTCAAATACCTGTACTTTCTACTTCTTACATGTTGAACACAAATACCTGTACTTTCTACTTCTTACATGTTGAACTCAAATACCTGTACTTTCTACTTCTTACACGTTGAACACAAATACCTGTACTCTCTACTTCTTACATGTTGAACCCAAATACCTGTACTTTCTACTTCTTACATGTTGAACACTAATACCTGTACTTTCTACTTCTTACATGTTGAACTCAAATACCTGTACTTTCTACTTCTTACATGTTGAACACAAATACCTGTACTTTCTACTTCTTACATGTTGAACACAAATACCTGTACTCTCTACTTCTTACATGTTGAACTCAAATACCTGTACTTTCTACTTCTTACATGTTGAACTCAAATACCTGTACTTTCTACTTCTTACATGTTGAACTCAAATACCTGTACTTTCTACTTCTTACATGTTGAACACAAATACCTGTACTTTCTACTTCTTACATGTTGAACACAAATACCTGTACTCTCTACTTCTTACATGTTGAACCCAAATACCTGTACTTTCTACTTCTTACATGTTGAACTCAAATACCTGTACTTTCTACTTCTTACATGTTGAACTCAAATACCTGTACTTTCTACTTCTTACATGTTGAACACAAATACCTGTACTTTCTACTTCTTACATGTTGAACACAAATACCTGTACTTTCTACTTCTTACATGTTGAACACAAATACCTGTACTCTCTACTTCTTACATGTTGAACTCAAATACCTGTACTTTCTACTTCTTACATGTTGAACTCAAATACCTGTACTTTCTACTTCTTACATGTTGAACACAAATACCTGTACTTTCTACTTCTTACATGTTGAACACAAATACCTGTACTTTCTACTTCTTACATGTTGAACACAAATACCTGTACTCTCTACTTCTTACATGTTGAACCCAAATACCTGTACTCTCTACTTCTTACATGTTGAACTCAAATACCTGTACTTTCTACTTCTTACATGTTGAACTCAAATACCTGTACTTTCTACTTCTTACATGTTGAACTCAAATACCTGTACTTTCTACTTCTTACATGTTGAACTCAAATACCTGTACTTTCTACTTCTTACATGTTGAACCCAAATACCTGTACTTTTTACTTCTTACATGTTGAACTCAAATACCTGTACTTTCTACTTCTTACATGTTGAACTCAAATACCTGTACTTTCTACTTCTTACATGTTGAACCCAAATACCTGTACTTTCCACTTCTTACATGTTGAACCCAAATACCTGTACTTTCTACTTCTTACATGTTGAACTCAAATACCTGTACTTTCTACTTCTTACATGTTGAACCCAAATACCTGTACTTTCTACTTCTTACATGTTGAACTCAAATACCTGTACTTTCTACTTCTTACATGTTGAACTCAAATACCTGTACTTTCTACTTCTTACATGTTGAACACAAATACCTGTACTTTCTACTTCTCTCATTTTCCAAACAGGCTGGTTCCTTTAGTTTGAATGTGTGTTTGGTGGCGTGATCATTATTATTGAGAGTCATTGCGTGCCTATTGATTTGAACACGATCCGTGTATCCATCATTTCCTGGTCTTCTCTAAAGAAGAGGGACCAATGGAAACGTTGTCATGTTGCCGTTGTTCACCATGGAAACATTCATTAGCTAACAATGACATTATTGTTCTATTAATATAAAGGGAGGTCAGGTACTCTTTAAAACAGCTGCTAGTTATGGGTACTTTTTACTAAAGTACATTTCAAAGCCTCTTTACTTTGACTTGAGTAAAGAAGTTTAGTCGGTACTTCTACTTTTACCAGAGTATTTTTAAACACGAGTATCTATACTTCTACTTGAGGAAAGGATGTGAGTACTTTTGCCATCTCTGTAGATATATTATTTGAGAATATAAGAAATTAATTCTAACTTTCACTTCAGACTCTGAGTCCTCACAACAGAGGGCTTTTCAAGAGAGCCATCGCCCAGAGCGGTGTGGCCCTCAGCCCATGGGTCATCAACAGGAACCCCCGCCAGTACGCTGTGGAGGTACATCACACTTTTACTCACATGTTGTATTTCTTTGTACTGAATTTCTAGAATAGTTAAAGATGAGAATATATTTTGAAAATAAAGAGGTTTATCACTTCAGGGCTCTGGAAACGTTAAAGGTCCCCTATTATACTGTTTTTCATCAATATATTATAGGTCTCAGATATATACAAAACATGTCTCTGAAGTGTTTGGCTCGAAACACCAAACTGATCATTGCAGCATTACCCATAATCCCCTCTGTTTCAGCCCTGTTTCAAAAGTGCTGATTCTCTTTCTGTTACTTTAGATGAAAATAAGCAGCCACTCCCCTCTGAGCGAGATTTGGTTAAAAAGAACAATAGGCACTTTCACACCGGAGTACTTTTCCCTTTTAGTTTCGATAGTTCCTGGGATTTTGCGTTCACACCAAAAAGAGAACTTAGTTCATGAGAACTTTTCCCCCCCCTTTCAGTCCCTGCTAGAGAGGTGGTACTTTGTTTTTCCATATTTTAAAAGTGAAGTCTTGTTCATAACCAATAAGCTAGTTTGACTCTAATTGACCTGAACAGGTTCCCTATTCTAAAGTTGCCTCCTCTTCACACTTTGTAAATACATTATAGCACACAACTACTGAAATTAACCTCAGTACATGAACAAAGTAGGCACACGTTCAAATATCTGTTTTATGAATGAACCACTAAAGAAGAGGTTCAGACACATCCCAACACATGTCAAGTTTCAGGACGAAGGTTATAATCACCTGACTGTCAACCATCAACAATTTCCTTACTTGCAATAAATAAGCACTAATTCGAGTTATTGAGGAAAAACTCTCAACTAATGGCCTATTACTTGTAGAATAAGGTCATGTAGAATAATATAGAGAGGCGAAGTCCCTCTCTTTCCGGTGGAAATCATGGGACCTTATTTTGGAAAAAGTATGTATTGAAGTCAATGGAGAGAGAAAACTTATCTTTCGATCCCGTTTGAATTTTGTCATGAATTACACATATGATGTTTGTCAATATTTTTTTTCCAATTTCCATTTTGTCGTAAAACTGTTGAAATATAAGACTATGAAAAATACTAGAAAGACTACAAATCCCAGAGTCGCATAAGTGATGTCACAATTGTTTTCCTCCACTAAATATAAGAGATAGCTAAGATAAGATAACTTTAACAAGATGCCTGTGTGCTTTGTACCAGGTTGTAATCATAGCAGGCAGCAATGGGTCTTGCTCGTTCTTTCGCTTCCCGTCTGATGAAAGGACCAGGAGTGGCTGGATCAAGTTAGCTAACTAGCTAGTAGCAAGCACGTTAGTTAGCATTATAGCCTTAGCCTTGTCATTTTTATTAGCCTTAACATGAAGTAACATTAAGTAACCCAAAATGTTAAACATTAAGAGTAGTAGTCACATTTCGTGAACCCTTTGAAGAGCACTGTCACACCGGTGTGATCATTCTATAATACATCATTTAAGCCCGGATACACCCGCCCGGGGGCAGACATGCTAACGCTAATGCTACATTAGCATTGGCGATCTTTTCTTCTTCATGATATCTGCACAAATGGTTAACATTGAACATTAAAAAGATCGGGCAGTACAGGCAGAATTGAAGGAAAGGGCAGGCAGGCAGCTTTGCATTACATTCTTCTGGACGTGTTTCATTGTGGTGATAGTGAGGGTAGTGACGGCCACCTTGGTGACGTGTGTTGTGCAAGACCGGAGACGTAGTTCATTGAGTGGTTTCACACAAGAAAAAGTGTTACTTCACAGTTTTACTGCAGATCTTTATTTTCTTTACTTGCAAAATTATCTTTTAAATTGACAAACATCATAGCCTATGTGTAATTCGTGACGCAATTCAAACGGGATCGAATGATACATTTTCTCTCGCCATTGACTTCAGTACATCATTTTTCAGAAATAAGGTCCCATTGAGGTCCCCCGGTAAGGGAGGGATTTCAGATCTCTAATAACTTGTGATGTGTCGCCATTTTGTAAAGCACTTTGAGCTGCAAGTGCTGTATGAAAAGTGCTACATAAATACAGTTGTATTATTTATTTTTATTATTATTTGGAAACACTAGGAGGGTTTTAAAGTTGTCCGTTTCCATTCTAAAGATGATTTCTAACTTCTCCCCAGGTTGCTCTGAAGGTCAATTGTCCCACGGATGAAGGCATGGCTTCCTGTTTGAAGGAGACAGATCCTGTAGTCCTAACTCTGGCGGGATCTTTCAATCAGTCCAGCTCAGCCAGTGGTAAGGACTGCACTCCACAAACAATTAGCATTTTCATTTGTATAGATTCTGATGCTTTCTATCAGGGCAATGTAGTGGAAGAAGTCACTGTGTTGCACCCCCTCCTTCTGCATTGTTTTAATGGCATCCCAGTGAATAATATATTTATCATTTTGTATTTATCTCAATTCCCAAAAATAGCCTTAAATTGTCTTAGGCATCATCTAAACATCCCCACAATTAAACCATAAACCAGTCCTTAACCATTTGCAAATCCACCTTTTGCCCTTCCTGAAATGTAAATCCTAAACATATGTCTCTGTTAAACACATGTAGGACTACAAATAAAATGGAAACGAGTAAAAGGCCATCAGAAGACATAATCTATATATATTGTTTAAATAATGATATGAACATTTGACAGGGCGATAAGCATCTGGTTGTATCTTCCTGTCAGAACCCATTGTCTACCAGCTGGAATTATCTCCTGTCATCGACGGTGACTTGCTGCCGAATGATCCGTCCAAGTTGTTCCGCAATGCGGCGGACATTGATTTCCTCGCTGGAGTCAACGACATGGACGGATACCTCTTCACTAGTATAGATATTCCAAGTGTCAGCTACGACTGGTCTCCTGTCCCTGTGTGAGTTGATGCCATTTGTTCACATTAACAATTCTGGGAAACCCTTTATATTAAGGTACAAAAATTCACCATCAACTAGTTGTTAATTAACATGCATATTAGCAGTATATTGGCTCTTTATTAGTCATTATAAAACACTTATTAATGCCTTATTCTACATGACCATATTCTACAAGTAATAGGCCATTAGTTGAGAGTTTTTCCTCAATAACCGTCTAATGAGTGCTTATTTATTGTACGTAAGGAAGTTGTTGTGCATGAGTTTTGGTCTTAATATGCTCTGCTCAATCTGCAGTAGCAGTACCACAACAATAGTAATTCTCCCATAATAACACTTAATAAATTTGATCTATTCTTATGTAACAAGACATGAAACTATAAGTGTTAATTGTTTCTAAATAACTAAAAATTAGGTATTTCCATCTAGGAATATGTTCCATATTTTAAAGTGAAGTCTTGTTCATAACCAATAAGCTAGTAGTTTGACTCTAATTGACCTGAACAGGTACACTATTCTAAAGTTGCCTCCTCTTCACACTTTGTAAATACATTGTAGCACACAACTACTGAAATTAACCTCAACAGTACATGAACAAAGTAGGCACAGGTTGAAATATCTGTTGTATTAATGAACCACTAAAGAGAGGTTCAGACACATCCCAAAACATGTAAAGTTTCAGGACGAAGGTTATAATCACCTGACTGTCAACCATCTTACTTTGAATAAATCAGCTCTAATTCGAGGGTTATTGAGGAAAAACTCTCAACTAATGGCCTATTACTTGTAGAATAAGGTCAGGTAGATTAAGGCATTAATAAGTGTTTTATAATGACTAATAAAGAGCCAATATACTGCTAATATGCATGTTAATTGACCACTAGTTGATGGTGAATTTGTGTACCTTAATATTACCCAATTCTGTAAATGGATCTACCCAGAGCAACTTTGGTTAGTTGTGTTTTATGATAACTTATTCTCAAACCTTTCTTTATTGCAGCGAGGATGTGGAGAAGCTTCTGGCTGCGTACACGAAGGATAAGGGTGACGCTGCTTTGCACGCTGCACTTTCACTATATAACTCAACCTGGGAACCAACGCCCAGCCAAGAGAACATCAAGAAAACCCTCGTTCACATTGAAACAGACTTCCTCTTCCTGGCTTCTACTCAGGCTGCACTGAAGCTTCATGCTGACAACGCAAAGTGATTATAACATCTTGCTATACAGATGCTTCCAGTTTATCTACAAGCCATTTTGTTCCACACCATGCTTTAGAATTTAAAGTTCCCCTATTATACGGGTTTTCATCAATATATTACAGGTCTCAGATATACACAGAACATGTCTCTGAAGTGTTTGGCTCCAAACACCAAACAGATCATTGCAGCATCCCAGAACTTTTTCCAGGAATAGTTCCGATAGTTCTTGGGATTTTGCGTTCACACCGAAAATATTGGGAACTAGAACTTAGTTCATGCAAACCTTTTCACCCCTTTTCAGTCCCTGCTAGAGAGCAGGGACTTTCCTGGGGAGGAAAAGGTTCCAATTTCTGATTGGCTGGGCGGATTGCAAACCACACCCCGTAAAACTCCCAAAACGTTTTGTGAAGCCGCCATTTTATTTGCTCGCATTAGCATTATTAGCATTAGCAATAGCCCAGTGCGCCAACGGAGAGAGACTAACTTATGGCAACACAAAATAAAACATGGGAACGTTGGAGTGATGAGGAGGTGTCGGCGCTTCTTGCTTCGGGTGGCGATTTACGCCGTGAAGTTGTTTGCGGCCTGCCAGTAAACCTAAAGCAGAAGAAGAAGAAGAAGAAGTGACGTTAGCGGCTTCATTTGCCTAATCCTCCCTCAGGGACTTATTCCGGTGTGAACGAGATTTACTAGGACAGTTACGGGACTAAAGAGTTTGGCGGAAAATTACTTCGAGTGAAAGCGGCTATTGGTGCTCTAGGAGGAGATTCAGGTGATAAGGTGAGGGGGAGGGTTACCTTGGTTGCTGATTGGCTAATGGTTAGACAAGACAAAAAATGGCTATGACATCATAAAGTGGCCAAATCTGATCAGCTCATTTTCAGACAGGTTTTTATAGAAATGGATCAAAAAGAGAGAGAATCTTTGTTCCTGAAACTTTCAGAGTCTCTTTCCACAGAGGGGACACATGTTGATGTAGAAGAGACATGAAGAAGAGGGGACACATGTTGATGTAGAAGAGACATGAAGAAGAGGGGACACATGTTGATGTAGAAGAGACATGAAATAGAGGGGACACATGTTGATGTAGAAGAGACATGAAGAAGAGGGGACACATGTTGATGTAGAAGAGACATGAAGAAGAGGGGACACATGTTGATGTAGAAGAGACATGAAATAGAGGGGACACATGTTGATGTAGAAGAGACATGAAGAAGAGGGGACACATGTTGATGTAGAAGAGACATGAAATAGAGGGGACACATGTTGATGTAGAAGAGACATGAAGAAGAGGGGACACATGGTGATGTAGAAGAGACATGAAGAAGAGGGGACACATGTTGATGTAGAAGAGACATGGAGAAGAGGGGACACATGTTGATGTAGAAGAGACATGAAGAAGAGGGGACACATGTTGATGTAGAAGAGACATGAAGAAGAGGGGACACATGTTGATGTAGAAGAGACATGAAGAAGAGGGGACACATGTTGATGTAGAAGAGACATGAAGAAGAGGGGACACATGTTGATGTAGAAGAGACATGAAGAAGAGGGGACACATGTTGATGTAGAAGAGACATGAAATAGAGGGGACACATGTTGATGTAGAAGAGACATGAAGAAGAGGGGACACATGGTGATGTAGAAGAGACATGAAGAAGAGGGGACACATGTTGATGTAGAAGAGACATGGAGAAGAGGGGACACATGTTGATGTAGAAGAGACATGAAGAAGAGGGGACACATGTTGATGTAGAAGAGACATGAAGAAGAGGGGACACATGTTGATGTAGAAGAGACATGAAATAGAGGGGACACATGTTGATGTAGAAGAGACATGAAGAAGAGGGGACACATGTTGATGTAGAAGAGACATGAAGAAGAGGGGACACATGTTGATGTAGAAGAGACATGAAGAAGAGGGGACACATGTTGATGTAGAAGAGACATGAAGAAGAGGGGACACATGTCGATGTAGAAGAGACATGAAATAGAGGTGACACATGTTGATGTAGAAGAGACATGAAGAAGAGGGGACACATGTTGATGTAGAAGAGACATGAAGAAGAGGGGACACATGTTGATGTAGAAGAGACATGAAATAGAGGGGACACATGTTGATGTAGAAGAGACATGAAGAAGAGGGGACACATGTTGATGTAGAAGAGACATGAAATAGAGGGGACACATGTTGATGTAGAAGAGACATGAAGAAGAGGGGACACATGTTGATGTAGAAGAGACATGGAGAAGAGGGGACACATGTTGATGTAGAAGAGACATGAAGAAGAGGGGACACATGTTGATGTAGAAGAGACATGAAGAAGAGGGGACACATGTTGATGTAGAAGAGACATGAAATAGAGGGGACACATGTTGATGTAGAAGAGACATGAAGAAGAGGGGACACATGTTGATGTAGAAGAGACATGAAGAAGAGGGGACACATGTTGATGTAGAAGAGACATGAAGAAGAGGGGACACATGTTGATGTAGAAGAGACATGAAGAAGAGGGGACACATGTCGATGTAGAAGAGACATGAAGAAGAGGGGACACATGTTGATGTAGAAGAGACATGAAGAAGAGGGGACACATGTTGATGTAGAAGAGACATGAAGAAGAGGGGACACATGTTGATGTAGAAGAGACATGAAATAGAGGGGACACATGTTGATGTAGAAGAGACATGAAGAAGAGGGGACACATGTTGATGTAGAAGAGACATGAAGAAGAGGGGACACATGTTGATGTAGAAGAGACATGAAGAAGAGGGGACACATGTCGATGTAGAAGAGACATGAAATAGAGGTGACACATGTTGATGTAGAAGAGACATGAAGAAGAGGGGACACATGTTGATGTAGAAGAGACATGAAGAAGAGGGGACACATGTTGATGTAGAAGAGACATGAAGAAGAGGGGACACATGTTGATGTAGAAGAGACATGGAGAAGAGGATTTTGCATAATAGGTGACCTTTAATGAACAAACCCAGGGTGTAACCGTTCTATAACTTCATGGAAGTCATCGCAGTAAATAGGGGATTTTCTTTTTTGAAAAGTTGAAAAGTTCCTTTTATTCTCTTGTTTTTTTTATCTTTGGTGTAACATTTTGGCTACCTGTTTTCAAAGACAGCAAGGCTCAACTGTTTGCACTTGAGTCAGAGATTAGGTCCCAGGTCAACCCTGACAGGTCCCTTCAACAATCATATTGTCTCTTCAAGTCAAATTCAAAGTCAACTTTATTGTCAATCTTTCAGTGTGTGTACAGAGAGATCGAAATGCCGCTTCCCACAATCCCGAATACAAAAATACAAATATATATACAAATATGTATATAAATGTATATCTTATACAATCAACAGACACATTTATTTATATGCACACATTAAGACATCAATAAAAGCACAACAATCAATATAAACAAAATAACAGTCACTTTAATAACTTTGAGAAATGTGCATTAGTGCAAGACCTCATCTACCTCATCGAATGCCATTTTTCGATGCATACATTTGGAACTCATTGTCATATCCCTTTTCTTCCCTTGTCTCACCAAAGAACTGGCCGTACCTACTCCTACCTTTTCTCTGAGCCCAACCAGAAGTATTTATCGCCCATTGGGAGACCCTACCCTAGCTGTATCGGAGCCGACCATACCGACGATGTGCCTTACGTGTTCGGAAAGCCTTTTACGTCACGATTCCTGTATTCAGCCAGCCAACGGGACCTGTCTGGCTACATGATCGCCTACTGGACAAACTTCGCCAGAACAGGGTAAAAATCTTCCGACACAAGACATAGGAGCATCACAGAAATCAAACAAACCTGAATTAGATATTGAAGCCAAGGCAAGTTTATTTATAAAGCGCCTTTCAACACTCTCAATCCTGGCTAACTTTTTAGAATAAATAGTTTTCCATGACCTCACTTTCTTTCTACTTTTTTAACTTAACCTTTAGTTATTTCAAGTGTTTCATGCTAAGCGAACCCCCTTTGGTAAATTCTAATCTGCAACCCAATATTCTGAAAATTCAACGGATCTTATTTGTGTAGCATATAAAATTAATTTGCTCCCAGACATTCATGTGGCTTGCTAGTTTTGGACCCCATCTGTAACCCCAATACACGTAGGGCACTTTATTAGAAGTAGAAAACTATAACTGTCTTTATTTGATTGCTTTATATCCATCCATCCAGGGACCCCAACAAAGGAGAACTGAGCGTGCCTGCTACCTGGCCAATATTCAACAGCACTGAACAGAAGTTTTTGGAGCTCAACTCTAAGATGAACGAAAGCTATGTGGGAGAGAATATGAGAATGCCTTTCGTGGATTTATGGACCAAGTAATACCCAGCCTCCTCAACATCATCCCCGAATAAAGATCCTATGCATCAGCTGTGCACTTCAGTGTGGACATGACCAGTGTTCAATTATTATTGGTTCATGAAAAAATAAATGAATGGCAAATACAATTCAATTTCCTCGGTTTCATTATTTGATGTGCTAAAAAAACAAACACATTACATGTATGGAATCTAAGCTAAGATGCTAGCCTGCTGCTAATTAGCTTGTTTAATGTAGCCTACAACACAATGTTGGTTGGGCAAAAGCATGATAACTAAGTAATGCAATAAACAAAAAGGCAAAACAGACAATGAAAACCTTATGATATTAATATATTATTGACCCTCAGATTGCACTGCCATTGTTCTGCCGGTGTATCTGTGTGATCCAAAGTAAAGGGAGTCGAATGCTGAACAGAACAGAACAGAGAAATGCTGTAGAGCCTGAGCCAACTTCATTAACAAAGAATTTCAGCAAAACATTTGAGAGCCCCTCTGTAGTTTATTCAAATTTATGAAAATCCAATATATGTACGATTATTTCACCTTAAATACTATGAAACCACACATGAACACCAGCATCAAAAAGGAGACATTAAAGCACTACTTTGATTGAATTTTTTTATTATTATTGTATTTCCTCAGTTCAACAGATGGGGGAGCTATAGCACAACAGCATGGACACTACTGCATTCATGGCAACTGTGGTGACCTATCATGCAAAATGCACTTTTGTACGTCTTTTCTACATGAATATGTGTCCCCGGTGTTCCAGGGAACTCACCAAGTGTCAGAAAACACAACCCTCTCTATTTTCCTCCATACCCAAATCTCTTAAAAAGGGGCTGCAACGAATCTGATACAGACTGATCCAGATTTGAACACTTATATGACGTCACAGAAGTGGCGCTACGGCTATTGGGCCAACTCCACCAATCAGGAGGGGACAGCCACGGACATTGCCGTTGGAAAGCGCTGGAGACGCTGTAGTACATATGCCAGGCCTGTAGGTGGTGCTGTTCTCACAGAATCAGCCCATGAAAAGAAAGTGTTCAATTGAGCGAAATGAGGAATGGCTAAAATGCATGATCTGTTTGGTATTTTGAAAAATAAAAAGTATAAATATGCCTTATATAGGTATGGTCCTACACTATATTATTCAAATATAGCATGATAGGTCCACTTTCACGTTTGAATAGGCGCCTAACCAAAACACAATTGGCAAAGCTCTCACAGTGGGCTGCTTTACCACCAGAAGATTCTGAAGTGTCTAAAAACAAATCCTCCAGTGGCTTTCTGTCCTGGTTATGTCAATGTGGAGTTTAGATGTTTTTTCTTAATTCATCAATGTTGCATTCAAAATGTTCCTCAAGTAAAAGTATAAAAGTATTCTCATCAACATATAGTGAAAGTAGCGACAGTAAAAGTAGTCATTGTGCAGATTGGTCCATTTCAGAATAATATATATGATATGTTTTATAATGATTGATCATGAAAGTGTTCTCAAAGCTGGTAAAGGTGCAGCTAGTTTGAATGACTTTGTATACTGCAGGGTAGCTTGTGAATTTACTCCAGGTGGAACTAAAGTCTGATTTAACACTTGATTATATTTCACATCATTCATCCAGATCTGTGAAGTAACTAAAGGGATTAGATACATGTAGTGGAGTCACACCAGTTACCTCTGAACTGTAGTGGAGTAGAAGTAGCCTACACAGTAGCATAACGGTAATACTCAAGTAAAGTACAAGTACCTACAAATTGTACTTTGTAACAGTACTTAGTTACCTGTGTTTATCTGCGCTCCTCAGCTGTCTCTTGTCCTTTTGATTAGCATGCATGTATTTAAGTTCTGGTTTTCTGTCAGTTGTTGTGGGATTCTTGATGTTTTTTGTTCATTGTTAGTGAGATATAGATAGAGTTCTGTTTCGCCTTGCCCAGCTAATTTCTTCCTGGACAATTTGCAATAAAGGATGTTTCTTCAAGATAGAAACACAGATCGCACATTAGGACTGTTAGCATTGAGGAGTTCCTATGACGGTAAGGAGAGGGTGGCGTGGAGGACAATCTCAGGAAGTGACTTCATTAGGATGCGATGGTGACCAGAGTTATTTTGGCAACGCCTGTAGTCAGTGTACTTTAGGAGCAGCCTTTTGTACGATCAGCCAAACAAACTGATGGCATTGTGGTCCTGTTCGGCGCTGTTTCTCTACCAGGACGACATGTTCCTCGTCGTGGGCTCTTGATGGTCCAGAACAGTGCTTCTCAAAATGTGGTCCGCGGAGCACTGGTGGTCCGTGATCGCCCCCTAGTGGTCCGTGAGTATATTGGTAACATTTCACATTTGAAATAAATAAATAAATGTAAGTTTTCCGCACTCTCGCGGGAATATCTCCGCAATGGAGCGAGCTTAAGTTTCGATTGAATGATATAGCCCAGCACAACACCTTCATCACCACACATATTGCCACTTGTTTGTACCATTTTCATGCGATTTGTAATCTGTTCTAGAAAAACGATGTGATTTTGTATATTTGTGGAGTTAGGTGGTCCACGAGTGTTTTTTTATTGGTTAAGTGGTTCTTGGTATGAAAAAGTTTGAGAAACACTGGTCCAGAACTAGCAGCTCCTCAGTATTTGTGGGAATTTCCTCAAATGCAAAAGTCTCTATCTAGTGGTGGCTCCAACACTAAGGAACTCTCTCCCTATTGACATCCGCTCTGCAGTCTCTCTAGAAGCTTTGGAAAACTACTGAAGACCCATCTTTTTACATTGGCTTTTGTTTATACTTGAGATGTGTGTGATGTGATCTGTTCTTATGTTTGTATGTTTTTTTGTTGTTAAAATGTATGCCTCATGTTGTTATTGTATTCATGTTTCTGTCTTCTTAATTTTTACTTTTGTTCTTCCTTGTAAATTCTATTTCTGTGAAAGGTGCTGTACGAAATAAACGTACGATTATTATTATATTATTATTACCTTTCCCTTGTCACCACTGAGTCAGTAAGCAACTTGTTGTGCAAGGAGAGCCAATCAGCTTTAGAACCTCATTGGGAGAGAGGGTTACGGTTTGTGCTTGTAGTTGGAGGTGGAGGATCAAGGACCGTAGAAGAGATAGAAAAGAGATGGAGAACGAAGATAGATTGAAATCTTTTTGCTGCAAACGGTCAGAAAACAACGGAGCAGGAGGGGTCGTTTGCCAAGAGGACAAAACAGAGAGGATGGTTTCTGTGGCATTATATAGAGAAGGGATAAGATGAGAAGGGTGGAGCTGATAGGACAAATGAAGCAAGAAAGAAGGCGGACAGGGAGGTTGCAGGGGATCGGGACAATACGTGTCGGGGACCAAGGGTCAGGTTGCAGAAACGAGGACGGTATGTTTACACATTTATGTTTACACGGTACATTTGGCCCATGTTATCACAGCTATCGGGGACAGAAGATTGAGAGACTGACGGGCCCTTTCTCATTTAATCAAATCCCCCTCCTCGACTCCTCGACTCCTCGACTCCTCGGTCCTCCGGTAGTGACCCGGAAATTAATTTCAGCGCGCCATGTTGAAGGACATCTCATTTCTCTAAATGCACTTCGAGGACCGAGGATCGAGCGTCGAGGGTGGGATATATCCAGTCTCTGATAGTGTTACGTTATTATGAGATTGCTCTGTTTGATTCTGAAATTGTATATATGTATATACATATATACAGTACATATATGTGTGTTTGTGTGTGTGTCCGCATCTATAGCCTGTTATTGTCTCATTATACCGCACTGTGAATGAATCAAAGTAAATATATAAGTGGTCATGAACACATCTGTCCATCAGACAGAGGGCTGCTGTGCCTCCTGTCATCATTAATGGACGTCTCTTTAAAATGACCGCTCAGAGGAAAGGAGTTCAATTTCTCTAACCGCCTCCTGCTTCCCCTCCTCTCTCCTTGCTTCCTCTCCTCGGCTCCTCCGCTCGCATCTCCTGTGGGCGGGACTAAGTCTTAAGGATAGGAGTCGAGGAGGGGAGTCGAGGAGGGGAGTTAGAGAAATGAGAAAGGGCCACGGAGTCATTGCACTGCCTTGAACTCCACCACTCTCTGTACCGTACACATTGTACACATTGTGCAGACTGTGCATATTTGCTGTCCTACATTGTTTCGTAATCTCCGATTGAAAGAGCAAGAGATTCCCAGGTCACTACAGTACATGTTCTTACACGACATTAGCACCATTTATCTGATGATAACAAAACGAGGTGGCATCCATGTGTGGGGTGTGAGTGAATATGAACTGGCGCCTACTGTCAAGACCTAACTGGGGCATGAACCCAAATGCACAACTCGTTGACAACAAAGGTTTCAAAATAAATGTTTTACTGATTAACACAGTAAACAAAGTTACAACAACAAATCACTCTTACGAGGACAAATATAGACGATGGCAAGGCGGCACAAGGTTTGACGACAAGCTGGTTATCTGACTCACTAGACAAAATGAACTGGCACAGGACAAAAAGGGACTAGGACAATATAAACACAAGATAAGGGGACACATATAGACAATCAAGGCAGGGTAGACTCATTGGATGAATGATGTGAAATCTAATCAAGTGTTAAATCAGACTTTAGTTCCACCTGGAGTAAATCCACAAGCTACCCTGCAGTATACAAAGTCATTCAAACTAGCTGCACCTTTACCAGCTTTGAGAACACTTTGATGATCAATCATTATAAAACATATCATATATATTATTCTGAAATGGACCAATCTGCACAATGACTACTTTTACTGTCTTTCACTATATTTTGATGATCATACTTTTCTACTTTCACTTGAGGAACATTTTGAATGAAGGACTTTTCCTGTGACAGAGTATTCCTACACTGGTACTTCTACTTTTACTAAAGTATAAGATCTGAGTACTTCTACTTTTACTCAAGTACAAGATCTGAGTACTTCTACTTTGACACAAGTACAAGATCTGAGTACTTCTACTTTTACTGAAGTACAAGATCTGAGTACTTCTACTTTTACTCAAGTACAATATCTGAGTACTTCTACTTTGACACAAGTACACGATCTGAGTACTTCTACTTTTACTGAAGTACAAGATCTGAGTACTTCTACTTTTACTCAAGTACAAGATCTGAGTACTTCTACTTTGACACAAGTACAAGATCTGAGTACTTCTACTTTTACTCAAGTACACGATCTGAGTACTTCTACTTCTACTCAAGTACAAGATTTGAGTACTTCTACTTCTACTCAAGTACAAGTTCTGAGTACTTCTACTTTTACTGAAGTACAAGATCTGAGTATTTCTACTTCTACTCAAGTACAAGTTCTGAGTACTTCTTCCACCTCTGTTAACATGCCTATGACGTCTTGAAAATATGTTATCATGCTGTATCATTGGTGTCACTAAGTGTGTGTGATCCTGTGTGTTTTGATGTGTATTCTTTGATTCCTATCAGAGTTTGAAAGTGAAGATCTCTCTGCTGCTTTCATTTTCATTATTTATCCAATGTTCTCTCACATAAGTTCTTAAAAAGTGTCAGTACTGCAGTGTAGTTGCAGAGACATTGCCAATGACAGTGGTGAAGTTACAAGGATGTATTTATATAGAATCACTTCCATGTTCAGTATTATCCCTCTCCATAACTGTCCTCATATGCTTACTGTATGTTGCATATTGAGTGACAGCCTTATCTCCACCCTGTGTCTGTCTCAACAACATCTGCACAGAGACCCTCCTCTGCACTTCGGAGCTGCGTAGTGCATACTGTTGATAACACTGACACTGTTGTTGACCTCATAGATGAAGTCAGATGCACCATTGAAATCTATTAGAAAAGTGTTGCGCAAGGGAATGAAAAGCAACCAAACCCGTTTATTGGAAGTTGCAAAAGGTGTTTTTATCATAATTTTGGAAAATATGAGATTCAACAGACTAGTTAGAGAATACCTGTTTGATTTATTTTGAAGCTGCCATTGATGCAAAAATACAGGTACTTTCATTCTATAGCTTTTACTTAAGAAGAGTTTTTAGTTTCTTCTTTAGTTTTAAATTCAGAGGATGAGCAGCATAGAAGGAAAAGTAACTTCAAGCATCTGTTTGCACTTTTAAGCAGATGTGTATCTCTGTAGTTGGCGTTAAACTGTGGATGTCTTTACCAAATGAGTTAAAGGGCTGTTTGAACATCTTTAGGTTTAAGAACATGTATAGAGAAAGCGTGATTAGACAGTATGAAGATGTCAGGTAACC
>NC_136910.1:55569643-55572143 GCF_949606895.1 Notothenia rossii
TTGAGTTGACCTTTTAAAACGATTGATAAGCTTTCCATCAAGTCAAATACAGTTCTCACATGCCATCAATGTTGGACGGGTCATTCCCCCTCTCCATGTTGACCGTGCAGTGATTTCTTTTGAAGATACTTGAATTTGCTGGTTAGTAAATGCAAGGTAGAGTGCAGAGGCTTACGATTAAAAGCAGCTTCTTACGTATTTGTTCCATGGTTTTCTCCTCTGCTAGCTTCAGACAGCTGTAATGTGATTAGTTGGACGTGGAAAGGTCAACAACAATTGATGTCAAAGTTGAAAATGCTCATTGAGCACAGTGCTCACAGCGTATGGGTGTGTGTGTGAATGAGGGAATATTGGCGTGCAGTGTAAAAGCTCTTTGGGAGGTTGGAAGAATAGAAAGATGCTTTGTAAATGCTATTGACCTGTTTTAAAAAAAATTCTATTTCATGTATTTTTGAACATTCATTTTCATATGAAAGGACAATCTCTGTAAGTTATGTTTCTGTTTGATGATTTTATGAATGTTATTTTAGAGCCGATCATCTGCTACTCATACAGCAGCAGGGCAGTATACCCAGTCTGTGTCTCAAGATGTTATACTATATTAAGTGCACCATGAAGTGAGGACATTCTTTTAAACACAGGATGTGCTTGCAGTCCCCTATACAGTATGTCATCATATGGAAAATCAGATCTGCCTGAACCATGTCTATAATGTCAAAAAGTAAATATGAAGTGTGTCAACATGAACTTTGATCATTCATGTAGAGATGAAGTCACTATGGCTCCAGATCAGGTTTGAGACGCCACATCCTGGCCGAATAAAGAAATAACAGCTCACATCAAATTATCTTTTTAAAAGTCCCCTATTATGCAAAATCCACTTCTTCATGTCTCTTCTACATCAACATGTGTCCCCTCTTCTCCATGTCTCTTCTACATCAACATGTGTCCCCTCTTCTTCATGTCTCTTCTACATCAACATGTGTCCCCTCTTCTTCATGTCTCTTCTACATCAACATGTGTCCCCTCTTCTTCATGTCTCTTCTACATCAACATGTGTCCCCTCTTCTCCATGTCTCTTCTTCATCAACATGTGTCCCCTCTTCTTCATGTCTCTTCTACATCAACATGTGTCCCCTCTTCTTCATGTCTCTTCTACATCAACATGTGTCCCCTCTTCTTCATGTCTCTTCTTCATCAACATGTGTCCCCTCTTCTTCATGTCTCTTCTACATCAACATGTGTCCCCTCTTCTTCATGTCTCTTCTACATCAACATGTGTCCCCTCTTCTTCATGTCTCTTCTACATCAACATGTGTCCCCTCTTCTTCATGTCTCCTCTACATCAACATGTGTCCCCTCTTCTTCATGTCTCTTCTACATCAACATGTGTCCCCTCTTCTCCATGTCTCTTCTACATCAACATGTGTCCCCTCTTCTTCATGTCTCTTCTACATCAACATGTGTCCCCTCTTCTTCATGTCTCTTCTACATCAACATGTGTCCCCTCTTCTCCATGTCTCTTCTTCATCAACATGTGTCCCCTCTTCTTCATGTCTCTTCTACATCAACATGTGTCCCCTCTTCTTCATGTCTCTTCTACATCAACATGTGTCCCCTCTTCTTCATGTCTCTTCTTCATCAACATGTGTCCCCTCTTCTTCATGTCTCTTCTACATCAACATGTGTCCCCTCTTCTTCATGTCTCTTCTACATCAACATGTGTCCCCTCTTCTTCATGTCTCTTCTACATCAACCTGTGTCCCCTCTTCTTCATGTCTCTTCTACATCAACATGTGTCCCCTCTTCTTCATGTCTCTTCTTCATCAACATGTGTCCCCTCTTCTTCATGTCTCTTCTACATCAACATGTGTCCCCTCTTCTTCATGTCTCTTCTACATCAACATGTGTCCCCTCTGTGGAAAGAGACTCTGAAAGTTTCAGGAACAAAGATTCTCTCTCTTTTTGATCCATTTCTATAAAAACCTGTCTGAAAATGAGCTGATCAGATTTTGGCCACTTTATGATGTCATAACGATGTGTTGGCTTGTGCAACCATTAGCCAATCAGCAACCAAGGTAACCCCCCCCCCTTATCACCTGAATCTCCTCCTAGAGCACCATTGAGTTCTTTGTAACCAAATCTCTCTCAGAGGGGCGTGGGGAGGGGCTCCTTATTTTCATCTAAAGTAACAGACAGAGAATCAGCACTTTGGAAACAGGGCTGAAACAGAGGGGATTATGGGTAATACTGCAATGATCTGTTTGGTGTTTCAGCCAATCAGAGACATGTTTTGTATATATCTGAGACCTGTGATATATTGATGAAAAACAGAATAATAGGGGAACTTTAAAGATATTAGAGGATAACGAGGCGCAGCTTTGTTCAAAAGCATGCTTTGTAAATAATGACGACGGCAGCAGGAAAAGCTTGAACCCTTTTGACTGTTGTTTTTCCACAGGTGCTACTTGCATCTTGAAGAAGAAGTTCTCTGCCTCCC
>NC_136910.1:55577143-55647227 GCF_949606895.1 Notothenia rossii
TATAGCCCGATCGTTCACACGAGGCCGTAACGGAAACGTGGAAACGGACCCCGCAAACGATAACGGGTCCCAAGGTGGATAGATCTGCAAACAGAATGCTCTGGGGGGCCAAACGGCTCCGTGTGTCCGCCCTATAAGATCATTTCCTGATAACGATGAAGCTTTAGCCCCACCTCTCCCCACCTCTGCTGCTCACTGCTGTAGCATGGTCAGTAGCTACTGACCATGCTACAGATGTTAGTGCAACATCTACAGCTCCTCTACCACAACCATCAGCAACAAGTGGGCATGGAGAACTACATGAACTACATGTTGCTAAATACACCGCAGGACATAAACAGAAGGGCAACCATGCTCGGGTGTCTTCTTCGCTGCTTTTGGTGTATTTTGTGGCAGAAGTACAGCGCCACTCACAGGCCCGGCATATGTACTACAGCGTCTCCAGCACTTTCAAGTGGTCTCGTGTGAACGGAATACTTTTTTGATATCGTATTCGGTTTGTTTGCGTTTCGTATGCGTTTGCATGTAAATGGGGTCTGAATGTCCTCCTAGAGCACCATTGAGTTCTGTTTAACCAAATCTCTCTCAGAGGGGCGTGGGGAGGGGCTCCTTATTTTCATCTAAAAGTAACAGACAGAGAATCAACACTTTGGAAACAGGGCTGAAACAGAGAGGATTATGGGATGCTGCAATAATCTGTTTGGTGTTTCAGCCAATCAGAGACAGGTTCTGTATATATCTGAGATCTATAATATATTGATGATAAACAGTATAATAGGGGAACTTTAAACAAAGAACATGAAATATAAGAGAAGAGATGATTTATGACAGATGTAGCTCTTTTCCAGCTGTAGTCCCTCAGCAAATACACACGTATCAACGCCTCAAACATAACATAAAATACTCTTATCACGCTCTTTAATTATTTTTCTAGACATTAAGGGTTGTCCGTCCGTCCTATTCTCATGAACCTGAGATTCAAGACTGTAAATTGGCCTATTTCCCTTGGACTCAAGGAAGAACCAGGGCTGCCAACATTTGAGTTCAGCTTGGAGTGAGATTACTTTTTTGGTGAACCGAAAAAAGAAACGTTCATGTGTACAGTGTCACAAATGTATTGAACATGTACAAACTAGGGTTTCCCATTAATGTACCGGGCACTACAGTGGAATACGCACATACACAGTGTACCCGCGACTCTTACAATCAAGTGCTATTTTATAAGTGTGGGGGGGGGGGGGGGGTCCTCACCTCCTCTAGGGGGTTGGCTCCCCCTGGAAGATTTATTTTTAAATATTGAAGTTAAATTCATCAACCTGGTGCACTTTGAGAGCAAAATGAATTTATGGATACATCTCTCAACACCCAAACAGAACTGTAAACAGATGTTCTTTTTCTTTATGGATATTTTACAAATCACTCACCTTTTAAACTGTATTCTTGTTTTACTGTCATATAGTATTTCATAACTGTTTTTCATGTATTCTCATAAATGGTGACCAAAACGTTTGAGACCCACTGAGATAACTAGACTAAAGTCTAAACAGAGTCCCTTACCTCACTGAGCTGTAGTTATCTCCCTCAGCCTGACAGGAGAGAGCTCTACTCTCCTTGTTTTAGAAACAGCTTCTAATATCCATTAGCGCAGCTAGCTAACCAGATGCTAACAACATCAACAATGCAAATAGTGAATTTGGTAGAAATATACTGTATAATAGTAAAGTTATTCAAGATGATGCCATATTTATTGAAGATTTTACATTATAAATATTCCCCCAAATTATTCAAAAGCATATTCTTCCAAACTCCTTGCTGTAGTCTGACACACAGGAGACTATTGATGTGTGTAGTGAGTTTGGTAGTAATATACTGTATGATAGTGAATATTATTGTATTCTCTTTTTTCAGAGTTGCACTTTGCAGACGGTCCCTGAGCACTCGTTTCTTCTCCGGCTGCGGGTAGAGACCAATGTAATGTGTCCAGCTCGGAGGACGGCGCGTATTGGCTTTTTTTGATCAAAATGTGATTGTAGTTCGTTGTAAACCTTACCACGGTACTTAGGAGACGTCATTTGTGTCTGAATAACGTTTTGTTCATGAGTTATTGATCCGTGAAATCAGAATCTCCCAATATCGTTCCAACTTTACTGAACTAAGCCAGAAGACCGTCTCATTTCGTAGACCGCTCGGTTTGCTGTCCCTTCACTTTATTTTTATATTTATATACATTTATTTTGGACGAAAACTTAGCGTGAGGAAAGGCATGTGTGGCGTGAGTGCGTGAGATATAGGTTAATTGCGTGACTCTCACGCTCAATGCGTGAGTGTTGGCAGCCCTGCATGAACTGATTGGATTATTGAAGTCAAAGTTCAAACTGAGACTTGGAAGGAGGTTGTGTAAAGAATGCCGACCTGAATGTTAAGTTTTATTGATTAAGCTGTTAGTCTGTGTCGCCCTAAATGGACTCCTGGTTATGGAGGGTATTAGCCTCACTAATGCTTGTCTGTGGAGCTGATAATTAGAAGATTTACAAAACAGTGGGTTCACGTATTTACCTCTAATCTGATTTAAGCTATTTTTGGATCTCTCCCTGCTATTCCTGCCGCAGTAAATCCTTATACAATACAGTTATAGAACATATTCTAGTGTCAGTTCTATAACATGTAGGACAACAGTTATTCTTAGATTAAGCCTGGTAACAGTTTCTTCTATTTGTTTATAATAATGTAGAACAATAATCAGGGGAGTCCCAAGTGTAAAACACAATGATACCGATTATAGTTCTTAAACTGTTGCGAAAACAGAGGTGAAGTGAGTTAACTAACAGTCTATTTCATTACAATTGAGATAGCTAACAAGCTATTTCATTAAAGGTTAGTTATCTAACAAGCTATTTCATGAAAAGGGAGTTAGCTAACATGCTATTTCATTAAAAGTGAGTTAGCTAGCAAGATATTTCATGAAAAAGCTTGTTAGCTAACAAGCTATTTCATGAACAGTGAGTTAGCTACAAGCTATTTCGTGAACAGTGAGTTAGCTAACAAGCTATTTAATTAAAAGTGTGTAAGCTAACAAGCTATTTCATGCTAATAATAATTGCATTGATTGTGTGACCATCTATGTTTCTACGTTTCATGTTGTCTGGATGTTTAATTGCTCTTTTTGCTGCACTTTTAATGTACAGTTTTGCTGCTGTGTTTATTGTGTTTATTGTATTTTGTTACTCTGGCACAACAATTTCCTTCAGGATGAATAAAGTCTTATCTTATCTGATCTTATCTTATCTATTTCATTAAGAGTGTGTTAGCTAACAAGCTATCTCATGAAGTGTGTTAGCTAATATGCTATTTCATGAAAAGTGAGTTGGTTGACAAGCTATTTCATGCAAATCAGTTGCTTGACTATATTTGATTCTCAAATAACGTATAACTTTCATTAACCTATTGTAAATGTAAGTAACGTTAACCATCACCACCCTAATCAAAGGGGAAACAAGTGGGACGTTCTTACTTATTATGTTCCTATACATAATGTATTTCCATTTTTCAAGTGTTATTGCTCCAGGCAAGAGATATTGACCATGTGTCTTTTGGAAATGTCACATTATGGTCATAGTTGTGGTTCTCTCACAAGGGAACCAACTTTAGGGCACACAAAACAAATTGGCCACTAGATGGCAGAAGGGAAATCAGGATTAGCTTGAATTTTGTCTCCAAACATAGTAGTAGGCCGGGTGAAGACATAAAACATTTTTGAATCTCTTGACATCAGAACAATGTATAGTCTGTGCAGTTTAGGAACTTGTGGGCGGTGCAAGTGAGAAGAGCTGCAGTGCATATTAAGCAGAACACATAACCGGGAAGTACGCCCTGAAGATGTACAATATGCCATATTTGTCATGCCTTGGATATTGTTGAAATGAGTGTTGCATTTTATATGTTTGGCTGGTTGATGAAAACTGATTTGTTAATCTAATATGTTCTCTTTTTCTTTGTTTAGCTCCTGTTCAAGTATGATCTAATAAAGTATGACATGGTGAAAGATGAACCAGTGAAAGATCAGCATGGTTTCTGTCAGACAGTGAAAAAGGGTAAGAGTGCAACTGCCTAAAAACAAAATATCTTCATATAAAAACGATTTAGTGTTTAGACTTTCTGTCCTGTTTTCCTCTCAGGTGAGACGGGGCTCTTACTGTCCAAGGTGAGTGCTTTGAGCCCTTTCTTTGGATACGCCGGGAGCAAGCAGCTGACGGAGAGGAAGCTGATGAGGAACGTGTTCGCGAAGGGAGACGCGTACTTCAACACCGGAGACCTGATGGCTGAAGATCAGGAGGGCTTCATCAGCTTCAGAGACAGAGTGGGAGACACCTTCAGGTACAGTTGAACATATGTATCCTTAATACCTAGGGAAAACTTGGGGAGTGGGGGAAAAGCCTTTATCAGGCAGAGAGGGTCTAACAAAGAGATTAAATAAAGAGCTGTAGTCCTGATGATGCTAGACAGAGATAACTGCCTGTAGTCTCACTCTCAGCTGAATGAGGCTCCTTCATTAATGTGGAGGGTGTAAATACAGTAGCCTCTCTGTCCAGCAGAAACAGGGGTGTAACAATGCTTTTTAAAGCATCTAAAAATGTATAACTAATAACAATAATAATACTTTTTCTTTGTTAACCAACTATTTTGAACAAGTATTCTAATAGCTATTATAAAATTAGACAGAAGTACAGTCAAAATATGAGAAATATGTGCAAAAATATCTGCAGAATATAGTCCGTGCTCTGTTAATCCTCATCTTGTGTTTCAGGTGGAAAGGGGAAAATGTAGCAACGACAGAAGTGACGGAGACTCTGGGGCTGGTGGAGTTCATCCAAGAAGTCAACGTTTATGGAGTGGAAATTAAAGGTATGTCTGACATGCGGTTGTGTTTGCATGTCTGCTATCCAAATACTGCTGATATAGATTTATTGAAACAGATTTACAAACCTCTGAAAGCATACAGTCTACTTGCCACCAGTGTGAACTCAGAAAAAAAACGTTATGTTAGAAATGTACAGTACGGGTCCCCAGTACTGACGGATGCTAACCTGCATATGTTGGGAAATTTGCACAAGGGGGTTATTTAGGATGTTGAATCCATTTCTGACATTCCAGGATAAAAAGAATCGCAGTTTTGAGTCCCCTTAAACTGTAAAATCTACCCATAATTCATCAAAATCAGGATATATAGATATATAAAATGGCAGTTTAAACCAGAAAGTTGCCATATCTGTTCTCCCGATGGGCTAAGTTTAATGAAATATTGGTAGATTTTAAAGTTTTATAGGATTTTTGAGCCTGAAAATCTCAGAAATGGATTCAACATCCTAAAAAAAACCTCAAAACCAATCCAAAACTGTCCAAATCAGCCAAGCCATTACTCGGCTATTGTCTTCATATGCTAATTAAGGCGTCTTATTCTAATTGTGCAAATTGGTTAAGTTAGCATCCAGCAGTTCAGCACTCTACATTTCCATCATAACACTTTGGGGTACTCAACATTTCAGGGTTCAAAATAGGACTCAATGATCTGGCAAACAGACGATTACAGAATAATCATCCCCTAATCCTGTGCCACATATACAAACGTTATTATTATTATTATTATTATTATTATTATTATTACCAGCTAAGTGTCTCCTTCCTGATGAAGTCTAACTCGAGTTTCTCCTCAGGGCACGAGGGCAGAGCGGGCATGGCGGCCATGATCATCCGACCGGGCTTCTCCTTCGATGGGAGCAAACTGTTCGAGCATGTGATGAGAGATCTGCCGGCGTACGCTCGCCCGCTGTTCATCAGACTTCAGGTAAGACTGATTAACGTTCTTCATGATGAGGACTGTTTACATGACACTGGTCTCAGGTGGGGGAATGTACAGTAAAATCCTACATGGGGAAATACTGAGATCCTAAGTACTTGAAGAAGACCCTTAACTTTAGTAAAAGTAGAAATCATTTAGTAACAGTCCTGTATTAAAATGGATTTAAGTAGAAGTACAGAATCTGTATAAGCTGAATGTACCTAAAGTATCAAAAGTAAAAGTACTCATTAGGCACAATGGCTCTTTTTGAAGTATTTGATTATAATTTAATATGATATTATTCTGCTTTTATTGCTTACAAATACAATTTAATAGCATTTCAATCTTGTCGTTTGTCAATGTTGAGACACTTTTGATACCTTTCAAATACTGGGTTTATGAGGAGAACTGTGCATGATCATATCATAGTTTTTATATTAGATTAGATTAGATTAGAATCTTTAATGACCACACAGCCAAACTGGTGGAATTCGTGTTCAGTGCAGATTATTAAAGCTTGTTTCATACAATTCAACATACAATAAAAAGTACTGCACAGGGCAAATACATACATCATGACATATATACATAAAGTTCAAGGTGTGGTGGATTGTGATTGTTCATTGGGGTTATTTACAGTCCATTTAGTGTCCGTATTGCAAAGGGAAAGAAGCTGTTTTTGAAGCGGGCGGTTTTGGTGGACAGTGACCTGTAGCGCCTCCCTGAGGGCAGAAGTTGGAAGACATGGTGAGCTGGGTGGGAGGGGTCAGACATGATTTTCTTTGCCCTAGTGACAGTTCGTTGGTGGTGAAGTGATTCGAGTGATGGAAGGGGACTGCAGGTGATTTTTGATGCTTTATTGATGATGCGTTGAAGTTTATTCCGGGAGAGGTTGTCTGAACTGCTGTCCCTGACTGTCATGGATGATGTGATCTGGATTAGGAGATGTTTCCTCACTCTGTATTTCTTGAGCTGGCGCAGAAAGAATAGCCTTTGGTTGGCTTTTTTGTAGATGTGGTCTGTGTTGGTATGTAAAACAATTAGTGAAATATGAGTGTTTAATACATTTTGTGGAGTAAAAAGTATAATTTTGCTAGAGTAGATGTTAAGTAGCAGAAAATGGAAATATGTTACAGTCATCCTATAGTAAATTTACTTTCCCACGCTGTCTACTCCTTTTTGTGCATGTGGTGTTTTTGGACCTAAGTTTGTGTTAAAAAAAACAGAGTCAGGGGATAAATAAAGTATAAAAACACTCAGAAAGGCACATGTAGAAAACACACTGAGGAAATAACAAGTTCCACTTTCTTAATTTGCTCTTTTTTTATCCGGACACTTGATATTTTACAAAATACTGAAGCTTTCTTTGCGTAGACATTCAACTAGTCTTTGTCCCGGCTGAGGCTAAATCAGAAATGATAATATTTCCCTCTGAATTGCAGTGCAGGAAAAGTACAAAAGTAGCTTCAAATGGAACTAATTAAAATACAAATTGTGGGTATTTATAATTGATGAGATTAAATGTGTGCTGAGTTTTATCCTGTACGTTTAATATGAGTTTACAAATTCACTCTGCAGGAAGTCATATGCTCCGTCAGTGTGTGTATTACTCCACCTAGTGTCCAACTAGTGTAGTGCCTTACCCTAGCTCAGGGATGGCAAACATACGGCCCGCGGGCCGGATCCGGCCCGGGAAGCATTTCAGCTTGGCCCACGGAGCTGAAGGACTTTGCTAAGTAGGCTGTGAGGAGGGGAAAAAAACTGCTATTTTGAATCCTTCCACTAGTGGGCGCACTACCGCACCGGTACCAGTGAGAGCGCAGCCAGACTGTAAAACAAGTGATGAGTAAGAGTAGTGATTGCAGTCAATAACCTCTGACACCCTCATCCCCAAATGTCTCTGTCAAAAAAGAGAAAAGTGGACACGGAGTGCCGAGTTTTCCAAGAAAAATGGACTGCATCCTATTTTTTTACAGAGGTAAATGGAAAACCTGTATGCTAGGTGTGTTCGCAGCAAGTTGCTGTGCTCAAATAATATAATATTCACCGCCATTATGAGACTCACCATGGAGAGAAATATGACTGCTTGCAAGGACAATGGAGAAAAGAAAAGATAAATGGCCTGCTATCAGGTCTAAAGAAACAACAGGCCATTTTTACCCGGAGCCGAGATATAAGTGACGCAGCAGTGAAAGCCAGCTATCTCATCGCTAACGAAATAGCATCAGCCTCAAAGCCATACTCTGAGGGTGAGTTTGTGAAAACATGCATGCTGAAGGCTGCAGAAATTGTGTGCCCTGAGAAGCGACAAGCTTTTGCCAACATTAGTCTAACGAGGAATACAGTGAAGGATAGGATTGCCGATCTTTCAGCAGATTTGGATAGCCAGAAAAAAACAAAAGTCAAGTCATTCGTAGCATTTTCAGTTGCAATCGATGAGAGCACTGACATTACAGATGTTGCTCAACTGGCCATATTAATTTGTGGTGTTGATGAGACTTTGACGGTCACCGAAGAGTTCCTTGAGTTGGTTCCTATGACAGACACCACTAAAGCGGATGACATTTTTAGCGCTCTCGTTGAAGCACTGGACAGGGTTGGAGTGGACTGGACCCGTGCTGTCAGTCTGGCTACAGACGGCACGCCATCAATGATTGGGAAAAAAGCAGGTGTTGCAACGAAATTCAGGGAGAAAGTACAAGCAGCAGATGGAGGAGATCGTTTTTGGACATTCCACTGTATTTTGCTCCAGGAGGCATTGTGTTGCAAGTCGTTAAAAATGGATCACGTCATGAAAGTGGTTCTTCAAACGGTTAATTTCATCCGAGCCAGAGGGCTGAATCACCGTCAGTTCGACAGCCTCCTCAGTGATAAAGACATCACCTGTAGCCTACCATATCACACTGAAGTAAGGTGGTTGAGCCGAGGTGCCGTGCTGAAGCGTTTTTCTGATCTACGCAAGGAAATTGGACAGTTCATGGAGAAAAAGGGTAAGCCAGTGCATGAATTAAAAAAAAAACAGAATGGCTGCAGGACCTTGCATTTATGGTGGATATTTCAGAGCACTTGAATAATCTGAACATAACGATGCAAGGTCGCGAAAAAGTTGTCACAGAATATTATGACAGCATACGCGCATTTAAGTTGAAGCTGGCTTTGTGGGAGACACAGCTGTCAAGTGGTGACCCTGCTCATTTCCCTCATCTAAGAAATGTGCATATGACCGGAGTTACTGCTGACATGAGACGGTACAAAGACAAAATTACGGAATTGCTGCGGGAGTTTGAGCGGCGGTTTCAGGTCTTTGGTGAGCTTGAGACAGAGTTTGCAGTTTTTCACTCGCCATTTGCAGTTAAGGCTGCGGATCTGCCCGTCGACATACAACTTGAGATAATCGACTTACAATGTGATCAGGATTCAAAGGACAAATTTGCCTCGTCGGACTTGGGCACATTTTATCGGTATCTTTTGCCAGGATACCCCAAATTGACAGCCCTGGCAGCAACGGTTTTGAGCATGTTTGGGAACACCTACCTTTGTGAACAGGTTTTCTCTGTCATGAACATTACTAAAAAAAAAGCTGCGCTCAAGACTCACACACAAGTGCCTGAATGAAATAATTAAATTGGCTGCTAGTCAGGATTTTAAGCCTGATATTGATGCCCTTGTGAGGGCTAAAAGATGTCAAGTTTCATGAGCAAATTAATCAGTTCTGTGACCTCAGTTCTGTGAAAATAAGAACCTACTGAAATATTTGAAAATGTTATATTATTCTGTCACTGAAAATTGTGTATTATAATGTCAATCAGCAGCTTCAATAGGCAAAAAATAGTTTGATTTGATGTGACACTGTGGCTGCACTGCCAATATAAAAATTCTATATTTTCAAGGCAAGGGAGGTAACTCAAACTCCTCACTTAATAGCTCCCACGTTTTTATTTGCATTTTGTGGTGAGTCAGTTCAGGTGGAAACTGTGATCTGTTGTAAAGAACATGTGTGTAGCACTTGAAATTGCACTTGTTTGTCTTAATACAGTACATTTCAGTTTGTTCATAACGTTTTGCGTCTCATTACATGTGGACATTTTCCGAATGTACTTGTAGCTACTTATTTGCACTTAAACAGAAATATTGTCGTTATGTAGGGCCTGTGGATTATTATGCTATGATGTTACTGGTCCGGCCCACTTTAGATCAAAGTGGGCAGTATGTGGCCCCTTAACTGAAATGAGTTTGCCACCCCTGCCCTAGCTGGTTCACCTTCTTATTATACATCCATGGTACACCCTTGTGAATGAAACGGGACCATTTCAAAGGACTGCAATGCAAGATGAGACCACACATTTCAGATATAAATAATATATATATGTTTAATATAACTATTACAAAATGTCTTAACGTGCACTGTCCCTCCTGTTCGTGTCAAATCTGACCGATTTACTACTTTCATCAATCAGAACTTTTTTGTTTTACATTCGATTGCATTAAGGCTTCATGATATCCTTCACAGTAGACATTTGAACATATTAAATTGCTGATCACCACTTTCATTGAATTTTGGATGATTTAGTCAACTTTGTAACACCCATGGTGTTCCCGGTCAAAAATGACCGCCATAAAGAAAAGGAATTAGTAACCATCCGGATCAGATAAAACACACACACACACACACACCCACACACACACACACACACACACACACACACACACACACACACACACACACACACACACACACACTAGATGTGTTCCCCTCCCCTTATGTGCCCAATCCCCCCATGTGAATCACACCACACACACACACACACACACACACACACACACACCCCTCCCCCCACATGGATCACACCTGGCACACGCAATACACGTTCAGTGTCTGTTCTTTGTATATTTACTGCAGTTTTTCATGTATACCAGTAGTCTGATACAATATTTACAGTTTGAAAGGGTGTTAAATGAAATTTGGTGATGATTAATGTTTTTTGTGTTAGTGTAATAGCAGTTAAAACAGGAACAGTCAAATTTGACCGCGAACACCGAAGTAAGGGGGGGGAACACGAAGACAACAGGAGGGTTGAATAAATGAATACAGAAGGGTGAAACATTTGTATGGATCCTTTTCAAACATTTTATATGTATGAGATCCATAATAATTGATAACTTATTTATTTATTATTTTAGGGTGACCATGAAACCTTGTGTACTGTATGTGCACTGTCAACTATTCTATTATCAGAATCAGAACTCCTTTATTAGTCGAGGAAATGTACAGTAAAAAGTGGTATAGCAGTGAAAGATCAAGGCATGCAATAATAAAGAATAAGCTAACGTATTAAATACAGAGAAGAAAGGCACACATTAGTAATACTAGAATAAGATAGATACGTATTTTAATAAATAAAGAAATACACAAGTAAGTAAAAAATAATTTATTTATGAAGCGCTTTTCCCAGAAATAGTCATAAAGTGCTTGACAGAGAATTTAAACATCGTACGAATCATAAAATATTAAACAAACACACAAGCCACGTGTTAAGAAGTGCTAAAAACACAATACATTTTGAAAAGTTACCCAAACACCTGCTCAAACAGGATTGTCTTAAGATGACAGAAGTCAGTGTGAAACCTGCCCAGCGACTCACGCCCCTGCTTCTATAATATTTTATTTTATCTACTTGCACTATTTTACCTGTTGTATTGTGTTATACTGTTGGAGGAGCCTGTGACCTACGATTTCCATTGTCACAACTACACTGTAGCTAATGTGCATATGACAATAGAAACCTTGAATTTGTTCCTCAGGAGGAAATGGAGATGACGAGCACCTTCAAGCAGCAGAAGTTCCAGCTGGTTCAGAGCGGCTTCAACCCCTCCTCCATCTCAGACCTGCTGTTCGTGTTGGACCACCAGCAGCAGAGTTACATTCCTCTCACAGACTGCATCTACCACAGCATCCTCGCAGGGGAGCGCAAGCTATAGAACAATATGTAGAGAAGCAGCTGGAGAACATGGAGGGAACTCTACATGCAGAACGTTACGATGGGAACATGAGAACTAACGGTTTACTGAAGTCTGAACGAAAGCGTCTATAAGAGGATCACCTGAGCAGAAGCGTCCATAGAGATTTTGGATAGTGCATATTTCATAGTGCATATAATCAACTATGAAACTACTTTTTCTACCCCCCACATCTTCAGCTGAAGTATTGTGTTGGTAAATCCTTAATTGAATGGAAACACCACAAAAAAACACCTTAATTAAAAGCCCTTAATACATGACTTCACTAGCTTTCCCCTTTGTTTCCATGTTAACTGGAAGCACTGTTTGATAAAGAAAATAAGTTTAATGTCTTAACTTTGACATAAGGGGTCTAAATTATTTTTCAGCTGCACAATTCTGATTAAGGGTTTCATTGGTTTACTCAGTTTTGGGCCAAATTACATGATTAATTAATAATAAGAACAAATTAAGTTACTGTAAGATAAGATTGACTTTATTGATCCCAATTTGAGAAATGTTTTTATTGCAGCATTTATAAAAGACAAGGCATTGCACATATAAATGATATCAAGCAGTTTTAGTGGTCTTTCTAGATCAGGGGTGTCAAACTCAATTTCATCACGGGCCACGTAGGAATTATGGTTGCACTCAAAGGGCCGTTTGTAACTTTAAGACTATATCAAAATACATATATAAATATTTAATATATATAAAATAATGCATTATTACATTACATTACATGTCACTTGTTGTTAGACGCTTTTATTCAAAGGGACTTACATACTCAGTACTGTGGGCAATCCCCACAGGAGCAATTTGGGGTGAAGTGTCTCAGGGACACAACGACATGCTGACTGCAGTGGGACTCGAACTTGCTATCCCCCTGATTCAAAGTTCAGCGCACTATCCCACTGATCCACAGCTCCCCCATTATATTTCATGATTGCCTCTGCATTGGATTATTATCTGATAGGGGGGTAATAACTTCAGAATTAACTACGTCTGAAAGCAGAAGTCTAGGGCAAGTAATTGCAAGTCTCTTCAGTGAGAATGTCATAAAATTGAAAAAGAAAAGCCAAATTCTGGAGGGAAAAAAAAGTCAAAAAAGAAAGTGACACAAAGTGACATTTTGAAGAAAAAAAAGTGACATAAAAAAAGGGGGAAATTCTAAGAAAAAAGGCATATTTTGAAGAAAAAAAGTAAAATTCGGAGAAAAAATTCAAATTTGAGATGCATTGTGGGACATGTAGTTTATGGGCAACGTGCTTCTGTAAATCGCCATGTAACCATATAATATACATATTATATTCTTGTGGGGCCACAGAAAATGAAGTGGCGGTCCGGATTTGGCCCCCGGGCCTTGAGTTTGACACCCCTGTTCTAGATGGATTGAAAGGGTACGTCCATTAAAAGTTCCTTAAAACACATTTAGTGCCTTAATTACATTGGCTCTGAAAGATAAATGTGTGGCAGTTTGAGTTACACAATGTCATAAATGTGGCTTGTAAATTACAAATATGAATGGTTCACACCTTATTTAGCCCAGACTGTCTTAGTGATTTTTGTCCACTGATTTTAATTATAAAATGTCCACAGTACATCGACCAATCACAGCACACACTGTATGTCACTTTTTATGAAACAGTAATGATCGTATATTGTGTCGACATTGAGAGATTAATTTGCAATATCAAATGTTTCTGATTATAAAATGTATTTATTTATTTAATTTCTTTCTTGTGTTTTTTTTTCTTAATTTGTACTGCTACAGACATTTTAATTAAACAGTCTTGACAATAGATGAGCTGGGATTTCAACTATCAACCACAATAAGCTTCCTTTTTCCACAAACCTCAGAGTGAACATCCACAGCTAATTGTATTATATTATACCACTGCTTTATGAACATGACTAGAAAATAAACACAGAGTGAGACGTGCAGTCCCACATCTGACATTAAAACTCACCTGTTGTGCAAAATCCACTCTTTCATGTCTCTTCTACATCAACATGTGTACCCTCTTCTACATCAACATGTGTCCCCTCTTATCCATGTCTCTTCTACATCAACATGTGTCCCCTCTTCTACATCAACATGTGTCCCCTCTTCTCCATGTCTCTTCTACATCAACATGTGTCCCCTCTTCTTCATGTCTCTTCTACATCAACATGTGTCCCCTCTGTGGAAAGAGACTCTGAAAGTTTCAGGAACAAAGATTCTCTCTCTTTTTAATCCATTTATATAAAAACCTGTCTGAAAATGAGCTGATTAGATTTTAGCCACTTTATGATGTCATAACGATGTTTTATCTTGTGTAACCATTAGCCAATCAGCAACCAAGGTAACCCCCACCCCACCTTATCACCTGAATCTCCTCCTAGAGCACCATTGAGTTCTTTGTAACCAAATGTCTCTCAGAGGGGCGTGGGGAGGGGCTCCTTATTTTCCTCTAAAGTAACTCTAAAGAGAATCAGCACTTTGGAAACAGGGCTGAAACAGAGGGGATTATGGGTAATGCTGCAATGATCTGTTTGGTGTTTCAGCCAATCAGAGACAGGTTCAGTATATATCTGAGACCTGTGATATATTGTTGAAAAAGAGTATGATAGGGGACCTTTAAGATGTACAGTAAGAGCAGCACTGAAGCCATGCACACAGCTTTCATGTGCATAGAGGAATTATACAGGCTATTGTTTTTGGGTCTTTCACTTTTTAATGTTTCTGATAATGTTTGTCAACAGATAAACTGATGTTGTTATTGTTGACATGTCAGACGTTGTTGTAGTGGAGCAAATCGAACAGTCCGACTGACTGAGACACTAAGACCACAATGCCTCCTTTTGGAAATTTTTTAATTTCTGTCTTTGTGTTGAAGACCTATGGTCATGAAGGATGGGTCATGACCGAAAGAACGAGATCGCGGGTACAAGCGGCCGAGATGGGTTTTCTCTGCAGGGTGGCTGGTGTCTCCCTTAGGGATAAGGTGAGAAGTTCGGTCATCCAGGAGGGACTCGGAGTTGAACCGCTCCTCCTTCGCGTCGAAAGGAGCCAGTTGAGGTGGTTCGGGCACCTAGTTGGGATGCCACCTGGGCGCCTCCCTAGGGAGGTGTTCCAGGCACGTCCAGCTGGGAAGAGACCGAGGGGTAGACCTAGAACCAGATGGAGGGATTATATCGCTTCTCTGGCCTGGGAGCTCCTTGAGATCCCCCAGTCAGAGCTGGTTGATGTGGCCAGGGAAAAGAAAGTTTGGGGCTCTCTGCTGGAACTGCTACCTCCGCGACCCGACCACGGATAAGCAGGAGAAGATGGATGGATGGATGGATGGTGTTGAAGACACGTGAATGTGTGATTGTCCACACTATTTGGTCACATGGAATAGAGCCATTTATTGTATTCAACCTTGCATACTGAATACAAATCACTTCTAAAAAAGCTTGAATAAATACAGGTCCACTAGTGAAAGTTGAAAGGCTCACTTTTCTTTTAAATGTAGGCACACCTGACTCAGGTAAAAGGATATACTTCTAATATAATTAATGTGATGCCTTAGTGCCAAGTCTTTGCCCCGATTAAAAAAATGTGTGATTTATTTGAATGTATCTGTGACAACCCTAACTTCTTATATCAAGTATGGTATTATTTCCCCTTTGTCTTTAAAGGTATGGGAGTTGTGTTCTTCTCCTGTCCTGCACTCATACTTGGCAACATCTTTCAATTGTTGACTTTTCTTTTGCTGGTTTGCTTACAATATGTGATACTTCATTATGCTCACACATTCAAAACAACATTTCTGACTTACACGGTGCTCTACAAATATTAAATACAAGCGGAATTATATCCAAGTACAGTGCATGATCAATCAGATGTACCAGTATCCACCAAGTGGTAGTTATAGCCTTATTTATCAATGAATATAGGTGTATGTTAAGATCTGTAACCACTTAAATATATTGTAATACCAGCTATCATACTCATTTTAAACAGCAGATGGCAGCAAAATGTTTTCTGGCAAAATCATTCACATGCTTTTACTAATCAAAAGACAAAGTGCTAATGTAAGAGAAATACAAAATACTCCATCAAAAAAAGTACTCTTAATGTCAAGGAGTGTTTACTACTGTTGCATCATAGTGTAAGCAGCATGTTAGAGTGGGTTTAAAGGTGGAGCAGGTTTAAATACTTAATTCAGTTTCATTAGTTTAATTTACTGATCCAAATCAAAGGGTCACATGAGATGATTAGTGAGGTTTAAAAGAATAAACAACATTTGGACAGCCAGACAGTTTTCCTTTTTGTAAAACACTGGGTAATTGGACCTTGTTGGGCCTGGAACAGTTATTGAAATGAGACCATGTTTAAAGTGTTGAGGTAAGTGTGTCTCTGGGGGAACACTCCATTTGAGTTGGAGCTCCACAATGCTTCTCTGTAAAGGTTACAAGCTAAATCAATTGAAAGCCACTGGTTTATTATCGAGTGTAAGACATTCTCTCTCTCTGTTGCAAACTTACTTACCAACCTTGAGACCTCAGAAATCGGGAGCATTTAGAAATGCAAAATGGGGGGGCGGGGGGGGCGGGGGGGGGGGTGCTAGTGGATCGCCGGAGCCGTTAGATTAACATTAACATGCTTATATACACAAGTTATTGAGCCGTTTCCGCTCTACATCCTGAACTCCTCCCTTCGATGCAATGCACTTCCGTTTTGGCGGACTGGGTTTGTTTTGCTAGCTAGCTCCGTTGTGCCGACAAAGCACTGATATCGCAGAGACAAAGAGGATATAACAATTACAACATGAAGAAAAGTGGTTCGGGAACTACGTGTACGGTAGTTGGTTGCAATCACTCGAGAAAGCACCTGAACGAGTGGTTAGATAGAGAGTGCTACGACCACAAACCAGCACCCAGCCATGTTGTTCATTAAATACAGATAAACACAACAAATACTGCATGCATTGTATTTTTTAATATTATATATGAATATTTTCATAGTGATGTAATTGTGTGGGCTGCTTTTATATTTTAATTTGTAATACCTGTTAGGATTAAACATGTGATCTTTCTTGTTGAAGCCATTTCTTTAGTTTCCTCTCAACAATTAATTAATTCAGTGTTATTTATGTACAGTATGAGCTTAATATGAATGATGAACTGTGTTAAAAGAAATTGTAGCACTCTAAGGAACATATGAAATGCAATAATGCAATAACAGTGCAATAATGAAATGAAATTACATCAAACTTTATTTTCACTCAAACAGTACAGGCACATATGATATATTGCACAGCATAAAGAGATCATGTAAATTGTGCATTATGTAAACAACAGACAACTGTTGGCTCCTGTGGGCATGACCTAAATAAGGCAGTTTATTTTGGTTTTATGCTGGGCCACGTCGTCATGTTATCCTCCCAGTTTTGCACTGAATTCGGGTGGGGGAGAGTAACGCCATCTCCAGTCAAAGAAGTAGAATCGTGTTCCCAAGCTAGCATCACTGTTAGCATCGAAATCGCTGTGTTTACACCAGTGCCCGTCTGACTGTTTACATTGGTTTACACCGACAGACGCTGTGCAAAAGACTTCCGGCGGAAATGAAGTGCATTTGTGTAGTGTCATGGCGCTACCCGTGTTTTGGCGCGTAAACTTGTCTATAGTAGTTCTAAGTGCAATGCCTTGCGGCCTGTAGCACTATCCTTGATGGAGTATATGTGTGGGCAGGAAAGGAGTGAGTAGAGTAGTTTTTTTTTTTGTTCTGTTTTCTGTGACTATCTGCCTCACTCTCTCAGACTTTCAGTTGCGCCCGCTACTAAAGAGATGTGTTACCATGGAAACCAAACAATGGTGTAGCTGTATTAAAGTCCGAGTGGAAACAGTCCTGACTAAATCTGATTTTGTCAGAAATCAGGAGAAATGCGGGAGAAATATGACCCCGGGAGGAAACCGGGAGAGGGCAATGAAATCGGGAGTCTCCCGCGAAAATCGGGAGTGTTGACAAGTATGGTTGCAAACACAGCTTCTCTTTCTCTTTTTACCAAGTTGCGACCTCTTGGGCTGTGAAAGGAAGCCTCTATATGTGAAGTGCCACAAACTGCAGTTCCTTGATTGGCCAATTGAGATAGACTTTGAAATGGAGCAGAAACAAACACCAGCCTGATGCAAAAAACAATTTTGGTCTCTTTCGCTAATCATGGGGCGGTTTCTTTTTTATAACTTACCCCTTTGAATGTAACACATTATTAGGGGCGTGGCTGCTTTCAATGACAGGTGTTAGCCGTCTCAGGTCGCTAGCTGTTAGCTGTCTCAGGTCGTTAGCTGTTAGCTGTCTGACGTCTCAGATATGTCACCTCTGGTTCTCCTTCAGGTTAACACTGTGAGCTCCTTCGTCCTCCTGACGTATTTTGCACTGTTTTCACCGTAAACACTTTTAACTGCTAGCCTACGGGTCAACCATCGCAACGTGAGAGCCATGTGGAGGCAATCTGTCAATCATAGGTAGACTCTGAATTTTGTATACAGTAGAAAACGTTTAAATGTACAGTTTAACTAGAATCTATAGCTCTCAGATTCAGTAAAACACGACTGCTCCATCTTGAGTCAAGAGTGAACTTGAAGCTGTACTTTAAATCCAACAGATTAGAAACCCCACAGTTGGACACACCAGCCACTATTCCTGATGCAGGACCCTTGACCTTCTTCATGTAAGCCTCTTTACCCCATCCAGGGGCTTCTGCTTCTTGCCATCCTTTACTTCGATCTTCTCAAAGTCTTGAAGTGCGGGACCTTCCTCCTCCTTCATCTTTTGACTGTAGCTAAATCTTCCTCCAAAGTGTAATAAAAAACAAAATCAAAGGAGAGAGCAGTCTCCATTCTCCATTTACCCATTTTAAATATATGTGACAAAAATCATTACTCATTCATCTTAAAATAAGCAAACAATTTCAGTTTTTCTAAGACAGTTTCCTGTGTATATCTCCCATTGATTCTTCATATGTAATCTTGGTAGAAACAGGGGTCATCGTTGAGTGCGGGGTTGAGGTTTATCATTGAACACAGCTTCTGGACTTCACACACAGCCTGGGTTGTTTGTAATGTTTCTGTTCTGATGAGAGTTCTTTGAGCATTAGGAAAAGCGCAAAAGAAATTGCATGTATTATTATTATTATTATTATTATTATTATTATTAGTGTCGCCAGAGGTGGGAAGTAGTGGAGTACAAATACTTTGTTACTGTACTTAAGTACATTTTTCTGGTATCAGTACTTTACTCCACGACTTATTTTTCTGTCGACTTTTTACTTTGACTTCTTACATTTTGAACCCAAATACCTGTACTTTCTACTTCTTACATTTTGAACCCAAATACCTGTACTTTCTACTTCTTACATGTTGAACACAAATACCTGTACTTTCTACTTCTTACATGTTGAACCCAAATACCTGTACTTTCTACTTCTCACATGTTGAACACAAAGACCTGTACTTTCTACTTCTTACATGTTGAACTCAAATACCTGTACTTTCTACTTCTTACATGTTGAACTCAAATACCTGTACTTTCTACTTCTTACATGTTGAACTCAAATACCTGTACTTTCTACTTCTTACATGTTGAACACAAATACCTGTACTTTCTACTTCTTACATGTTGAACTCAAATACCTGTACTTTCTACTTCTTACATGTTGAACACAAATACCTGTACTTTCTACTTCTCACATGTTGAACACAAAGACCTGTACTTTCTACTTCTTACATGTTGAACTCAAATACCTGTACTTTCTACTTCTTACATGTTGAACACAAATACCTGTACTTTCTACTTCTTACATGTTGAACTCAAATACCTGTACTTTCTACTTCTTACATGTTGAACACAAATACCTGTACTTTCTACTTCTTACATGTTGAACTCAAATACCTGTACTTTCTACTTCTTACATGTTGAACTCAAATACCTGTACTTTTTACTTCTCACATGTTGAACTCAAATACGTGTACTTTCTACTTCTCACATTTTCCAAACAGGCTGGTTCCTTTAGTTTGAATGTGTGTTTGGTGGCGTGATCATTATTATTTAGAGTCATTGCGTGCCTATTGATTTGAACACGACCCGTGTATCCATCATTTCCTGGTCTTCTCTAAAGAAGAGGGACCAATGGAAACGTTGTCATGTTGCCGTTGTTCAGCATGGAAACATTCATTAGCTAACAATGACATTATTGTTCTATTAATATAAAGGGAGGTCAGGTACTCTTTAAAACAGCTGCTAGTTATGGGTACTTTTTACTGAAGTACATTTCAAAGCCTCTTTACTTTTACTTGAGTAAAGAAGTTTAGTCAGTACTTCTACTTTCACCAGAGAATTTTTAAACACGAGTATCTGTACTTCTACTTGAGTACAGGATGTGTGTACTTTTGCCATCTCTGAGTGTCGCTAACTTGAAAGCTAAAGGAGTGTCTGCCTCTTGGTGATGAACCTGGTCGGACAGCAGCGTGTCAGGTCTCTGCATCTTCCTCTCCCAGTACTCACTAACTTACTGGGATGGAAGATGCCTTCAGGAGCCTTTCTTGACATTTGAACTTCCATACAGCACCGTCAATATTGACATCCATAATGTTTACTGTGATCCAAAGTTCAGCTGCTGATCTCAGGTCACGCTCCAGCTGAAGGATAAATGCTGGTCCTGCTGCTGTGTGTGTAGCTGACAACAAGCAGCAGTGTGTACAGCAGGGTGTGTGGAACGCTTTCCACTCATTGGCCGGTGGCAGTGACCCTCCCCATGTGTTGGTCAATAGTGTTCTGATTTTGAAAGACCTGCAAACCTGACAGAGAGCTTCTGCTGCAGCGTTTCCACACAGAGAGCTCACACACACACACACACACACACACACACACACACACACACACACACACACACACACACACACACACACACACACTACTCATTTGTTTGGTGTGAAGCTGACTCTATTGAAGCTTTGAAGCACTTTAAGAACATCGTGTATTGCATGCTTAACGTTAAAGGGTCAGTTCATCAAAAATAAATATAAAAGATGACGGTTTTACTTCCCTCTATATCTCTCCATGCAGATATATTTGGTTTCATTTGTTTAGCTTTAGAGATTGAAGCTCTGAAAAAAAATGTAAAATCTTGATTTGATTCTCGATAAAAAAAATGCAGAGAAGAGATCTGCTTTTCGTTAGTGTTGTAGAATACAGGATTGAAGTGTGCAACACTTTTCTATAAACAATTGTGCTTCTCTTTATACTCTGGTTATTAAAAAATGTTAGTTATACAAAAAATGGGATCAATATAATTGATCTAATTCAACAAAATAAAATATAGGATTTAGAAATGAAGTCAAAATTAAATAATGGTTTCTTTGAACATCAGTATTAGAAAACACATACCAAACAGCCAAATATAAGGAGACACCCTTGATATACAACAGACTCAAGCCACAGTTTATCCAGGACTTCATGAAGAACTTGACTTCAGTCCTTTCTTGTAGACGGACTCTGGCCCGGTGATATTGCTGAAAATCATAACATCATTTATTATATTTCATTTATTTTCTTGTTATCTCTATAATCATGTTGTCTCCTTTTGGAAGAGCCATCTAGTGGTCACACTTTGTCACCAGTGAGTGTATTGGCTTTCTGTTCAGGTGTTCATCTTCTCCTTACAATAGACTGAACTGTGAGGTTAGGTCATTCACCCTGAAGAAGCCCCGCTATGTCTGCTACTACCTCGCTCTATTTCATGTGTAAATGGTTTTTAAAATTCACCATGAAATACACATTTTGCTGCTTTCTGCCTTGGTCTTTTTTATCGTTGTTTGATACTGTTGACTAACTTCTTACCCATCATTCTCTTCGTGGGTTTTTCCTCCAACTAAAGATTATTTCCTTTACCTAACCAGAGGTGGGAGAAGTACTCAGATCTTGTACTTGAGTAAAAGTAGAAGTACTCAGATCTTGTTCCTGAGTAAAAGTAGAAATACTTAGATCTTGTACTTGAGTAAAAGTAGAAGTACTCAGATCTTGTACTTGAGTAAAAGTAGAAGTACTCAGGTCTTGTACTTGAGTAAAAGTAGAAGTACTCAGGTCTTGTACTTGAGTAAAAGTAGAAATACTTAGATCTTGTACTTGAGTAAAAGTAGAAGTACTCAGATCTTGTACTTGAGTAAAAGTAGAAGTACTCAGGTCTTGTATTTGAGTAAAAGTAGAAGTACTCAGATCTTGTACTTGAGTAGAAGTAGAAGTACTTAGATCTTGTACTTGAGTAGAAGTAGAAGTACTTAGATCTTGTACTTGAGTAGAAGTAGAAGTACTTAGATCTTGTACTTGAGTAGAAGTAGAAGTACTTAGATCTTGTACTTGAGTAGAAGTAGAAGTACTTAGATCTTGTACTTGAGTAGAAGTAGAAGTACTTAGATCTTGTACTTGAGTAAAAGTAGAAGTACTCAGATCTTGTACTTGAGTAAAAGTAGAAGTACTCAGATCTTGTACTTAGTAAAAGTAGAAGTACCAGAGTGTAGGAATACACTGTTACAGTGAAAGTCCTTCATTCAAAATGTTCCTCAAGTAAAAGTAGAAAAGTATTCTCATCAAAATATAGTGAAAGTAGCGACAGTAAAAGTAGTCGTTGTGCAGATTGGTCCATTTCAGAATAATATAAATGATATGTTTTATAATGATTGATCATGAAAGTGTTCTCAAAGCTGGTCAAGGTGCAGCTAGTTTGAATGACTTTGTATACTGCAGGGTAGCTTGTGGATTTACTCCAGGTGGAACTAAAGTCTGATTTAACACTTAGGTATTAAACACATTTAGTGGAGTCAAAGTACACCATTTACCTCTGAACTGTATTTCAGTACATTACTTGAGTTCATGTACTTAGTCACTTCCCACCTCTGGACCTAACAAGCATTTTCTCCGACAGTCATCTAGGCTGTAGAAGACCTCAGCTAAAGTTTACATCAGTTGTCTTTTCCTCCACGTCTCACAGAGCTGTGCGGTGTTGTTGTAAAGGCTTCTGGGAATGTGAGGTGCGTGCATGGTTAACGATGTGCTAATATCCTCACTGTTCTGAGAGGTCATGGTGACACCTGAGGCTGAAGCTCCTCTCCTCCCCCAGGAATAGAAACCACTCTACACTTTCTGTAAAATGTTTCCTTTAGGTCTCAGTGAGTGCAAGGCAATGCTCCACTGCACTAAAATGTGTTGCCATAATACGTTTAATTAAAGTCAACAATTCAGCTTTTCAGTCACCTGCGTGCTGTTTGTGATGGCAACGTGCACTTGTTGTGTGTTTGGCAGTGTATATGCACTTAGATGAGGGGGGGGGGGGGGCTCATTAAAGAGCTTGGTTTTTTTTCAAGATACACATAAGACATGATTTACAACTGTGTGTGAGAGTCGTTGGTATTTTAACTGTGATGATGTACAACCGTTAGGACGTATATGTCACATCGTTTGACCAAAAATGACAACCCAACCAGTATGTCAAGTATTGCACTTAATAATATTGATTATATTTGCATTTTAGCATTTGTCTTTGTATTGAGTTTGTCCACAGGTCATGATTCAATATGTGAGATGTCCCAGTTTTATACTACTTTACTAATGTAAAAAATACAACCAAACTTGAATGTCAAAGATTTCAGATAATAATATTTGACTTTGAATGGACATTTTTGAATTGTTATGCACGCTTTAACCTTCATGTTTTACTCGGGTCAAAATTGCCCGTTTCCAAAGTTTTCATTTTGGGATAAGAGGGGAATTCTATCTAACTGCCACAAAATAACATGGATCTTTCCAGACTACGTTCTATGCAAGAAAAAAATTAATTATCCCTACTTTCATTAAAGGTTTTCCTGTGTCAATTTTGTGAAAGAATAATTTTTTTTTGCTATTTATTATCTCAATATTAAAGGTGGCGGGGTAGGTACTTTTGGAGAAACCAGCTCGAGTGTGCTAGAATTTCCTTACAGAGCCCCTCCTCCAACACACACGAACGCGCACATGACCAATCAGGGCACGAGATAAGTTTGTGCACAGATGGAAGGCTGACAGGCAGGTAGGCCATCCAGTTACTTTAGCCGGGCCGGCTCAGATGATTGGTCGTGCTTTTTACAGCGCTACGGCTTCCACAGTTGTTAAGAGCATTCCATGGAATATAACAAAAAGTGTATCTCGAGCCGGTTTAGCCACCTTTTAAGTTACATTTGGTTTAAATTAGTTCTCTTGACCATACACTCATAAAAGATGAGTCAAACTTGTGATAAGAAGACAACAGGAAAAAAAACAGAGGTGACAGGGCTTTCAGTGTTGCAGCTCCCAGACTGTGGAACAGCCTCCCAGCACATATCCGGACTGCTGAGTCTATTGAACTTTTTCAATCTCAGCTAAAGACTCACCTCTTTGCACTGGCTTTTAATACTAGTTGAACATTACATTTTTATATTTGTATGTGTTTTTTATTTATTTTTTATATGTTTCTAGTTATTAGCTTTTTAATATGTTTTTAATTATTGTTTTATTATTCTACTCCCATTGTGTTATTTAATATTGTAGTTATTGCCTGTACAGCCCTTTGGTCAACTGAAGGTTGTTTTAAATGTGCTTTATAAATCAATAAAGATTGAGATTGAGATTGAACACAACAGTTAAAGTTAGGGTTAGGGAAAACATGGGTAGGGGAGTAAGTAAATAAGAATACAAAAATAAGAGATTTAGGTAAGGGGGAAAATACAATTAAGCAGGGACCTGTTGTCCATATTGGTATAGGGCTAAGTATGTTTAAAATAGAGGTAAGTGTGTATCTGGAGCAAGGCCACAATCCTGGTATTCTTTAGGAGTATACGAAATGTGTAAAATCTGGTACCATCAAATTCAAAATAAGGTTAGGGGATTTTGTTTCTAAACTGTCAATAAATATATCTTGACTTTCTAGACCTCTCTCTCTCGACAGATAGTCCCGACTCGTCTCACCTTGCTGTGTTCAGGTGTCGGGGGGGGGAGGAGGGAGTCGTCCTCAGTGAAAAGTCACAGCGCCCTGCTAACTGAAAGGCCACAGATATGGTGAAAACAAACGAAACACTGCTGATACGTAAACGCCCCCACACCACCATGCAACATGGCACCCTGCTGGGAGGCTATACACACCTGACATCCATCCAACTGCTCAGAGGATATTATACTCTTATTGATATAGTATACATTTGAGCAAACTCAAAACCCACCTTTTTAATTTGGCTTTTAACTGAATTGTATTTTATTCTTTTTTTTATGTAATTACATTCTTATTTTATGTATTTTTATTTATTTGATTAGTTTTTATTTGTATTTTTTTCTTTTATATATACAGTATATATATATGTGTTGGTATTAATGGTTCTTTTTACTCACAAAGTTATGTGTTAATCTGGTCTAGTCTTGTTTTTATTTGTACATTTTCTATGTGTTTGGTTTGTGAAGCACTTTGAGTTACCTGTGTGTATAAAAAAATTGCATATAAATAAAGTTTGATTTGAAACTCTTTTTCTATCTTTACCTTTTTATTAAGGGAGAAATCACTCCACATTGAGTGAACACGATGGACAAAAACAGACAAAATCAACCCCCCTGTCCGTACTTTTCCTCCCAATCCTCATGTGTGAAATAACCAGCGGCTCTCATACTTATCGAAAGCTTGCGTGAAACATGCTGGAGACATTCCCGGGACATGTGGTAACCTCACAAGTCTCTGAAGCCTCACATGTCTCTGAAGCTTCACATGTCTCTGAAGCCTCACCTGTCTCTGAAGCCTCACATGTCTCTGAAGCCTCACCTGTCTCTGAAGCCTCACATGTCTCTGAAGCCTCACATGTCTCTGAAGCCCCTCACATGTCTCTGAAGCCCCTCACATGTCTCTGAAGCTTCACATGTCTCTGAAGCCTCACCTGTCTCTGAAGCCCCTCACATGTCTCTGAAGCCCCTCACCTGTGTCTGAAGCCTCACATGTCTCTAAAGCCCCTCACATGTCTCTGAAGCCTCACATGTCTCTGAAGCCTCACATGTCTCTGAAGCCCCTCACATGTCTCTGAAGCCCCACATGTCTCTGAAGCCCCTCACATGTCTCTGAAGCCCCACATGTCTCTGAAGCCTCACATGTCTCTGAAGCCCCTCACATGTCTCTGAAGCCTCACATGTCTCTGAAGCCTCACATGTCTCTGAAGCCTCACATGTCTCTGAAGCCCCACATGTCTCTGAAGCCTCACATGTCCCTTTAGCCCCTCACCTGTCTCTGAAGCCTCACATGTCTCTGAAGCCCCTCACATGTCTCTGAAGCCCCTCACATGTCTCTGAAGCCCCTCACATGTCTCTGAAGCCTCACATGTCTCTGAAGCCTGACACTGAAGGCCTCAGCCAGTAGCGTGTGATTGGTATGGGTGACACCGCGGGGGTCCATGCGTGTAGATCTGTTGATTTAGACGTGGTCACATCAGAAATAACCCTCGGGGTCAAAACCTCTCATATTACAGTGGAAGGAAGAAGAGGGAGGAAGAAGAGGGAGGATTCTCATGGGCATCTTCCTCTAATGCCATGAACACACTGTATTCCCATTTATTTACCCTGCCTTTCATTCAGAAGTTTTTCTACTTTTAAAAGTATTATAGTGTGTTGTTAATTTGACTTTGTATGCGTATTTATCTGTGATGGAAAGTAACCAAGTAAATGTACTGAAGCTACTGTTCTAGAAGAAATCAGAATACCTGTATTCGTCCCACAGAGGGTACATAGCATTTGTTAGAGCAGAAAATAACCAAAGACAGCTTAATGTTAACCAAGAAGTGTCATGTCCAAGAAACTTATTGTGAAAGTTTATTCTTTATGTTAGAGTTGTCATGTCCCTTTGTCTTGTGCTTTATGTCTATACCCTTAATTATTTCTTCCTCTCATTTCAGGCCTCCACGCTCCCCGCCCCTTTTCTGTCTCCTGCGTCCTTGATTATTTTCCCCGCCCTGATTGTTTCCAACTGTGTCCCCTTTACCTGTGTATATATTGCGTTAGCTCCCTCCTGTTAATTGTCAGTTCGTTGTCTCACGAAGACCACGTATCGGCTTACCTCACGGACCTTTTCACGGACCTTTCACGGACCTATGCTATAGATCGCATTATAGTTTTCCTCGAAAGAGTGGTTTTGTTTTCCTTGTTTTATTACTGTGCAAATTCCAGTAAAGTCTTTATTTTGAAACGCTATCTGAGTCTGAGTTTTGAGTCGTGCAATTGAGTTCATGCCTCAGTGTTCTCCCCTTGACAAGAAGCATGCATACAAAATAATAAAGATTAAAAAATTACAATTTACGAAATACACATCCTGTAACAATGAGAGATTTAGCAGCCAGGAATATATTGCACAGCTACTAACGGCATATATATATTGCACATAATTGGTATTGCACAACAAGGGATATTATGATATAGTCTTTGTTGTTATATGTGTAGGGGTCTACCAGGGACCATATGGAGATTATGAAAAGAAAATGAGACAGGTTCAAGCTCCTTTAAATGTCTCCTACCTGAGCTCCATGCTGCAAACACTGTCTCTGCACAAATCCATCCCATCGTGAGTGTGTGTTCAGGGTCATATAACAGTCAGTGAATTGGGGGTCTGCATGTTAAACCCCCTAATGCTCTTTTTTCAGTTTTTTCACATGTTTATCTGTGTGTCACAGAGGCAGCTGTGCAGGTGAGTCACGTTGAAGCAGGAAATTGGTGTTTGACCTAGCTTACTGACCTTTGTGTTTTTCCATTATTACTCTATATACCTTAGCTTGTGGTTTGTACCATAGTATACATGCATCAATATCCCTACAGTTGATCATTACTACATTTGTAATACTGCAACCGGCATGAGTCACTTTCTATTGGAAAGTGGTGGAGTTTATAATGAACTACTATATACACCATAAATACACGTTCACATCCACTGTAGCTAATATCTTGTTCATTTATTTTTGAGGTGGATTTACAGCTAGAAACCACTGGTGGGAACCTGCATGTGAGTGGTTACAAAAAGAAGAGGATAACGTGATGAACCCTAACCCTTAACCCAGCATGAGTTGGTAGGCACTCTTATTATCTCAGATTATTATGATCCCAGATCTAAAGTCATACCCAAAACAGATGAGGCTTTGCATATTTTCCCCAGCGGACACACAGCTTTGCAAACCTACAGCACTGTGGGATGTGGTGTCACATTACACGCATTAATGGTACAGAACATTTCCCTGCAGGTTTGTCAATGGGGAAAAACAGGGAACATGTTTAACCACAGCCGTAGATACTGCCAATACTAATTGAGTTTGGTCCCCCTATAGGAGGTTGTCTCGCATCACGTCGTCAACCCTAAAAGCGGAGGTGCTGTAGACGCTAAATACCGTAGCTAAACACCAATAATACAACAGCAACAATGAAATAGTGTAGCCAATTTAATTTAAGGGGTAATTTCTCAAAATGTTCCCCGTGTGGTTTATTCACCATTACAATAGCCCTACCTAAAATAATTTCCACCAGCCGCCACTGCTTACTGTACTATAACATTTCTTGAGCTTGAGATGTCTTTGCAGCAGTAACATTCGCCAGCACCCTTTAAATGCACATTTGAGCATGTAAGTATCGTTTTAAGATATACTTGTGAATCCATCTTCAATGCCCTGTGGAAAAACCCTTGGACACTTGGATAAGGTTTAAGATTCAAAGTGGAGGACCTTTACATCCTGTGTCTGAGTTTAATGTTAAAGGGGACCTATCATGCAAAATGCACTTTTGTGCCTCTTTTCTACATGAATATGTGTCCCCGGTGTTCCAGGGAACTCACCAAGTGTCAGAAAACACAACCCTCTCTATTTTCCTCCATACCCAAATCTCTTAAAAAGGGGCTGCAACGGATCTGATACAGACTGATCCAGATTTGAACACTTCTATGACGTCACAGAAGTGGCGCTACGGCTATTGGGCCAACTCCACCAATCAGGAGGAGACAGCCACGGACATTGCCGTTGGAAAGCGCAGGAGACGCTGTAGTACATATGCCAGGCCTGTAGATGGTGCTGTTCTCACAGAATCAGCCCATGCAAAGACAGTGTTAAATTGAGCGAAATGAGGAATGGCTAAAATGCATGATCTGTTTGGTATTTTGAAAAAAAAAAAGTATGAATATATCTTATATAGGTATGGTCCTACACTCTATTATTCGAATATAGCATGATAGGTCCACTTTAAAGAACACATTGTGTCTCAAACCACTGTGGAATTTATCTGACTAAACTAAGAACATATTTGACATAATAATGCCATTAAATATGTTGTTGGCATATATTCAACGGATATGTGACATTTTTGGGACTGGCCAGATGCATAAATGAACAAGATTTCTTATTTATGTTACTAGAAAATCCAATCCTATCGGCATTAGGTTCCTTCAGAACTTGCATGTGATGGCCCTGCGCTCTGATGTATGTACAAAAACACACATTCATTCTTTAATTTTCAGTACTACAGTTGCAGTTTCTTACACTGATTCAAAAGACCTTAACAACTATGGTCATGATAAAAAAACTGCCGTCCACATTTGATCTTAGAACAGCACTTTTTAGTATCACTGTTTTATAGTTTATGGTTCAGTGATATAACTCGTTCTGTTTGTTTATACATTGTTTTTAATTATGTTCCTCCTTTGTTATTGTCATTTTCTATCATACTCTGTAAAGCACTTTTGGCTGCGTCAAGCATGAAAGGTGCTATATAAATAAAGTTTATTATTATCACGTTAATTATATTTTATTATACCACTTATTTGAATCAGAATAGCACTGTTATGTGGAGGCAGGGAGAGCAGCAGCAGAGGAGTGTGTGAGTGAGTGTGTGTCTCAGTAATGATATCCGGCATTAACTGGATTAGCAGTCCTCCAGCTAATGAGCCCCCACATTCTTGGGGGGTCTGACCTTCCACTCTGTTGTGAAATGATATAGCAGAGGCTGTCACAGTGGTATTATCAGCGTGACACCCTGCTGCAGTACAGGCAGAGAAACACACACCTGATGGAGGATGTTAACTGTTCACTATGGCCTTTGACCCCTAACCCATAACAGTCCCCCACACATTCTGCATTAGGCTTTAGTGCACAATTCTTACATGGGCAAAACTTGGCTTTGTGATATCAAATGATAGGATCATATCTGTAATCTCCCCTCCTCATCTTTCCTTTCCTCTACTCTCCTCACTTGTACTTTTGTATATCCAGGTGGAAAAGTATCCAGATGCTTTACTTGAGTGAAAGTACTAATAACAAACTGTAAAACTACTTAATTTCATGTACAACTACTGCATCGAGGATGGTACTCAAACCTAATTAATAAAATGTAAATATTTTTTAAATATTTTAAATCAAAAACAAAACAATCTTCACATCTTAGAAGCTGGAACGGTGAAATACCCTTCACAGTCCCCCTGCTTTCACTCCCACTGCTATTTCTTTCATTTTTACTTTATTATTTGCCCCTCTTGTTTGTTTGTTCACCATGTAAAGCCGCCTTGGGTCCCTTAAAGCGCTATACAATGTAATCTATTATTATTATTCTGTGTCCTCGTGTCCTACTGATGTGCTAATATTATTCTGTTCTGTATTTCCTCTCCTACATATATACAATGCTTAGTATATTGGCTCCGTAGGGACTGCTTGCCAACAAGAGGGTCATTGGTTAAAGTCCCAGAATGGACCAGGTGTGGATTGTGGACGGAAGAGGTGTCGATTCACCTTCTGGGCGCTGCAGAAGCGCCCTTGAGCAAGGCACTGGACCCACTTCCCAGTTTGTCCCTCAGGAGGCAGACACCCTCTCCACATAGGCTTAAAACTGTACTCTTTATTAAAGCGTCGATTCATATTTAGTCAAATAACTTAAATCTGCAAAGTCACTAGTTACTAAATATGTAAAATATATGTAGTGGAGTAAAACATTTGGCTAAAAGATTTAGTGGAGTATAATGTGACAATACTGAAGTAAAGTACTATTTCCTACATGTTTTACTTGAGCAAATGACATCACTGAATACAGCCTACAGTAGTTAGGGATGGCTCAGGCTTGCCTCCGACCAGCCTCTAGTTAGGCAGCTGTGATTCAGTGATGATGTATTTGTATAGGCCAACCTGGAAATTAGCATGGAAAGGGCTCCCTTGACAAAAATCAATGGGATTTTTCCATTGGATTTCAGAATATTGCAGAAAATAAACTCAGTTGCAAACAAACATTGAACGACACTTCCACATTTTGTTCAGCAGAATAATCTCCACATATTGACAACACTTCTATAAAAGTGTGAATGCAATCACCAGAAGAAAAAATAAATAACGTTAGGCTATAAAGACAACGCGGTCAAATGGAAACGATAAAATAAAGCCGGCTAACGATTGTCATTTAGTAGTCTTGTTTCGTCACTAAAATCTGCAGCTTGTGTTAACCACAGATTGGGCTTCTGAACAAAAACACGTTCAAAAAACCATTGACTTTGAGCTGCTAGAGCTAAAATGCTAGGACATTTTTGGGTTAATTTCTGCAACACTCAGGCTTAGACTATGGGGACTTGGCCAATTATAATATTATTATGATGATATAACATTGTGTTGGCATTTATATTTGAAGTATCATTCTAAAACTTATGATAGACATCTAGTCTTTCTCAATTCGAAAGGACAATTTGTAATTTGGTTCAGGACAACATGTTTTAAACACTGCTCGGCACAGTGGTAGTACAAATGACTTTGACACTTACTTCACCCTGAGGTGGTTCAGTATCACAGAAAGCTGTTTCCACATGTCCACACCCCTCTCATGTGTGGGCTGTTAATGTAATAATAACATTATTCATGACCCCCCACTTGACCAGCACCCCTTCCTTTCACCGAAACAATAGCTGCTAAGCAAGAGAAAATAATGGATGTTGTCAGTATACAAACAAACCTGGTTAAGAATTATTTACACACTAAATAACACTGTTTATACAAACTTTTCAACAAACAACTTAAAAAGTGGTTTTTGTTACTTAAATATAATGTTGGATGGTTTTATATATACCAAATAATCATATTAAAAAAGTTGTTCCTAAATATTGAATGGGAAAATTTGAATTTACAAAGTCACTCGTACATAAATCTGTCAAATAAATGTAGTGGAGTAAAAATAATAAAATTGGCGTCCAAAATGTAGTAGAGTAGAAGTATAAAGTAGTAAAAAATGAACTGTAATGGGTGCTTAGGTACAGTACTTAAGTCCTTTTGAGTACATTTACTTTTCACCACTATGTATGCAACACAAAATCTACTGTAGTGTAATAGTATTGTAATATGAACCAACAGCTGTTTTTTTCTTGTGCAGAGGTTACATTACTTGTGGCTATATGACCATATGTTCAATTCTCAGACATACTTGTGCTCAACATAAGGCACATGTGTGGGAAACTGATCTCACTTGGTTTCTGGCCTACAATACACTACTATAATAGTGTATAATCGTTTTTAAAAAAAAATGTTATTAACTCATAAACTCCAGAGTATGGCAGCAGACACCTTGCCTAGCCACATGAGGCGTACAGGAAGCTTCCAGACAGACAGACAGACAGACAGACCGACAGACAGACAGACAGACAGACAGACAGACAGACAGACAGACAGACAGACAGACAGACACGATGTAGCCTGAAGGCCTGTTGGTGCAGTTTCGCCCCCTCCCCTTTCTCGTCTGCATCTCTTCCCTCCATAGGAGCATAACGTCACGCCTACCGTTTGGGTTATTCGATGAGTTCTCGCGACATTTCACTCCCCAATGAAAAATTAGTCGCTATCGATTACTTATCGCGAGATCCCCTTTATTCGGATCCCACCCTATAATGATGCCGACTGCAGTGTGTATAATAGCAGCAAAGGCAGCTCCGGGAGTTTAAGGAGGAGCTGCTGCAAGGTCGACAACAGCATCCTGCTATTAACAACAGGAGGGGGACGGAATTTAGTCCAGAAGCCGAACGAGTTAGAGCAGTATCGAGTTTTTTTTTGGATTTTCAGTCGCGGAAGAAGGAGGAGGAGAGTGGCCAAAAGTTTCCCGGCTGTACCCTCATGTTCAGAGGCAGCTAACGAGCTACTAGCGCTCGCTGCTTTGCGCGTGCTCCTCCGCTCGAGAGAGGAACCGTTGACCGTTTGTCAGTTGGGTGACCGTCCAAATATTCCTCCACTAACTTTGTGGGCCAGAGCGTGTTTTTAAAACCCCACACTGTGTTCCCGTTGTGTGTGCCATGTCAGCTCCATCCCCAACACCCCCTGCCTCGGCAGAATCTGATTTTTTAGCACCGGACGCGGGGGGGCCGAGGCCGCTCGGTCCGACGCCCAGTCAGAGCCGTTTCCAGGTGGACATTGTGACCGAGGCAGCTGGAGCTTCGGGGGATAAGTCTCCAAGCTCCGACGCCTCAACCGCTGTCCCACCCGGTGATAAGGCCACAGACGGTTCCGGTGCTGACCCGGGTGGAGAGGAAGCAAAAGGCCGGTTTCGGGTGGTGAATTTCGCGGATCCGAGTGCGGCGGGAAGCCCGGCCTCTCCGGAACCGGCTGACGGGCTCCAAAACGGGGACACGGTGATGAGCGAGACCAGTTTGCATTCATCCACAGGGGGCCAGCATCACTATCACTATGACACCCACACCAACACCTACTACCTGAGGACTTTTGGGCACAATACCATCGATGCCGTGCCCAACATCGATTTTTACCGGCAGACAGCAGCGCCTCTTGGGGAGAAGCTGATCAGACCCACCCTGTCGGAGCTTCACGATGAACTGGACAAGGTAAGCCCCTCCATATGTCTGGGAGAAACCTTAGGCATGTTGCTGCTCATAGTAAATCGTTTGTATCGTTAATTAGGCAACGTTATAGAAAGGAATGTACACTGACTGCAGGAATACGATCAATTCAAAATGCACACATCCTCAATTCAGCTAAAAGTAGCTACTATACACGTTGTCATGAGCATCCAGGCCATGTGCTGTGCATAGATATTGGCACATGTGCAGATAACAACATCATGTGCTTTTATTTGGCTCCTTCTGGGTCACAGAGAAGACTGCTTTGTTTTCTGTAGCCTTCACAGATTTAAAGTGTTAAGACAGAAGGTGTGACTGAAAATGACAGGACCTTTGGTGGTGCTGCTATCTTATGTCTATGGTCTAGCTCTGTCCTTTTTGTTTACTTTGTGAGCAATTAATTTATAAAAGCCACACAACAGTTTGAGTCAGATGATAATCTTGTGAATGTCTCTCCTGTGATCTGTTGTGTGTTGTGAAAACTTCAGGGTTTGTTGATCTTTCTTTTCTCTTTTGGAATGTTCTGTTTAATTCACAAGTGGATTATTGACGTCCAAATCTGATAGTCCTTGCTCAAAGGGCTCTGTGTAGGCACAACTATTTCTGCATTGTCTTTTTAAAACAAGAACATGTCTCTTTAAAACTCTTGCTACAAAGTTTGGAGTATTGCATATTGCTGGACCACAACTTGGCCACAAAAAGCCCACAACCAAAGAATAGTATATTGATGTTATGACTCATCTTCCACCAAAGGTTCTCAAAATGACTAATCGTTTTACCATTGTCAATACATCTTGGTAAGGCCTATAGCCTATATCACAAAAGCACCTGTTGTCTTCTTATGTGTCTTTTGGTCAAGTGTCTGGATCTCAGTTTGGCATCAATGAGCTCCAATCATATCTCATCATACGAGTGATTTACAACGACTTTCTACAATGAATTAGAGCATGTTTATCTGAGCGTGAGTCACCGGTAATAGTCAAGGTTACATTTTGATAAACCTCAAAGTACTTGTTGGCGGCAGTAGCTAGAACCTCATAGCACTGATGAATTGTAGCTGCTTACTCAATAGAGAGCTATTCCAAAGCTTGAGCTGTAAACACAGAGGCTATGAATAGAAGACATTCATGAATTAATGCAGTGTGTAAGCTGTGGCAAACTTGACATTCCCAAGAGCCTTTTCCTAATTAAGAAAACAGTTCTTTGATGCAGCATAGTTGATAACACAGATCGAGAATATCTTCTTTAGCTGAGAGTACACTGGACTATCCCCTAAGAAAGGAAGAAATGCAACAACATTTAAATAGGCACACCATTTTTTAAATTAATTTACATCTTAAGAAGGTGTGTTTGGGTTTTGCACAGGAATCCTTAGAAAACTTGAATGGTACAGCTTTGAGTTTTAGATTAATTTAGCCTGTGTTTAATAAATAAAGCCGTTTTAACAGAAAGCACCTCTGTTATGTGCATGAAGTGGGATTCTCCAAGCACTGTGGTTGTCTTCCAATCTTTCCTTGACCTTGTATGACATTATATATCAAGGTCAAGCCAAAGTGGTTACAAAAGATATGCCTTTTTTTGTTATAATGCATCTTTTTAGTTCTGAATAAAGGGTATCAAAGGTATTGTTTGAGAAACCAAGCTATTATAGTGCCACTTATACTTTTGAAGGAATTGAAAACATGCCCAGTCCTTGTTGAGTGTGTTTTTAAACCCGGTTGAGGATGAGTCGCTCAATGATCAGTGAGTTTTCTCTGCATGTTCCTGTTTATACTCTATGTGGTTGAGGTACAGAATAACATTTGATATTGCCAAAGTCCTGTGCTGTTGTTGGGTAACTTCCTTTTGGTAAATCTTCATGCCACCCCTACGATGACTAACACTTGACATGAAACTGAATAACTAGGACTCAAAGTGGTCATACACATTGAAATGGAGCTCCATTAGTTGCATATCAAGTGCTTATTGCTTCTTGCAAAGGTTACAGAGGAATCTAACTGGTATTTGACCCGTTGTACCACTTTTTCGATTTAACATAACAAAGGAAGTAATAAAAGGGATAAGAACATTGCTTTTTATAAACATGTCATGGGTGCTGTTTTCTGTCAAGGCAAGTGTTGGCCATGATGTTGAGGTGATTTACCAAAGCGATGTCTAGCCTAAAGTCCACTGGGTCCAAGCCATTGTAAGAAGTGAACCTAAGATGATTGTTCATAAATCACGAGCAGAGTATGCAGTAGTTACACCCCTCTGACCTTGTCTTCAGTCTATCAAATTAAAGAGTGGAAGTATCAGGCGGATGTGAAGGCCATCGTGTGGAATGCCTTGTTGGCATTGCTGGGTGAGATATGACTCTAATGTAGTGACTAATATGGAGAGAATATGGTTAAAACACAGCACATTGGCTCAAGTTCTGAACTGTAAACCAGATACAGGGCGGATACAAGACTGTCTGCTAGTCTTTAAAATATATAATACCTGCACAATAGGGATATTAAAAGTCAGTCTGAATAATGACTACTGCAGATTGCATAAAATAGAATGTGTAGACTTGCACTCACCAATGTATGTGTAAGTGCCTAAACGCAGGCTAAAATAACATCTCACCAGAACGTATATAAAACAAATATTCACAGGCTCTTTTTATGCATATTGCACCCTTATTTTAATTTAATTGTATTTAACCTTATGACATTTTCTGTAGTCCTTTTGTGATGAGTGAGTACTTGTTTTTAGGAAACTAAACCACTCTGGTGCCATACGTTGACTTGCATACAAATCTAGACAGATATTTACTACTCGAGGCTTACTGTTACTAGTCTAACTGGAAATGGTTAGTCTACTGATCCTATCGATACACAGGAAATTATGCAACACCCCATGGATTATGCATGTTGTTGCTGCATTGAGAGAAGTGAAATCCAGCCAGCAATAGTGTGTTTGTACTTCCTATTCAGGGCTTGTTGTAAGGTGTTCAGTTATCAAGAAATGAACTTGATTTCTGGGTTACGCTCTGTCAATTTGTCCAGATAACTGCCTCCTGGAACAGTTTAGAATTTGAGATGTGAAGGTCAAGGACTCCCTCAGCCTCCTACATAGCTTTTGATTTACTGAATGTAGTTTCCATGTGCATGATGAAGCCAATTCTAACACTTAAAGATGCAGAATGGTGGCCGTATTGCTTGGGTAGAGTTTGGATTCCTAATTCAACATCAAAAGTTAGATTTAGTTGAATACAGTTAAAATCGGGTCAGGCTCAAATTTTCTGATTTGTTGGATGGTTTTAATCCATCAAATAATCATATTTAAAAAGATTTCCCCAAGTATTGTGTCAAAATCTGTAAAATCAATGTATTATAGTAAAAAGAAAATGTCGTGGGAGTATAAAGTAGTATAAAAAGAAAATACTCATACCTCAAATGTGTACTTAAAGTACAGTAATTGAGTAAATGTACTTGGTTACTTTTCACCACTGATGGTCAGCTGTATAGTAAAAGGAAGAGGGAAGGAGGAATGCTTTTTCATTATCTATGAAGCAACTGATGAGCCCATACGCTGCCATCAAGTAGCTTGTGATGAAAAGCTGGTCATATTTTCTGAAGGTTGTTAAAGAGGGCTCCTATTGTTTTACCCAAACAGAATGTATTGGGTCTTCATAGCAAGCAAGTAGTACAGTATCAGTAGTTGAGCCTGTTTCATCACCACACAATTACTGCGGCTGCAGATATGCAGGATTTAATTAACTGCTGCGGTTGGCTCACATTCATAGAGAAAGCACTGTTTGGCTCAATATTAGGAAAATAGCTCTGGGACTATGACATCAGGGGGTTTGTGGTTCTTTGAAGGTCATGGTGACCCTGATGTCTCAACTATATCCTCTCTAACATTGAAAGGTTTTTCCCTCATTGTGCTTTACGCCCAGATCGAAATGTGGAATGGAAATTCCACTGAACCAATTGACCGTTGCCCATGGACTTTTCACAACAATCAATGAGTCATTCAGCGTACTGTGGGAGCAGTTATAGAGACTGATTTCACTGCATTTCCCCGATGACCGCTAAACACTTCAGGTTCTTCATGTAACCTGATAGGGGCACAGATGGTGAGCTCCACAAGGAGAAAGTGGGCTTTATTTGCAATGGGGAAGTCCAAGCAGGAAGGTCTCCGTGTCCCGGTGTGTCCCTCAGCAGCGGCCACAGCAGGGCAGAGTGCTGGAGGTCTTTATTGACGAGTCAGAAGTTGATGCCAGGGCAGATTTATTCAGTCCGGACCAGCCAAGCATGAACGCGCTGTGCTTAAATATACCCCCCTCCTTTAGTGTCATTCCAGTGTAGCAGCTCTACTGTGTGTGGAAAGGCATCGTTTCAGCATGTGTGTAAATGTAAGGTGATGTTTGAATTAGCTCCATGAAAAATATGCTCCTAAATCAAAAATGCTGTATCAACCATAAAATAACCCTCATGCCAGTTGTTGCAATTGTACTATTTTACTTGTGGCCTTTACAGTGACTAGAGATGTCCCGATCCGATCACGTGATCGGGGATCGGAGCCGATCACGTGATTTTCAAAAGATCGGAATCGGGAGAGAAAAAATCGGGGATCGGGATTTTTTCCTTTTTTTTAATATAAATACTTTTTTTTAAATGTTGTATTCAATGTTACAAAACAAAAATGACCATGTTCAAGTCTTAAAGTCATCCTGAGGCCTTAGTTTTGGTTTCAAATTACAGAACATCATGTATGTGTTGCTTCTTTCGGGCTTGTTTTCATAGACCTTGTTGCTTATTTCTCTCAAATCTGGCAACAGAGTGGGCAGGGCGCAGTGTCTAATTGTAGCAGTAAGCTAACGAGTACTGATAAGCTTTATTTTGTTTTGATCCAATGCTGCACAACTGAACTGATCCAATGCTGCTGTGAAAGAAAGAAGCTATATCCATGTTGGATAGAATATCCAATTTAAATAAAAAAAATAACCTTAAGGGACAACTTGAATGCTTTTTTTCCTCTTAATGCATTGCATAAAGATCGGATCGGGAAAAATCGGTATCGGCAAATTGTCAAAATCAAATGATCGGAATCGGATCGGGAGCAAAAAAAGGTGATCGGGACATCCCTAACAGTGACAATTTCAGGATAAGGATACACATGTGTCTGACATGTCATTAACTTTAGTAAATGTATTTTAGCTGGAACTAGAAAGTATTTAGCAGCGTTTATTGATAACTAGGGGTGTAACGGTTCACAAACATTTCGGTTCGGTACGTACCTCGGTTTTTAGGTCACGGTTCGGTTCGGTACGTTTTCGGTACAGCAGAAAAAATTATCACAAAACAGAAAATATTTTTGGTTTTTTTTTTATTATTAAACTGTGAATAATTTATTCAATCAAATAAATACAAAATATAATAAAATAAACATTGAGGTGCAGCATTTCGATGAACTGAAATAATCTGTATTTTAACTTTACTGTACTAATACTCACAAAACATAAACTATTAGTTTTGGGTTTTTAATTATTATTAAACTGAATATTCACTCAAATAAATACAAAATATAATAAAATCAACATTAAGGTGCAGCATTTCGATGAATTGAAATAATCTGTATTTGAACTGTACTGTACTAGTACCTAAGCAGCCAGTTTGACATTAGGACTTGCTTGTCATTGTATTTTCATGTTTTTTTAAAGAAAAATGAACTTGTCCACATTGCTTGCCGAAAGGGCAGATCTGCTGGAACTAACAATGTCTCCTGCTGTGGAGAACACCCTCTCTAGGGACAGAGGTAGCAGATACAGCCAGGTAGCGCTTTGCTAACATGGCAACATAAGGATATTTGGCGTTTGTAATAGCTTTGGCTCGGTCTGAACTTTTTGCGAGTGGTGGAGGCTTAAATGCTAGTGGGAGTTGGGTTTGCACTTCAGTCTTTTGGTACCGGTGATATTCACGTTCGGGTGATGCCTTTTCAAATGAGTGTGCAAGTTTGATGAATTACCAGCCGCGTAACCAATTTTAGTTTTACAATGCCGACAAACAGCTTTGGTTCGGTCCACCTGTCTTTGTCCGTCATCCTTGTACGTAACTGCAAAACCAAAATGTTCCCAAACCGGAGACTTCAATGATGCTGGAGGATTTTCGAGCTCAACTTTATCTGCGTTCGCCATTTCGACAGTTCCTCAAAATTACTGACTAGATTTTAACGCAGCCCTGTGACCAGCTCTCATAGTATGCCTCTCGTCCAATGAAATGACTTGCTCGCTCTATGACGCGTTGAACCCAATGTGAGCAAATTACTCTGAATGCTGCGACGCAGCACCTGAGATTACTTCCAAAAAGTTGTTCACGTTCTCAATTTTTTACGTTTAACGTTATATTCGTTCTGTACACACGTGTACCGAACCGAAGGACCCGTACCGAATAATTTCGGTACGTGTACCGTTACACCCCTATTGATAACTGTCTGATTTAAACAATGAATCTAAAATTATTTAGGAACAGAGAGGCATCAGGAGGAAAACCACAGCACTCTTGGCAAAGGCAGAACTTTGCAAAGGCACTCTTACAAAGGCAATTAAAATCATGAATGAATAAGCAATAAGGCCGAACCATCTACTGACACACCAAGCACATATTGTCAGTCAATTTGGATTTGGAGCCACTTGTCTGTTGTCTGTACTTTTTGTGGTGTGTTTAAATGGCTCCACCACAACTACTTCTTTGTCTGTTTGGTGTTTCAGGGAGATTAGCAGATTGTCAGATAACCGGTCAGTGACGATCTAAATGAGCCACTTAGTTTAATACAGCTTTGTTTTGGACTGATTTTGGATAAAGGCTGTGGACTATAAACACAACATTGTGTTGTCTCCGAAACAACATAAATAAACAGACAGAAAGAGTATGCTATGGTGATAACTGATATTGGCATTTTCTCTGTTTTACAGTTGTTTAAAGGTCCCATGTCATGCTTTTCTGGTTATTACCCGTCCCCTTCTGTGTTATGAAGGTTTTTATGCATGTAAACGGTCTGCAGAGTCACAAACCCTCAAAGTACACCCTGTAGCGAGTAAAACTCTAACACAGAAAATACCTCCCCAAAACGCCTCGTTGGAGATACGTCATTGTCCATTTGATTCTTCCGGGTACGCATGACGTCAACCGTGCCCGGAACGAAATGGACCAATCCGTGGAGCAGTTACGTTACGTCCGCGGAGCCGTTATGTTAAGCCCCCGCTGATTGGTCCAAATTGACCAATCTACGGACTTCCTCTCACACACACACTCAGTGCAAGCAGCTCTGCAGATTTCTCCTCCCTGGCTGCAGGCTGATAACAGACTGTTGGGATCGCGGTGAAATTCTCTCTGCAGACCCATTCTCACAGCGTTTGTCAAACTTTTTCTTACTCAATATCAAGCCACACTTATTGTTTTTACTTCGGCTGTGACTTTGTGTGTGCTCAGGGTGAGTTTGGCTGTGTTTCGCTGTGTATCGCTAAACAAGGAAACAACACCTCCACGGAGCTCAGCGCGATTCACAACGTCCCGACCAATCAGAGCACACTGTGCTCACAGGTGGGTGGGAGCTGGAGCTATTGGAGCTACAACAAGCCGTTAAAGGCAGAGTGAAATTCAGTGAATACTAGGGTTGCCAGAAACTGACCATGATCAAAAACGATTATTCGACCGCCCCCCCCCAATAATAAAAAAATATACAAATAAAATCAATTTATAAAAATAATATTCGATTATGGAGACTGTAACGAATAATCGAATAATCACTGGCATCCCTAGTGAATACATGTAGTTTACAGAGATGCTGTATGAGAAACCAATGTGAGTTTGGAAAATTGCACAATATAAATCTATTCTAGTAGACCTCAACAATGGAATTATGATCAGTGGAAATGGCCATGACATGGGACCTTTTAAAAATGTTGGTTGATATGACAGAAAAAAAGGAACAGTGGCACTTTTTTTTCTCAGTGTTTTCTCAACTTTTTTTGATGAGATGAGCAAATATATACACACACACACACACACACACACACACACACACACACACACACACACACACACAGTATCTCCTCAGACATAACATGTTGTGACATGAATACAGGTTCAATCAGGTAATTTCTCCTGTATGCCTACGAGTTTGAAATTAAAGGTTTAAAATGAGAAAAACGAGGTGGCAGCTGCTCTGAAACCCACTGAGGAGGTACAGCTGTTGGGTTTGCTGCTCCTAACAGGAGATGAAGTGAGGCTGCCCAATGGAGCTGCTGTTAGTGTGTACACCTTTTTTATGTTTTTTTTTTACGGACAAACATCCCTCTCCGTGTTTCTCCCCTGCTCCCCCTTTTCTTTGTTTGCTGCACTGATGGTACACAAACAGGAAGCAAAGGACGCCCGGGCTTCTGGTGTGGCCTTTGACAGGAGAGGGAGTCCTTTTGTGTCAGCCATGGCTGATGGCCTTACAGCTGTTGTAACACACACACACACCCACAAACACACTGCTCGTAAACCTCTGTGTGGGTAAGAGTGTGTGCTTTTTGTTTGCAGAGGACCTGGCTTCCTTCTTATCCCTACATCCAAGTGCGTCACATGGAGCCTGATTTCACAACTAGCACAACAACCCCACCCCCCTCCTGAGATCATTTGTGCCAGTCTGCACGCCCAGTAATTATTGGGAGAGTAAATTAGTTTGTTTCCCCCCTTACCTTGGAACAAGGTGAAGTACAGGTACTTCTTGTTCACTGTCCACTAGGGCTGCTCGATTATGGCAAAAATCATAATCTCGATTATTTGGGTCAATAATTGATATCACGATTATTAAAAACGATTATCCATTTACTTTGAAAATATGAATTTATTGGAGAAAAATAATTTGAACAGTATGTTTTTAACAGTTGATTACCCTGAACTTTAAGTATAATTCAACTGAAAACCCCCCAAAAAAATCATAAAAATATAATCGTTTTATTTCCGATTACGTTGTTTTTGCGATTAAAATACGATTAATTGAGCAGTCCTACCGTCCACCCACTTGTAAGTAAGTGCTTGCTGGAGTTAATGACTCCGGGTCTCAAGAGAACGCAGCGAGAAGACATTCACATATTTATAATTTACTATCACGCCATACCATGCCACCTCGATGTAAACATCACACATCCCACACCGCTGATAACTAAAGCAGAATCTGATTAGCATTCCAGCTATGTAAATGAATGAATGCCAAAAATCTCACTGACTGAATCTTCCTCCTGCGCTCCGCCCATTGTGAAAGTACACAGCGGAGAACAGCCGCCAGCCGAACTACTTCCAGACTCTATTAACCTATTACTCAGATCTAGGTACTTATTTACATGGACAACACTCCTGAATCATAACTTATAACTTTGTATGACTCCTAAAGAAAAACGTTTACTTCTTAACCAAAGTCACACAATAACACAAACTAAAAACTTATTGTGAACATTGGAGAAATGCAGAGCACAGTTCCCATTATTTCATCACAGCAGTGTTTTGGTGGAGATCACAGGTATCCAGTCGTATTAAGGTCCTGACACACCAAGCTGATTTTCGGCGTCTATAGATGTCGGGCCGCCGATGAGCGTCGTGTCGCCCTACTCAGATTGGTGTGTCTGTACCGTCGTGTCTTTTCGATCGTGCCGACACCTTCCGCCACCAATTCTCCATGTTGAATCGGGAGGCTGTCAGCCAAAGAAATCACTCTGATTGGCTGTTCAGCTTAGCGAAACGGAAGTGAGGGACCCAAACAAACGATTAAGAAGGCAAATCTGAGATTTCATTTAACTCCAGCTCTCGACACAGGTTCGGCAAAGCCCCATGAGCTTCTCGCTGTAGAGTGAAAATGGAACGCACACGCTATGTGTTGCTTGTTTGTATCACGCAGTCTGTTCTTCTTCTCCCGGTTATAACGCAGTCTTTCTTCCAGTTGTTGCCTCTTTTTGAATGACGAATACACACTACCGCCGCCTGCTGGTAAGGAGAGTTATTGCCACTCACGCATGCGCAGTGCGTACGTGCTACTTGGCCGTCGGCTGAAGTCTTTGCGGTGTGTTCCAGTGCGAAACATGACCAAGACGCAGAGACGTGAGGCGACGTTCCACCGGGACGTGTTCTTTGGTGTCAGTTCGGTGTGTAAGGACCTTTTTTTTTAAAGTGTTGATCTAGTTAATGTAGTTTTAAATGTTATCGGTGCTTGAAACAGAGCATTGAGAACAGATCAGCTGCTGTCACATATTCTCCAATTTGCAAAAACTGTGCTTGTATTGACTAAAGCAGACATGCCTGCGTTCAACAAAAATGGCCTGAGGCCAGCAGAAAGGCATGCCGGGACAGTCAACTCGAGAGCTTACTGTCCCGACTGGAACATGTTTAGCCTACATAAGTTCGCTCCTGTATAAGACACATTCAATGCCCAAGTCAGTGTGCTTTATAGTTCAACTCGGTTTGGTTGTCCAACTAGGTTACATTACATTACATGCCATTTTGTTAGACGCTTTTATCCAAAGCGACTTACATACATTCAGTACTGTGGCCAATCCCCACAGGAGCAATTTGGGGTAAAGTGTCTTTCCCAGGGACACAACGACATGCTGAGAAAGTATCAGTACAGAGCCATGATGTGGTACAGCACTTCATGAGTGCTACAAGATAATGATGCGTTCTTTTATGGATCCTTTTCAAACATTTGATATATTAGATCCATGTGAATCACTTGGGTTAACCATCTGGCCAATGTGCTGGCGAAGGAAACACTGACATGCACTGTCAATGTTTATTAAGCGTTTCATGTTTCAGAAATGTCCACTAACTGTTGAGGCACTTTAAAATCAGCAGGAAAAAGTTGGTTACAATAATATTTTCCAATATGGAAAAACCACACGCACACTCAAACACTTTTCCTTCTCAGGGACTCTCTCTGGAATTTCAGTCCCCTTCTCTGAACACAACAGTGACGACCTTCATAATGACATTTCCTGTTGCCTGCAGTCCTCGCTCTGGCAGCACTCAGTGCGGCAGATCGACTGTCCGCTCCAAACACTCACACTCCTAACACTTCATAATGTAACATTTTCACTTATGGCCTCAGTCACAGCATGAGCGATGAATGTTGACATCCTTTTCTCATATGATACCACCCCCCCATCCCCGTAGAGTGGCATAACAATCTCACTACGACTGCTATGAATGGATATGACTATGATACTGTTAAAAAAAGCTTAAAATGGACAAGGAATATAGAATTGATAGTGGTTAGCACAACCTACTGCAACAAATGTAGAAAAGAGGAAAATATGTATTAATCAATTGTCTCAAAATGCTTGCTAGGAATCATACTGAAAGGCTGGCTCAATTTTTCAGACTTCCATTAATCAATTTTTTTTAGTAAGTATTTGATTTAAATCCTAATATTGTCAATTTTGCAACTGGATTATTATTTTATTCATGCTTGTATTGAGACTGAGAGTAGTGTTGCACAGTGTACCGATACTTAAAAGGTACCGCGATACCCTGCCGTTAAAAACGTTACGATTCCTCCGTTTCATTAGTATCGGTACTTTAAGAATGACAGGGAAAAGTGAGAAAGCGCTGTTTTAATAAGAGCCGTGTGTGTTCTTGTAATTTTTTTTATTTATTGTTCTCATTGTTTGAACGTTTGTGTTATGGTTCTGGTGTGAAATAAAGCACAATAATTACATTTAAGACTGTTTCCCTTTTTTAAAGAAAACTATCAAAAAAGAATCGCAATTCTTGACTTGGTATCGAAACCAAAATGTTGGTATCGTGACAACACTAATTGAGAGAACACATAACATTTGAGAACCTTAATTTATTTTCTTCAATAGAAAAAGCTTTGGGCAAAAAAATGTGTATTTGTCATTGTAAGGTATTTTCTGGTACCAAACCATTTGAAATGAAACCAAGCTCTCAATATATCCCACCTACAGTAAAAGGCTGTATACATTTACAGGAGCATTCTTTCCTTTGTTGGAGTTCGCTTCCCCTTTAAACAGGAAATTAGTGCTTTCTCTTGTTCCCCTCAGTTACGGGCTACAAAGAAACTCACGGTTCCCAACTCTTAATGATTCACCTTGACCTGAGGACAATGAGAGATGTGTCTGCACTGCATGTCTGCATGTGCTCTTTGTTCAGAGGACGATAAAGTCAAAGATGTTTGGAGGTCAGATTGATGTAACAGCAGTCCCCTCACCCTTTGCTTATAGAAGTCGCCCTTTTTTCCAGGAGGGAGCTAAAATCACCTTCCTGTGAGCGTATAACCCGCATCATGGAAAACTTGCAGACGTCCTTTTTATATATATATTTACAAGCTGCCACATTGGCTTGTGTGTACACATGCGAGCCGTATGGCAGGATGTGCCCACAATACGCTCCACTTCCATTCAATTGGTTAATTAAGTCGTTCTTGGTGGCCCGCTTCTATAAACAAAGGCTTCTACAAAGCACGTGTGACGGACAGTTGGAAGTTAACAGGACATGGGAGAAAATGTGGCTCTGGAATGTAACGGATGCTGGGGCTGTGAGCAGCACGTGAGCCTCTGAACTGCTGCGTCTCTCACGTGTTAGGCGTCCTCCAGGGACTCTGTCCACAAGGGAAACGCTAGAGCGCTTTTATTGGGGAAACAGGAAGCTGGCTAAGTGTTCATATTCACATTTTGTTTAATTTCTGTGACATATTATACAGGTAAAGGTATTGAAACCGTATGAATCAAATTCAAATTTACTCTAAATTTCTCCGTTGTTGATAAAGACAAGTTATTAAACGTTTTGTTCCTTTGTACACGCCTTTTACCTAGATTGATCTTGACAATTTTTCTCCATTTCGTTAAACTCTTAAAATCATCTTCTCACAGTGGAAGCCATTTAGAGACATGCTAGTATCTCTGTTGTAATTTACCGCGGGGAAACGTTTTGATTGTGCCATCAAAGCCAACAATTTCTATGACCGTCATTTTCCGAGAACACGCCTCTCATGGCTTCAGTAACAGTTTTATTTCATTAGCCACCAGCTGCTAAAAATAGTAAATAAATATTGCAATAATACATTCAGCAGTTCTGTGCTTTGATATGGTCATGCCAATAAAGCGTCTTTGAATTTTGAAAGCAATAATAGGCCCATCCCTGCTTCCAATTTCTAACACTTACAAACCACAACACCTCAGTATATTCACATCACTGCCTCTCCAACGGAGTCCGTTCCCTAACCTTGCTGAGCAACAAAGCTCCTCACTGTGTGCCGGTGCCTCACTCGTCACCTCTTACACACTCATGCCAAAGTCCAATAGTAATTCGACACAATTCCAAAACAAAAATCTCTGCAGTGTCAGGCCGGCTCATTTTGGTTCCATCAACAGGCCTCAGTGGGCAGCAGGGAATCCAACGCTGGGAGAGTTTCAGCGCAGTAAAAGAATAATGAACTAAGTGGTGGGAGGTTTTTCCAAACAATGGAGAGATGTCTCAGAGCGTGGACATCTGATCGGTCCTCTCAGTCATTGATAGAGTCATGCAGGGTGGGAGGGAGGGGGGCCAAAAGGTATCTGAGAATCCATCAGAGCCCGGTTCAAAAGATGCTGACCACTGCACTGTAAACTAATATGTACAGTGTATCGGACACAGTGTACCAATAGACAGTGCTACAGAGATATTATTAACCCAACTGAAAGTCTAACAGACCATGCTTACAGCGGAGGCAACTCTTGTTACATTTTGACAGTCCAAATCCCAGAAATGCTCCATGTAGAAAGGCTGATGTTGGAGAATCTGTAACCAGAGATATGACTGTCGAATAATAGACTACGTTTTAAGCTACACACTATATGTTGTATTGCTGTGTCTCATGTCTACGGGACTTCCTGAAAATGATCCAGTCATGTCATCAGAAACCTTGAAAAAAGTATTTTGAGGAGTATAAAAATAACACAATAACCATCATCAGAAAGGAACAGTTTTGTCATCATTTACCAAGGGCAAAATAATGAATCTCCCTTGCTTAAAATGTTGCTGTTCGGTAAGAAACCTTCAGCGTTTGGCTTTTCATTCAGAAGTGCTCCACTGTTACACGAGCCAACATAATCCTGGCTTCAGTAAAACTAAGTGCCTGTAGTGATGCATGTTTTTCCATGAGGTTGAGTGCACTTCCAGCCTCACCAACACAACAGGAGCCTTATTTATTTTTGATTAGCTATATTACGTCAGTGCTTGAACTTTATCATTTTTCATTAGTGTGTAGTAAGCAGAACGTGCCAGTGATTCCAGGAAAGACTCATTACTTCCTGGATATTTCTGTGTCTATAATCACACAGGAATTACAGTCTTGATCATTTTTCTTAAACCATACTTTACTTTGCGAGCGTCTCTGTCTTGGGTTAAATTAGTTAAATCTGATTGCATCATTAGGTTTAGTAACGATGCCCGTGTGGTTTGCTCTGCCGTGCTAATCTCCCCATGCTTTGTCATTGGTATGCAAATCCAGCCTTTGTGTGTATTCAGCCATGGAGATAATGTTCACTAACTCATCCTGTGCACTGTCCTCTGTGCTGCTCACACACAGTTACTGAGTGGAAGTCACAATGTCTGTTTGATACCTGCAAGGCAGAAGAATGTGAGTCTTGAAAGCTGCTGGCTTCAACCTGTTCCTCCCATACAGCAAATTAACTAAAGAACACATTGTCCTCCGGTGTGCAAGTCTCCGGTGTGGCTTTCCTTCCTTTTCCTCCGGCTTTCTGCTCCTGAAAGTGTTTCAGTGTTCCCTGGTGATTTTGTGGCTTCCACCTGTTTGCCAAGATGTTTTTTTTGCTAAAGTAATTGACCTTCAGAAGGTTTGAGCAGCCTCTCTCAACAAAAAGCTAAGTTAATCCAAAGCAGATTTCTTCCAACGTCAGGACTTTTTCCACCTTTTTAAATATGTCACTGCAGCAGAGACGATGTTTTTCAGGTTTTTCCTTCCGTGTCATCAAAAGCTGGTTCCCTTTTATTGGATTCCTCTGCTTTGCCGCCTTCTCACTTGCTTATGGAACAATAAATACATCGTTAGATATAGATCAGAGATACGAGAGGATTCTTTTTGTTATTATGCAGCATTGATTTGTAAAACTCTATAAGTGATTTAGAGGGTTTCATTCGCAGAGATTGCAAAATAGTAGCTACAACAGCCTGAAGTGTTTATGACTTTTTAATAAAAAACACTTGGCTATTAGAAAATGGCAGCAAACGACATAACACACACCATTCTGTTAAAGACTTGGAAACAAAGATGCACCAGAGAAACTTCAATTATGGATATCTTTATTCTGCTTTATTATAATGAACACAACTGCTCCGACATCTTTTCTCTTTCCAACGTTCCTACTCCACCCACTGTGTCCCTGTAGCACATTATCCCGATGACCAACTTTTGTCAAACGCCTTCATTGCTTTTGAAGAGAATGTTTTCTGATCAGGAACCAACTGCCGAGAAGCCAGTCTTTCCACATTCCTTACTGTAAAGCTACATTTCAGAAAACAGGGATCATCAATGTGGTATTCTTTCAAAAGGAACTGAGGCAGGCGAGAGTTTTTTGAAACCCTTCTGCAAGTCAACCAACAGAAGCTCCCTGGTGTCCCTAATGCCCCACTAGGGCACAGAGCTTGATTCGGTGTTGCATAACCTCATCAGCAGCATCACCTGACATCACTCAGAGCTAAGAATGTGTCCCTTTGAACAGCTGCTCCAATAATCTGTGGCAGAAGCAGATGTTATTGTCTTTGAATTGTAAAGCCATCCTTATGGTAGATAACAGTATACTGCAGCTCAGCTACAGCCATTTCAAAATATTTCATTAAAAACACATGTCAAACAAAGCCTGAAGAAACTCGGTACTTCTTTGGTACTGACTTCACGAGTTTCAAAAACAGGCATGTAGAAAAATCTGATTTATAACCTTTTTACCTCGTTCTTTAAGCCAAAATCCCTGTGTTTGGACAGCTGGTTCCCACTTGAATCATTCAGTTTACCATATTTCATATCGAGTTATAAGAACATTCTAGTTTTCTTAGCTAATCCTAAAATCATTGGTAGGTTGTGGCATGCTTTCAGTACCAACCTTGGAGCAGCATTTCCTGTTTTCATCTTGTGTGTTTTCATTGGTGTCTGTTGAATGCCGGAAGATTTTTTTTAAATGTTTCATTCCATCAGTATGATTGAATCTATTGGAACATTGCTGGATGATTCTGTTACTTCATTTTAAGAGGGTCACTCTAAAGTCTTTAGACTAATGCTGGATTTCTAGCAAAGACCTAATGGGTTGGACAATAATGTACCCTCTTTGTTCTGGTACCCCAACACCAGTAGAAGCATACTGTATTTGGTAGAAGGAGGTTTTTACAGAGTGCTGCACCATCAGTGTCTGATTTACTAAAAACAACTTTTTTTTGGTTGCTACATTTCACATGTTAAGAATCCATCATTAAGTTCATGGAAAACCCATTTATTAATTAATTCTAGCTGCATTGACCTGCGTCTCTTTGATTTGATCCACAGTCAATTGAGAGAGAGACATTGGATCCCTTTTCACTTAATTTCCTGTTTATTTTAGCTTTATTTATTGAGAAAAGGCCAATTATTTATTTGTTTTAGCTGTATTTGTCGTCTGTCATTCAACATCAAAACTGGCATTCTGATCACACTGAAAAAACATTGTTAACGAGATTGCGTTAGTTGCAACTTTTAACCGTTTACAGCAGTTCGGAGTTCAAATATAACATTTTGTTTAGTTGCATTATTTGGTTTTTATAGTATAACTCCAAAGTACTCCTCGGGCTGCACATACCCCATTTATAAGGCTCTTATGGCATATTGGCTGTTCGGCTTCCTCCCGTGTGTCGTGTGGACTTGCTTTAGTTTGGACTGATCCCAGCACAGCTGTTGCCAAGAGTTTAATGTTTCCCTTACGGGGGTCTGTGTGCAATGCCAACAGAATAAAGCTTTTGTGTTGAGTTAGTCAGGAGTGAACCTCAGGGCTGGGCGACATCGTACATCCTCCTATTGTCTTTCCGTCTCCCATTACTCCAGAGATGGGCACAATGCAGGACGTACCACATGTACAATATATTCCCTGAATGTACCCAATTAGCACAACAGATACACACACTCCATTGATTTCCCAGTGTATCCCCTGTTTGGAATTACTTCTGAAGTTCTCTAGTAACAAGTGCTAAAACAACTTCTGAATTTTAACTTCCTCGGCTTTGCCAAGGAACCATATTGTATGTATAGTTGGCATTCTTTCGTACTTCACGGTCATACTTTGCCTCATCGAAGTGACTAGCTTTGTGTTTGCTACAGGTAGAGTTTCAGTGTTCCGGTAACTCGGCATTGACTGATTACGATTTAGCTTCTTCAAATCCAGTTTCTTACAATTCTTTATTCTGATGATAATGACAGAGCTAGCATTGTCACGAAACCAAAACTTTAAGTCAGATGCCAACACCTGCGTACACAACTCAACAACTGAAAACCTAGCACGGTAAAAACATAAAACAACCGGAAAAGTAATGAGTTATAGATGATCTTTAGACAAACAGGAGTGAATGTGTATACCATACGCAGGGCTCGACATTATAAATGGCCCGCTGGCCCGGAAGCACTATTTAGACACCCCGGGTCAGCATAACGTACTTTCCACTTGCCCGTTTGGGCCACTAAAAATATTGCTTTAAAAAAAAGGTCCTGTGGTATTGGTATTTTGACTAGCAATTTAGTTAAATTGTTTCGTTTATTAACGCTACAACATAGCGTTTCCTGAGGCTGTTTGCTTAGGAGCAGTGCGCAGACTTCACTACAGACTTTAGCGCCAGCTAACCATTCGCCAAAATGTTTTTAATACCAGCTGTAACCGGCCAAGCGCCGGGCAAAAAACAATCTTCAAATAAAAGAATGTCACCGGAGGAGTTAAAGGAGAGTGACGGGGATTATGAGAAGAAGAGGGAGAGAGAGTTTCAGCCGATTGATGGAGTTGGCTTCAATATGATGCCAATATAAAACAAGGTCTTTTGTCGGCTCTGTACATCAACGCCGACCTATGCTGACAAGTAAGTGAAGAGTAGAAAATATAAAAGGTATTGGCTATAGGGAAATGTCCCAGCAGTTTAGGATCAGGAGGGTTCTAATCCATTACATAGCCATTACATTACTGACTCCTAATGACAGGAAGGCAGAAAGCGCATTATTCAAATAATAATAGCAGAATTTTTTTAACAATGGCCACAATATAATTATTTGAATAAACCAAATATGAACAATTGAGGAAAATGAGGAAGAACTGATGATTCAAATGTTGTAGTAATGTAGTTTGTGCATAACTTACAATTTTACAAATTACTATTGCAACAAATGTGTTCATTTCTTCATTATTAGTCGATTGGACGAATGCTCTTGAGCCAGTGGTTACAAAGGTGGGGCCAGTGATGATAAGGGCCAGTGGAATTTTACCCTTAATGTCCACCCCTGATAATGTTTTAATTAGGACTGAACGATATATCGTGACATGGCGATAACCATGATATGCGCACCCACGATATTCACATCGCAGGGACGTGTGATTTTATTAATTTTTTATAGTAATTTTTGTTCCTTCTTTTTTTTAGGACGTGCGATATTAAGTAGGCACATTAACTCAAACACGTCATGTTACAATTATTTTGCTGCTTGCTACAAAAGGGAAACTTGCGCGGCTCTCATGTCAGGGGTACTTGAGTGAGTGACATGCAGGCTCTGCATGCACAGCAAACCACCAATCACAATCATTCTTGATCAGATCACAGCAGGCCCCGCCCCGCTAGTTTGCAGACCATCAAAACACCGGTAACAAATGAGCGAGGCACAGGAGGACAATAACCGGCGAGAATGAAGATTTACTTCCAAAAAGAAAAGCAACATCTGCCATCTGGAACTATTTTGGATACAAAAAGCTTCTTCTCTTCTTCACAGATGAACCCCCTTATTTGAGGGTAAGCAACATGCATTATCATGACATGTTAGAGCATGACTTAAGGTATGATGAGTCAACCAGTTAAGATCCAGACGTCCCTGACTAAAATCCTTCATCCGGTTAAATAGAGTTAAAAAGAACGCAATATATATCGCAGGGGAAAAAAATATCGGAACGTCATTTTTTTTCAATATCGTGCAGCCCTAATAATTGTAATACATTTGAATACCCAGAATGACGAGTTGTGTTATAAAAGCTGCTGTACTGTGTGGCGTCAAAAGTATTAAAGTTCAATATTCAACCCTTATTGAAACTTAGAGCTATAAGATACTCGCATCTTTTCCCCAAATCACTTTAGCCTCGATTCCCATTTCCTCCATTCCACATGTATATTTGCACCAATGTTTTCTGATTCATAATTTTAAGACTTAATTTTTGGCTATTTTCTCACGTTTTATGCCAAATACTTACAGATTGCTTTATGCTTGATTTTAATAAAAATATTTTTTTTTAAGAATCAAATAATTGCTATGTCTTTTATACATTTTTCTTTTATTACGCAAGCAGGTTTAACTGTTCCCCCCCTTAGGCGAGCAATATGTCCCAACATCGTGTTTGACCTTGAGGGGATGGAAAGAAATGATATTAAACTGAAGCCAATGCTAACGTAGACAGGGATTTTGGCTCTCTGTGTAGCTGACAGATGGCTCAGGTGAAAAGATGCTGAGTGATCGTTGTCGTCCACCCACAGCTCAGCCCTGAAGGCCTGGCACTCTTGGATAATTGATAACAGCTATTTATATTTGTAACAGCGTCTCTGTGCTGAAAGGTGGTCGTCCACACTTTCGTTTTATGTTTCCTCTCTGCATCTCACCACAGACCTGGCACGCAGCCACGTTAGTTTAGATGCAGTTAATTCCATCCCTAATATATGGCGCCTCTACTCGAACCAAACCCATTTTCAAGGTTAGCCTTTCATCTTAACTTGTAACACGTTTGATGACTGCATCTTGAATGGTTGCACAGGACCCACATTGTCTCGTATCTGTCCAAAAATATGTCATGAAATAATTGCCTTGACATTTGCTAAACACAATTGTGGTCCCCGGAGAGAAAAAAACAGATTACACATTTGTTTATTTCCAAGCAGCGAGCCTGTGGAATTTTCTTCTTTACAGCCCTCACTTCTATTGTGGTACACATTGAAGCCCCTCGGGCTAATTAACTTCAATATAACATTATGCTTTCAAAATGATGATTATGACTCACTTCTGTTCAGCTGTTGTTAAGGATGCCAGAGCTGTTATGAAGTCATGCTGGGAAGCTTATTTTTTTATCCCACACCCTTTAATGTACAATATTTGTGGCCAGTGGAGGAGGAAATGCTTTGAAAGCCTCTGAGTCAGCGTAGAGCAGGGGTGTCAAACTCAAGGCCCGGGGACCAAATCCGGCCCGTGACTTCATTTTATTCGGCCCCACAAGAGCTTGCAAAGAATATAATATGTTTATTATACGGTTACATGCAGATTTACAGAAGCACGTTGCCCATAAACTACATGTCCCACAATGAATCTGAAATTTGTCTTTTTTCTCAGAATTGGATTTTTTTCCTTCAAAATATTCCTTTTTCTTAGAATTTGACTTTTTCTCAGAATCTGACTTTTTTTCTCAAAATGTTACTTTTTTTTCATAATGTCACTTTCTTTTTCAAAATGTTGTGACATTCTCACTGAAGAGACTTATGAAGTTATTACCGTATCCGATAATAATCCAATGCAGAGGCAATCATGTAATATAATACATTATTTTATATATATTAAATATTTATATATGTATTTTTATAAAGTCTTATATATAAAACTGGTCCTTTGAGTGCATCCATGATGCTGATGTGGCCCGAGGTGAAATTGAGTTCGACACCCCTGGCGTAGAGGATTAGTTGCAGACGTCCTGTGTTCATCACTACTGTATAAGGGCTATTGATGGAGCAAGAACAGTATGTCGTATACACCCAAAGATTCCTGGCAGGGAGGCCACCAACGTCACGGCATTGTCTGTGCACTGGAGGGAGACTTCCTGTTGTAGTAACACAAGGACAGACATGCAAACTAACCCAGTGGGTTTTATCATGTTGACATTACATGATTATTTTGTCCTCTCAATGTCATATCAGATACTGATATTATGATTTGAATTAAAAGTAGTTGAGCTATTACAAGGAAATACAGTAACGTCAGATCCAATACCTTGTCCAATGTGACTTTGAGGGAAACTGTCTTCATTATGTTACAAGGTCGGATTAAAACCTTGAAAATACTCAAATGTGTGGCGTGTGTTTGACTCGGCATGTAGTGAACATAAATATAATAAACTAACCAGCTGTAATCTGAAGTAGAGTCATAATGAATGAAGTTTTGATCCAGACAACATTTGTTTCTACAATTTATACTTTTAAAATAATTAGTTTTTTGTTTTCTTCATGATTGTCAAATGATCGGTCTGTTTAGGATGACTTGAGGCTGAAAAAATAATTGTTTTACTTGATTGACGTTTGTCTCAGCGAATCAGACTCCACTATGGAAATTGTTGACTTATCCTACTACAGCTACACCCAAGATCCACAAATGTCCCCACATTTAAATGTACTGTTTAAAATGGTCTGTTCAGCGAGCTACAATGTTTCTTCACATTCAAACACCATTTTTATTTGTTGTGCTATTCAGGAGCCGTTTGAGGATGGGTTCGCTAACGGAGATGATCTCAGCCCGGCCGAAGAGGCTGCGGCTAAAGAAGCAGCCGAGTCCAAAGGAGTGGTCAAGTTCGGCTGGGTCAAGGGAGTGCTGGTGAGTGTCCTTAAGCACCCAATGGCTTCTTCTGTATTCATTACTTAATCCCCTTTCTTTTTGTGTTTCAAAAGAAGTTTAGTCACCCAGAAGCTCTGTCACGTACGATGTAAAGTGAGGGAGCATGTGTCACAATCATTCTTGTAGAGAATTAGTATTGTTAGGAGCCAAAAGCACTAGTTATACTTTGGTTGGCCAACCTTTTAAGTTAGCATTGCAAGTTCTCCTTTGATAAAAAGCAATGGGCTCTTTCCATTAGATTTTGGAATATTGCAGAAAAATATATATTTAGCAAAAACACATTTATGATACCGCAGGATAATCTCCACATATTAACACCAGTTTATTTAAAGTGTAAATGCAATCGCTAGAGACAACAAGCTAAAGTTAGGCTATGAACGAACTACAGCAAGGTTGCATGACTTTATACCACCAGCGTGTGACAATGTTTAGTGGTTTCATTTAACCACTTGTTACCATCCACTTCATAAAAGCTTCTCACATTGACAAGTGCTGTATACACTGGGATACTTTATGATGTAGAACAAAACATGACAATGTCTTCACCTTGTGTTAAACACAGATCTTATTTCAGGCAAACCAAAAACAGATTTAAAGAAAATGTTGACTTTGAAACGATGAAACCGGAAGTGCTAAATTGCTAACTCACAACCAGGTTTAATGAGTACCGTAATTTTCGGACTATAAGCCGCGCCTTTTTCCCTATTTTTTGACGCTGCGGTTTATATAACGGTGCGGCTAATCTATGGATTTTTACAGCTAACGGCCAACACCTTTAACTCTATGGGCTTTATGGCCGGTCCGCGGACCCCCACCTTTAAGCGGCGGGTTCCAGCAGGAAAAGCTGGAGGTCGGAAAAGAGTGAGACAGGTAGCGCGCAAAAGTAAAAGTGGAACCGAGAGTGGTATGCCGCTGCTGCGGCTTATATTCAGGTGCTGCTTATAGTCCGAAAATTACGGTAATTTCGGTATTGATATAGATTACAAATAGCTTCATTAAAAAACCACAACAAAAGGATTCCTTATATACTAAATAACCAAGCCAGTGTGAAGTAGCGTAACATAATATTACCACTAAGAAAACGGAACGTAAATGTTACTTCACACCTGCCCCGTGAAGGAGAAATAGTTTCCCTGTAGGTCTATTCTACCAACGCGTCCACAAATGTCTCAAGTTCTTCCAAAAATCGGTCGTGTGTTGACTCAGTGAAGTGGATCACAGGTGAGAAGTGTGCCTCCGTATATAATTGGAGCTGTTGAGAGGAGATGACAGGGTGTTCAGGATTGTGGAGCCTGAGTGTGAGTTTCTCCCGGCTCAGACGGTGTTTGGCTGAACCTCTGAGGATGGAACCTCTCCAAACAGATGGATGCGCTTCATGTCTTTATTGAAATATATAAAAGTATACACAAAGTACAGAGGATGACACAGTCTGGATACTATCTTCCTGCTTTTATTTTGACATGAAACGTCCTTACTTCCTCTCTTATACAAACCTTGCACTCGTCCATATACTTCTTGGTTTTCTAATGGCTTTTGTGAAGTAGTGTCGAATATTTTCAGAAAATAATCGTCTTAAAGTATGACGTGAGTGGCCCCAGCCCCTACAGGAAGTAAAGTCTTACAGTTTAAATAACAAAGCAACCAGACAAAGATGATAATCTACTTATCGCAATCACTTTAAATATGAAAAACAATTCAACAGTAACAATAATTAATCAGAACAGGCATCAATAACCAATGGCATGAACACAGTCCCTTAGTTTAGTAAAGATTCAAATTACAACTTGACAAGATACAAGTCTGAACTGCACGAGATAAAAGGCAATGTATTTCAATTTTTTTTAATTTAATATGACTATCAGAATCAGAATACCTTTATTAGTCCCACGGAGGGGACATTTGCGTAGTTACAGCGCCACAGACAGCTTAATGCATTATGTTAAATATGTGACATGCATTAAAAAAAAAAGTACTAAGTTATGATATAATAAAAATCATTCAAAAAAATACACTTCCTGTAACAGTTCTTAGGATTTAGCAGCCAGGTATATATTACACAGTTATTAACGGCATCTATATATATTGCACATCTAGCACATATTGCACATAGGTGGTTGGTATTTAACAGCAGCAAGTTACACCATTTACAAAATACACACCTTGTAACAGTTCTAAGGATTTAGCAGCCAGGTATATATTACACAGTTATTAACGGCATTTAGATATTGCACATATTGCACATAGTTTGTTGGTATTTAGCAGCAAGGGGTGATCTAGTCTGTGTTGTGGGTGGGGGGGGGGGGGGGGGGGGTCAACTAGGGGCTGTGCTGGTTGTATAGTCTGACCGCTGCAGGAAGGAAAGACCTGCGGTATCTCTCTGTGAGACAGCGGGGGTGCAGCAGCCAATAACAGAGTATTAACATTTGTATTTTATTACCACTTCCTCAACTTAAATCTGATATGAGTTTGACTTTTTCATGTTTTCATTTCTCACATTGTGTCGTTTTTAAAGTACATTTTAAACTTGATTAAAATATGCTTTCAGTCCACTAGCATTATCACGGTGGTGTTGTGAAGCGAATGGTGTTTTTCTGAATATTTATGCTGCTTTTTGAGTTGAAAAGGGCGGCATTCAGAGAAGCCACATGCTGATTTAATTTGTTTTTCAACACCACCTCAAAAACCTTTCCACACTACTGTATGCTTCAATCCTGCTCTGTCTAGAAGTTAACCAAATCATATTCATGTTGGAAACTTGTATTAAAAAAAATCCCTGTTGCAGTTCCAATCGAGAGGCGAAGTCCCGCCCATCTACTTCAGACCCATGGGACCTTATTTCTGAAAGATTATGTATAGAAGTAAATGAAGAGAGAAAGATTATCTCTCGATCCCGTTTGAATTGTGCCACAAATTACACATATAATGTTTGTCAATCTTAACAAATAATTTCCATATAAAAAAAGTCACAGTTTGTCGTAAAACGGTTGAAATATAAGACAATGATAAATACGCAACTAGAAAGACTACAAATCCCAGAATCCCAGTTCCGCAACGTGACGGCCGTCTTGGTGTGTGGTGCGGGACGGGAGAGGTAGTTCATTGAGCGTTTCACACAAAAAAAAAAAGTGTTACTTCACAGTTTTACGACTCATTTTTATTTTTTTGACTTACAAAATTATCTTTTAAATTGACAAACATCATATGTGTAATTCGTGGCACAATTCAAACGGGATCGAAAGATAATCTTTCTCTCTCCATTGACTTCAATGCATAATTTTTCCAAAATAAGGTCCCATGGAGCTCCCTCGGAAAGGGAGGGACTTCGCCTCTCTATCACCAGAAAATGTGAAATGTTGTTTGGTTGAACTAAAGCTGCCCCCCCCCCCCTCCCTTCTATGACCCCCAGTAACCGTCCCTCCTCTCTGCAGGTGCGCTGCATGTTGAACATTTGGGGTGTGATGCTCTTCATCCGCATGTCATGGATCGTGGGTCAGGCTGGAATCGGTAAGCTCCCGTCTGAAGAGCTGACAGTTTAAATGAAATGTTGTCACCTGTTTGGATTCATGTACAGACGATGTGTTTTGGACATATCGCGTGTGCAAAAGCTTCCTGTGGTTCAGCGTGAGAAAAAGCAGATGGTGTAACTCCTTGTTCCTCTTCAGAAGTGTTGAATACATTTGCTTTTCGACACAGCTGGGGAGAACAAATACACACAGTTGTGTAATAGACATAATGGTGCAAATAAGATGCAGGAATAGGACGCATATATACATTTAAAATAGTACTGTAAGAGGAAATACTATACAAATGAATACATACTGTATACAGGTCGACAGGTAACATATCAAGGCTACTAACAACCATACGCCACATGTCTCATTAGATCATGTTTTATAGCTGTTTAACTTTCATTAATACTTTTTTTCCATCAATACATAAAGTTATTATGGTAGATTATGTAGATAACAGTACACTATGAGTTTGTCATCTTTGAGAGGTTATTAGCTTCAGTCAACATAGTATAACCTTTTATTGTGGGTACATGTTATTTTCCAATCATAATGATAATTTGGGGAATTTATTTTTAGCTGTTATCATGCAACAGATACACTGGCAAAACCTCCCAGTCCTAAAAGAAAATACTGTTTAAATCATTTTGAAACTGTAAGCCGGTTGCAGCCTGAGGCAGGAGCAACACTGCAATGTGCACATGACGAGCAGTAAAGGTGAACAGTACAAGAACAGAATGTAAGAATCAGAAACAGGTAGGTTAACACATGCGAGGAATTTGACTTGGTGTTGTGGTGCATACATAAACATACATACAAATAAAACCAAAATGAAAAACACAGATAGAAAAGGAAATACTGTACAGTGAAATCAAATAGTGTGTGAGAGACCTCAGGCTACAGAGAAGCATCAAAATGACAGGCTGCACATAACTGAGTAATACAGCATCAGTGTGCAGAATCAGCTCTCAGTGTGGCACACAGCCTTCACCACATCAACACCGTGTCGCTTCTCTCCTCACTTCAAACAGTCCCCCCCCCTCCCCCAAGCACTTGTTGATAAATCTCCGCTTTGATGTGAAATATCTCCACGGGGCGACACATGTGGCGGGCTTCAGTGCAGCTCGCCTCTGAGGCTGTGCTACTTTTCACAGAGTGTGCCGGACGGCCCGCTAGAACACTGTTAACACTGTAGCACATTCCTTCCACTCCCTCTGTTGTCTTCTCTCTCTTCAGGTCTCTCCTGTTTGATCGTGGGCATGGCTACCGTGGTGACAACCATCACCGGACTCTCGACCTCCGCCATCGCCACCAACGGATTCGTAAGAGGAGGTAAACACTGCGTTGATTAGTAGAAGCAGAACACAGACCTGTTCCTGCTGTGTCACATTGGAGTATTATTATGGCCCGTGTGGACATGGAGCTTTTTCAAATTGATTCCAATGAGAACAGAGCCTTCAGTGGCGTCCACCTCCAGAAAAAAAACTGTATCTTTTCAGAGCACTCTCACCCACTTCCAGCGCTCAGATGAAAACGTTTCAGAAAAAGCACCAGGGTGACGTCACTGCGTGAAAAGCTTGTGTTTGGCCGTGTCTCTCAGATGGAAACTATCACAACAAAGACAGAAAAGCCTGTTTGTTGGAGCAGTTCGGCCGGGAGGACACCGGATGTTGCTCATAGTGAGAATCGTAGTGTTTCCATGATATCATTGTCCATTAAAGAGTGCTGGGAGGGTGTTTTTGCTGCTAGCAGGCGTTCCCCAGCGACCTGCCAGTGCCTTTCTCACAGAAAAAGTGTCTATGTGCACCCTTATGTGAGTCAGATGAAAGAGGAGAAAATCAATCAGTGATCAACCTCACTTGATGTTGAAGGAGGCAGGGGCAGCTCTCACTGAAGCAGGTGACATTTACTCTCCTCCGAGACAGAAAGGAGGTCTAATATTTAACCCTCTACCCTGCTAGGACTCTGTCACAGCGTCTCTGCCTCGTAGACCTCTGTCTCTAATGAGATGATTGACTGGTTAATGACAGACTTTTTATGAGCAAGTCATATGCTAAGAATGGCCGTTTAGACTCCATTAAACTCTGAGGAAGTGTCAAAGGTGATCAGCTAAGCACACAGTTAATTGTTGACTCTTTGTTCACTGATTGGCTCTATCTGAAGCTTTCATCCTTATCACATGCTCTCATCTTAAGTCCTAAATCGTTCCGGCTACTGAGCTCAAATATCAACAGATTTATATCCATGACAACTGGGGCCCATTTCCACCGTGTAATGTGGTTGAAAGCACAGGAAGCAGCATGTGTTTGGACCCTGTGTTGGAATTGTTTGATGTAAATGATGTTGGTTTGGTTTGTGGCAGCACTGGAGTAAACACTACAGATCACAGGGGCTCCATTAGTTTGTTTACAAGCATGGGTGTCCGCTGGGTCTTAAAAAGTATTACAAGTTGATAAATCAATTTAGCGAAAATTAAGGTTATTAAAAAGTATTAAACGACATTTTCCAAGGTATTACATTTTGTAGCTTGTTTTCAATAAGTATATAAATTGTCTAAAGAGGTTGTATTCTACAGTGTGCCTGAATGTAATCATTGCGTAGGTGTGTAGTGTGATTCTGTGGAGTTTATTTATGGCGTCCCGTTGGGTTTGACGTCATCTGAACAGGACATCGCACGCTCACTGCTTGATAGCACGTGAAGGTCCGTTTACGCCGGTTGTTAAACAACATCGTTATGGGGAAATGCAAGTCTGCGTCCAAATGGTCGGAAGATAAGGAGGAAGGACAATCAATACTGAATTTCAGGTTGCCTGTATTTGATTGGCAAGCTCGGCGCCATGCTGAAAGTTACTTTCAACTGAATACACTTTCAGCGAGATAAGAGATAAGAAACAAATGTCAAAGCAGAGATTATTGGAAGTCGTTACAGTAAAGTTGCTTTTGCAGTGGTAACATATTGTAAAGTGTTGAGTCAGCCTTTTACTGTTGAAAGTCTGCCAAATTAGGGCCCTTGTCCACAGAACACCTTTTACTGGCAGAAAGGCGCTGGCAGGGCTCTGCGGAGCGCCTCTTCCTACCATTTATACTATATATATTTTAGTTATTTTTATTTCCTATTTTGAGATGTGTATATTTTATGTTCTATTCTGTATAATTTCCACATTATGTGCAATGCCGTGTTTACATGTTGCAAAAACAACTCCCAAATTAGGATTATTCATCTAATCTAATCTAAAAATCAAATTTTGTCGAGAAAAAGCGCTGCATTTCTTTTGGTTGAGTTGAAAGGACGATCCACTTACGGAAATAAAAAAAAAAGGTGCAACATTCAGGGTCGGCCGGTCAGTCAGCTATATCAAATGAGCTTCATGGTCTTTGTTTTGGCAGTTTCCATCTGACAAACACGGGCAAAAACAAGCTTCCTCAACTTATCTGAGAATATGTTCAACTTCAGTGCTCAAAGCGGCTGTGCTCAAAGCGGCTGTGCTCAAAGCGGCTGCTCAAAAAGGTCAAGGAGCTCAGAAAGAAGACGCTTGGCTGACTGAATGTTCTCTGTTCTCATTGGAATCAATTGAGGTTGTTAATGCCTCCCCAAGACAGACAATGCTAGTGTCACTGCTAAGTCATCCTGCTGTATGTATAAACAAAAAGGTATACATACATTCAATAAAATAATAAGAAATCTGTTTAATTCAACATCTTCACATCAGTTCACTTCCACTAACTTCTGTCCATTTTCCTTTTTGCAGGCGGAGCGTATTACTTGATATCGAGGAGTCTGGGTCCGGAGTTTGGAGGATCCATCGGTCTGATCTTTGCCTTTGCCAACGCAGTGGCTGTAGCCATGTACGTGGTGGGCTTCGCTGAAACCGTTGTGGAGCTTCTTGCCGTAAGTCTCTATGTGCCTTTGATGCTCTTAGTTCAGGGGTGTCAAACTCAAGGCCCGGGGGCCAAATCCGGTCCGCAACTTCATTTTCTGTGGCCCCACAACAGCTCTGAAAGAATATAATATGTTAATTATACGGTTACATGGCGATTTACAGAAGCACGTTGCCCATAAACTACATGTCCCACAATGCATCTCAAATTGGACTTTTTTCTCAGAATTTTACTTTTTTCTCCAAAATATGCCTTTTTTCTTAGAATTTCTCTTTTTCTCAGAATTTTACTTTTTTTTTTTCCTTCAAAATGTCACTTTTTTTCAACTTTTTTTTCAGAATCTGGCTTTTTAAAAAAAAAAATCATTATGTGATATTCTCACTGTAGAGACTTGCAATTACTTGCCCTAGACTTCTGCTTTCAGACGTAGTTAATTATGAAGTTATTACCCTATCAGATAATAATCCAATGCAGAGGCCATCATGTAATATAATGCATTATTTTATATATATAAAATATTTATATATGTATTTTGATATAGTCTTAAAGTTACAACCAGCCCTTTGAGTGCAACCATAATTCATACGTGGCCCGTGATGAAATTGAGTTGGACACCCCTGTCTCACTTCCACTTTGACTCTCTGAGTTGAGTAAACCTGACCTTTCCCATCACCTGCACACAGACAGCTTGCTGCAGAGAGAATTGGTGGCAATGCGACACCCTATGAGCCAAGTTAACTGATACATCACTGTCTATTGGCCCTCCATCTATCCAGCCATCCATTATTATCCTGTAGGGCTGTGGGGGGGCTGGAGCTGATCCATTTACCTTTACAGCAGCTCTGCAAAGCACACACAGAGGGAGTCATATACCACAAAAACAAACATTGAAACATACTCACTTTATTTGATGAATTCAGTCTGCTCAAGCCTTGTTTTACTCCATTATTATTACATAAAAGTCGCACAAATAGGGAGTGTTATGTTTAGTGTTGATTTAGTTTTGTTCTGTTAAAACGCCTTGTGTGGAATGCTTTGGCAATGCTATGTTTAAAATGTGGTCATGCCAATAAAGCCCTATTGTATTGTATTGTATTGACTGTGTGAGCTCACCATCATTAGACAGCTGTCTAATCGTCTGTAAAAATCAAGAACTTTAGCCATTGGGTTTTATTGTTACACTCTTTAACAACTCCACGTTTTGTCTTGCAGGGTGTAGATGCCATCATGACGGATGAAATCAACGATGTCCGCATCATCGGCACCATCACGGTGATCCTTCTGCTGGGCATCTCTGTGGCAGGCATGGAATGGGAGGCCAAGGTAGGAACAAAACCCTATTCCTGGTTAAATGAAGTTTATCTTAAACATTGCTCAAGTGTGGTCCTGGTAACCTGAACTAGGTTAGAAAATGGCAAGAACCTGGCACCTATAAAAAGCCGTCACTATAGTGGCCTATTTACATTTTGAGCCCTTTAAAGAATCAAAATAAAGCACCGTTTAGATCTAAAGGCAGAGCAGAGGCATTAGATTCCTGGAAATCCAAATGTTCCCTAGAGCCATCAGACTCGGGACACGCACCATGATTGATTTCAAGATTATTGTCATGTGTACATACATAGCTACAGTGTAGTTATGACAATGAACATCTTAGGTCACAGGCTCCTCCAACAGTGCAGCACAATGAAACCCATACAATAGTGCAAGTAAATATAATAGAAATAGTGCAGAGTAGTCAAGTAATTAGAATATATATAAGTTGCAAACAGATGAATGTTATGGATTTTCTTTCAAAGGTTCAGGTGTTTGACAGTCATGTTAGTGTCAGAGATCAGCTGTGACTAATCATTTGGTTTATTTTCTTCTCCGTAGGCCCAGATATTCTTGCTCATTGTCCTCATCGCAGCCATCATCAACTACTTCATCGGAACCTTCATCCCCATCAAGTCCAAGGAAGCTTTGGGCTACTTTGGCTACGACAGTATGTCCACACACTTAAATGAAACTAGCTGAAATCAACAGAATGAACATATCTAACTCCTGTGTTGGCAACGCTGGCACTGAAGAAGGCTCTGTCCCTGTCCGTACAGTACTCTAATCTCTATCGTATTATCAGGTGCAATCATGTGGGAGAACATGGGTCCGGATTTCCGAGGCGAGACGTTCTTCTCCATGTTTGCCATCTTCTTCCCTGCAGCCACTGGTATTCTGGCCGGGGCCAACATCTCTGGAGACCTCGCTGTAAGTCTACTGAGATGATGCTCATGGAATGGATTTAGATTTATTAGATTGACGCTGTCGAACCGAGCAAACTTAAAGGCCTTTTTATAGATAAGAAATCCCATGTTTGTGTTGATCGATAGCTTTTGTTGTGTTTTTTGTTGCAGGACCCACAGCTGGCCATCCCCAGAGGAACCCTTCTGGCCATCGTGATCACAGGAATAGTGTACCTGGGAGTTGCTGTTTCAACAGGTGCAGTGCTATATGTGATTTAGTCTGTAACTTTTCATTTATCATGCTGCGCTTTCACACCGGAGTACTTTTCCCGTTTAGTTCCGATAGTTCCTGGAGTTTTGCGTTCACACCAAAAAGAGAACTTAGTTCATGAGAACTTTTCCCCCCTTTTCAGTCCCTGCTATAGAGGTGGGACTTTCCCGGGGAGAAAAAAGTTCCAATTTCTGATTGGCTGGGCGAATTGGAAACCACGCCCCGTAAAACTCTGAAAAGTTTTTTGAAGCCGCCATTGTATTTACTGGCATTAGAATTATTAGCATTAGCCCCGCACACCAACGGAGAGAGAATAACTTACGGCAACACAAAAAAAAACATGGGAGCGGTGGAGATGAGGAGGTGTCGGCGTTCTGGAGATTTACTCGGAAGGCTTCAGTAGAAGCTGCTGGGAGTCCCAGCAGCTTCTACTGAAGCCAGTCCCCAACTCCGGGGACTTATGGCCGGGGACTTCGGGTGGCAGTATACGCCGTGAAGTTGTTTGCGGCCAAAAGTAAACCCAAAGCAGAAGCAGAAGCAGAAGAAGTGACGTCAGCGGCTTCATTTGCGTAATCTTCCCTCAGGGACTTATTCCGCTGTGAACGCGATCTGCTCTTAGTTCCATGGGGGAACTAAGTGCTGGAAACTAAGTGCTGGGAACTAAGTGCGGCAAAGTACTTGGTGTGAAAGCGGCTATAGTGTGATAGTACTATGGTGTCTAACAGAGTGTCTGTGCATTTCTCACCAGGCTCCTGTATTGTGAGAGACGCCAGTGGGAATGTTAATGACACACTCAGTTCTGAGTTCATGGCCAACTGCACAGACGCTGCCTGCAAATTCGGCTTTGATTTCTCTTCGTGTAAGAACGATGCTGCCGGCTGCAAATTTGGACTCCAAAATGACTTCCAGGTATGAAGGGGCTCAGTCAGGAGACGAGGTCTGGAGAGGTCATAAGATTGCTCTTTGTTGGGTGTAAAAAGACTAATTCACATTTCGTGTTTGTTTCAGGTGATGAGCTTGGTTTCTGGTTTCGGGCCCATCATCTCTGCTGGAATCTTCTCGGCCACTCTGTCCTCCGCTCTGGCCTCGTTAGTCAGCGCTCCCAAAGTTTTCCAGGTAAGATCTGACACAACGTGCATTAAGGCACCTAACGAATTACACTAACAACCCTCAAGATTCAAAGATTCATTATTGTCATTATACACAGTAGCTACAGAGCAGTTATGGCAATGAAACTTAACTTAAGTCCCAGGCTCATCCTAACACACAACATAAATACATGTAAATACAATAAGATAGACAAGAACAGAATGTAAAATGAAATGCTGTACAGTGAAACAATATTCTGTTAAGAGCAATTCACCTATAGATTTGGCTAACAGTACTCTTTGTTATTTTTCCACAGGCTTTGTGTAAGGACAACATTTACCCCGGCCTGGGCATGTTCGCCAAAGGCTACGGCAAGAACAACGAGCCCCTGAAAGGATACATCCTGACCTTCATCATCGCTCTGGCCTTCATCCTCATCGGTACGGCTGCACACACTACTCACTAGTCATATATATATCCCTGAGTTACCAATAAACCCCACTTAGTATGAACCAAAAATCTAGGGGTGGTAGTGTTCAATCAAGAGAACGTTACTTGAGAGGACATCTGGCAGTGACCATAAGGACAAATATAAGATAGTGGTTAAATGGGGCATTTACAATGAATTGAATAAGGCTGTAAGCCCCCTGAGACAAATGGTTCATTTGTGATATTAGCATTGGATTGATTGAGGACATTTAAATTACCTTTTTAATTAGTGAATAATTAATAGTTACTTTGGTTTGAATAGACCAATTAGTTCAAGTTTGTCCCTTACTTTCCTATAATTAGTGCCAAATTACACAGTTATTCCCTGAACACTTTTTTGAGCATCATTATGAATTATTACGAAATAATGGTCCCCTATAAAAAGGCATTATGCTTTTATACAGACACAGAACATGGTCTGATGGGGCGAGAATCATTCCATCACAAGTATCTCAACCCAATTGGTACCAATGTTATAGATATCATATTTTGCACTGGTCCCCAGTATTTGATGGTGTAAACCAGAGTTTCTGATAGCCGGTAATTTCCCTGACTATGACCGGTAAAATATGCTGAAGACCGGCAAATCTAAATCTCTCCGTTCAAAATCATTTCCCCTTAGCGCAATACCGCATCAGTTGTGCCACTTATGTGACAGACAAGAAGAGTCCATACGCCACATGCACAGTCACTTCCTTTCTACTGTCTGACATTTAATGTGGAGAAAGAGATTTACCCTCCTGAAGGGGACATTTTGACCCCTCTAAACATATGCTTAATGCTGCGCTATACTTTTGCCGCCACACCCCGTTGCCAAGCAACGCTTATAGGTGTCCTTTGATACGCAGTCATATCATTAACTAGAACTAGCTAGTATAATCTGAAGAGAGAGAGAGATCAGAGAGCAGATCAGCTGCTGCTGACGTAGACACGCAGCTCTGCATGATCACAGCTCCGCCCGCTGTGACGGACCGGTGAGCGGAGCAAAACACACACTTCAAGTTAGACTTAACACACTTAGCTATTTTACCTACCTCTGGAACGAGCTAAACTAGTAATATCAGAATCAGAATCCCTTTATTAGTCCCACAGAGGGGAAATGTGCAGCGTTACAGCAGAAAGAGCCACAGACAGCTTAGTGTTGCATATCTGAAATGCGTTAAAAAAGTACTAAGTTATAATATAATAAACAAACAACACAACAATATGCTAAAAATGTACTAAGCTATAATATAATAAACAATAAACAATATGCTAAAAAAAAGATAAAAACTAAAAAAGTTAAATAATTTTCAAAAATACAGATAAAAAACTAATCAAATCTACAGATCAAATCCTGTAGCAGTTCTTAGGATTTAGAAGCCCGGTATATATTACAGTTATTAAAGATGGCATATGTATATAAAGTATATATTGCACATAAAGCACATATTGCACATAGTTTGACGGTATTTAACAGCAGCAGGTTACACAATCTACAAAATACAAGATGGATACCTTGTAACAGTAACAAGGTTTAGCAGCCAGGTATAAATTACACAGTTATTAATGGCATATACATATAGCACATATAGCACATATTGCACAAAGTTGGTTTGTATTTAGCAGCAAGGGGGTGTTATAGTCTGTGTTGTGGTGTGTGTAGGAGGGTCTACTAGGGGCAGTACATATACATATATTTATTCTTCACTGTCGGGTCACTCATTACTGGATCAGTGATCTGCATGAGAGGGACGTGCTGTCAGGAGAGAGAGAGAGAGAGAGAGAGAGAGGCTCCATTTATTATCCAAAGTTACTGTACACTTTTGAATAATGTAGTTAATCTACTATAATTAGTTTGTCGTTATCAATTAGTTTTAAAGCTCAATAAATAACAAAAAAGACCTCTGATCGGCACTTTTCTCATTTTGTCCGGAAGATTTCAACTTTAGCGGACATGTTGACAAAATTCTAACGGAAACTCTTGTGTAAACTGTAAAGAATTTTCCGATTTATTGACCGAACGACTCAAATAAATCCAGAATAATAGCCTTTTGTTTTCCTCTTGCAAACGAATGAGGAAAAGAGGACAGGAAATGTGATAGTGATTAATTTTAATCGTACCGTTTCATGTGTTCTTCTTGCAGCTCAGTTGAACGTTATTGCCCCCATCATCTCCAACTTTTTCTTGGCTTCCTACGCCTTGATCAACTTCTCCGTGTTCCACGCTTCACTGGCTAACTCCCCAGGTAAGATCAAAAGCAGAGAAGTGTGCAGAGTTGTAGAGTTAGGATCATTAGAGATTGTTAAAAACCAGTCATATGGTTTTTTACAATGATTGGAAATGATGGGATTCAAAAGGAATCACATGTCCAAGTGCTCTCACAGCTTAGAGTCTGTAACGGATCAGAAGCCAGATAGATGTACTGCAGTAGCACTCACATGAACAACTCCATTTTTCCACAGGAACATTTCTAATTTCTATTCTGTAAACTTTTAGGGTATTTTCAAATGTTTCCAAAATCAAAGCTTTAGATTTTTAAATTTCAGATTGTTAGGATTTCACTTTGACAGAAGAGTAAAGCCTTGTCCAACATCAAAGTAAACGTTTGACTTAAACCAATTACTCCATACTTCCTTTAATGTCATTGTAGCGATGACGCAGTGTTATTTAATATCGTTGAAAATGACATGAAATCCCAGTGCAGTGATCGGCTGTTGGTGGTCAGTTGTTTTTGATTCCCAATCACTACATGACTATACAGATCGTTAAAATATACTACTACTATTAATCTCAACAGATGACTCATTTTATTTGATGCGCTGAGTCAGTTATGAGTCATGGTTTAGTGTTGTATTGGAGCAATAGGCATTTTTATTTTTATTGAGCTGTTGTTTTGTCTGGCATCAGAACAGCTATCTGGTAGCATCATCTACAGCAGGGGTGTCAAACTCAAATACACAGTGGGCCAAAAATAAATAAATCAGTACTAGTCGAGGGCCGGACTGGTTCAATGTTTATTGAATGAACTTATTGCACATATTAAACCAGG
>NC_136910.1:55647427-55937427 GCF_949606895.1 Notothenia rossii
ATTGAATGAACTTATTGCACATATTAAACCTGGGACTAAAAAAGCTTAAATTATTGCCTATAAAAAACAACATTAAACATTAAATAATCAGTTCATTCATTTCTTATGGCTCTATCTAGCTCTAGTCATTTCTTATGATTACATTTTTCCACAGGCCAACAACAGCTTCAAAAAACATTTCCCTCAAAGAAAAACCAAACATGCCCTGTTGTCGTGAGAGAGAAAGTGCAGAAGGAAACATCTTGAACTAACATCTTTGATGCTAGTTCAGATACTTGCATCTCATCTCGGGTGCAAGCTCATCAATGTTTGGGCTCAGGCTCTGAGCTGAGGAGACCCTCATGATGGAGTGAAGGTGTGCGTGCAATATACCGGCGGGCCAGATCTAATAGTAATTAGAAATGATCCTACGGGCCGGAATTAAATCCACCAAGGGCCTGATTTGGCCCCCGGGCCTTGAGTTTGACACATGTGATCTACAGCTACAGAGAAATACCTGAACGCATCAGCTTTTTTTTGACAGGTGATACTGTAGCGTGCAAAACATCTGCACTTTTTGTGGGTATTTTAATTAAATGTCCAGATTGGTATTGCCCTCCAATGGCTTCTATCCAGGATAGTTTTGCTTATATTTGTCCATGTTTTGAGATATGTGTGTCTGCCTTCAATCCACTTTTTTAACCTGTGATAGATTTGTACAAAAATAAAACCATGAACACTTGAACAGACACTGTTTCCAGAAAGAGTGTTACTGTCTTTTGAATAGCGAAGACCAATGAACAAAATAAGAGTAGCCGGCTTCTGGAAACCACTTAAGGATTAACTTTAATTTCCATAGCTCGTGACGAAAGGTCATAATGAACCTTTGTCTTGTTAATGAGCTCTGGGAAAGGAAGGATCAGAGGATCAGGTGTGAGTGATAAAAAGTCTGTAATGGCTCTATCATGGTTAATTATCTCTCTCGCTGTCTCCTTTCATCTGTCGTATCAATGTTATAGATATAAATGTAATATATCTGAGTCGGGACATGTGATATATGTAACAAGTAGCTGGTGCAAAGAAAGGTGTAAATACCTTATCATAGTTTATCAAATTGAATAAAACCACCAACCAAAGCTGTTTCTATCTTTTCAAATGTCCAATCTTAACTCCATCTGATACAATAGCCGCTTTCACACCAAGTACTTTGCCGTACTTAGTTCCCAGCACATAGTTCCCCCATGGAACTAAGAGCCGATCGCGTTCACACCGGAATATGTCCCTGAGAGAATATTAGGCAAATTAAGCCGCTGACGTCACTTCTTCTGCTTTGGGTTTACTGGCAGGCCGCAAACAACTTCACGGCGTATACTGCCACCCGAAGTAAAGTACCACCTCTTTAGCAGGGTCTGAAAAGGGGGGAAAAGTTCTCATGAACTAAGTTCTCTTTTTGGTGTGAACTAGGGATGTCCCAATCACCTTTTTTTGCTCCCGATCCGATTCCGATCATTTGATTTTGATAATTTGCCGATACCGATTTTTCCCGATCCGATCTTTATGCAATGCATTAAGAGAAAAAAAAGAAAAAAAGCATTCAAGTTGTCCCTTAAGGTTATTTTTTTATTTAAATTGGATATTCTATCCAACATGGATATAGCTTCTTTCTTTCACAGCAGCATTGGATCAGTTCAGTTGTGCAGCATTGGATCAAAACAAAATAAAGCTTATCAGTACTCGTTAGCTTACTGCTACAATTAGACACTGCGCCCACTCTGTTGCCAGATTTGAGAGAAATAAGCAGGTCTATGAAGACAAGCCCCAAAGAAGCAACACATACATGATGTTGTGTAATTTGAAACAAAAACTAAGGCCTCAGGATGACTTTAAGACTTGAACATGGGCATTTTTGTTTTGTAACAATTAATAATAAAAAAAAAGTATTAAAAAAAAAAAAAAATCCCGATCCCCGATTTTTTTCTCCCGATTCCGATCTTTTGAAAATCACGTGATCGGCTCCGATCCCCGATCACGTGATCGGATCGGGAAATCTCTAGTGTGAACGTAAAATCCCTGGAACTATCGGAACTAAACGGGAAAAGTACTCCGGTGTGAAAGCGCCTATTGTGTAGAAAGATTTGGTCTGATAAGGGATTCAGTAATACTTTAGATTACATTTTTCCTGGAAAGAAGTGGAAACTTAAATCTAAGACACAGACGGTGAAACGCAGACGATCGCATGGTGGGCATGTGAGGAAATATTTCCATTTCTTTGGACTGACACTGAGAATATCTTACTGAAATGCATCTCCAGTAGTGGATCTTTTGTATATTGAGTTGTTTGCTTTTTCCCTCCACAATACCAAAGCTCTAGCAGAACTCCAGGTACAGATTCTCTATCGGCTTCTATTTCCTCCAGCCAGGTCATAAAATCACACGGACTTAAATGGTACACGACTAAATTAGAGGCGAGCAGTAATACACACATCATCTTGTGGATTGTACTGCCTCTGCAAACACTTCTACCCATTCGGTGTTCTCTCCCCGCTCATGGGGCTGAGGCGATGTACCCTTTATGTCCTGTGCTTTGATTTAGCCTCTTGTCATTGTGTAACTGCACACAGTATCCCATCACTAAAATCCTCCTAGTCTAGTTTCTGTGGAACCCAGTAAACACATACGGCGTCTAATAGCTGGTATAACCTTCAGGCTGCTAACTCCCGTTTGTTAACCTCAGCACATATCCAACCATAACGTTCTCCATGCATTTAACAGCAACATGAACTATTCTAAGACCATCTTAATAACTATGACCATGTCTCCTCTCCACAATATGTCCTCATTTAAAACAACAGGTCCGACTTAATTGGGTTAAGGAGTCCTTGACTTTACTCAACCTTAACATGAAGTGCATCTCCTCACTTTTACCATTATTATTAATATTGTAAACATTATGAAACGGTTTATGACGAGCTCTCTTGAGGGGTTTTGTTGGCGATGTCTTGACATGTTTTGCTCGGTGCTGCAGGATGGCGTCCCAGCTTCAAATACTACAACATGTGGGTGTCTCTGGCCGGAGCGGTCCTGTGCTGCGTGGTGATGTTCGTCATCAACTGGTGGGCGGCTCTGCTCACCAACGTCATCGTGCTGGGGCTGTTCATCTACGTCAGCTACAAGAAGCCAGGTGAACTACTTTTCCTGTTTTCTAACATATAATCCATGGAGTTTTCTGATGGAGTAACTAGAAAACTATTTTGTGCTTTTGGCCACGGCTGACTATACATGTACTGGACTTCTTTCTGCAGATTGATATGACTAAACATGCTCTTTGATCGGAGCATTCTTAGCAATAGTCTGTTATACCTAGCAACCGTCTGCTATTAAGAAATAACAGACCGCAGAATTTCCAAACTGAACAATCAGACATGAGTGTTAAAATAAACCATCAAACCTTTTTACTCGACCAATCATTTCAAAATCGCTGAAGCTATGTTCACATGATACAACAAGTAGATATCTAACAAATTATGATTCTTGACCAAAATAATCAAATGTATTAATTTAATATTCCTTGTTAGATGTGTTGCTACAGTAACATGAACTCGTAAAGAAAAACATATTTTGGTCAGTGAGCACAGCACAGGATTAATACAGGGGGTCCACGGGGTCTTAAAAAGTATTAAAAGTTGATAAATCAATTTAGCGAAAATGAAGGCTATTAAAAAGTTTTAAACTGCATTTTCCAAGGTGTTACATTTTGAAGCTTGTTTTCAATAAGTATATAAATTGTCCAAAGAGGTTGTATTCTACAGTGTGCCTGAATGTAATCATTGCGTAGGTGTGTAGTGTGATTCTGTGTAGTTTATTTATGGAATCCCGTTGGGTTTGACGTCATCTGAACAGGACATCTCACGCTCTCTGCTTGATAGCGCGCGAAGGTCCGTTTACGCCGGTTGTTAAACAACATCGTTATGGGGAAATGCAAGTCTGCGACCAAATGGTTGGAAGATAAGGAGGAAGGCCAATCAATACTGTATATAGTCAATGTGAGGTAAAGTGTGTCGCCAAGGTAACCGGTTAAAACTCAAAGTGTCGATGAGGTCTTAGAATGTATGAAAAGGGTCTTAAAGAAGGTCTTAAAAGGTTTTACATTTGACTTCAGGATTCCTGCATATACCCTGTAATACGAAACTAGCATATTTTGTTTCAGAACAAAAACTTTTTTTTCAATACAAATATTCTATATTTTGATAATGAGCTAAATATCTGACAAATCTAAATACGTTGTTTAATGCACACAATACTCCATCAGAGAAAACTATGCCTTATCCTGGAAGAAGTTTGACAAACTAATATTTTATTTTCAAGAACAAAAGCTTAGAAAATATGAGATAATGTAGATTAACTACAACAGAGCTCATGGGGTGTTATACTGACACATTTGAAAGATGCTCTAAATATGCGTTACAGACCACAAACACACATCATAATGTCTTGTATGCCTTTCTTTCTGAATGTGTTATTGCACATATAGAATTGCTAACAAATAACAGACAGAAATGAGTGGGCCTTGTGTGTGCCGTGGCATTTTTCAAAACATTGCCTGCTGCTATCATAAAGTGAAACTAGTAAACAAAGTGTGACTGAATACATCCCACTGCTCCACAACACACATCTGTGCACCTCTGCAAACACAAAGCAGCTCTGAACACACACCTGTGTGCACACTCAGTTTGACACGCAGCTACACACACATGCGAGGCCTTCCCTTGCCTGTGACACCACATGGGTCAGTGCTCTCTGTAAACACGCTGTGTGTTTCTGCCCGCATGCGTCCTCCTCTCCAGATGTGAACTGGGGCTCCTCCACCCAGGCGCTGACCTACCACCAGGCCCTCACACACACTCTGCACCTCAGCGGAGTGGAGGACCACGTCAAGAACTTCAGGTACAAAACACAGCCAAGCACACACACACACACACACACACACACACACACACACACACACACACACACACACACACACACACACACACACACACACACACACACACACACACACACACACACACACACACACACACACACACACACACACACACACACACACACTCACACTCACACTCAGCTAATTGTAGTTTCTATTTAAAAAAGGACCATGCATACAAAGGAAGTTTTATGCCAGAGTTTAGCTAATAGCTCATTTCCATCTGCAGTCCTGTATCTTATTACGTATTTCACCATATACAGCAAATCATAATCAGGCAGACATCTGTTAGCATGCTGAAGTATAAGCGATAGCCTCATGTTTCAGTGCTGGTATATCACATTTGTTTACTTTACATTTCATTTAGCCAAAGCTTTTATTCAAAGTAACTTCAAGTGCATTTAACCCACGAAGAAACAAACATAATAAAGCAAGAGTCCTTCAAAATGAATCGCTTTGAATAATCAAAAGCATTATATTATTTATGATTAATATCCTCCCAGGATGTTGTTTCTGTTGCTTATAATATAAATAAAACAATCCTTTAGTAGCTTTGGAAGATGTCTGTCCTGTGCTGATTCATGATGTTGAACACACCTAAAGCAGGTAGTATTATTTCCAATTGATATTAGCTTGTAGCACACTGGGGACGTATCAGAGATTATGTTGCCAGGGCAACAGAGCGAGCAGAGATTAAAGTCTCTGGTTGTCTTCAGGAGGACTCTGAGCTCCTTCTTGTCTCCTCTCACCGCCTCCATTAAATCTCACGGTGCTTAACATATTCTCTTTGATGTGCGCTACTCTGCTCCGTATTTCTCCTATGCTAAAGTCCAGAGGACACCGTGAAGGTCAGGGCGAAGAGGGGCTGCACTTTTAGAAGCTAGTCATGCTGTTCATGTCAGAATTCAATAGTGATGTATACAGTAGAAATGCTGATGTGCGTGTGTGTGTGTGTGTGTGTGTGTGTGTGTGTGTAGACCCCAGTGTTTGGTGATGACGGGATACCCCAACTCTCGCCCTGCTCTCCTGGATCTGGTCTACAGCTTCACCAAGAACGTGGGCCTGATGATCTGCGGTCACATCCGCACGGTGAGGAGAAACCCTCTGGTTGGCCTTTAGTCGATGTTAACAGTGAACAGAAAGGAACTTGATTGTAGCGACAAAACTCCCAATGAACAGTCGCTTAGGGGCTAAGGTCGCCTCATCGCTTTGAGGGGAAGTAAAAGAGTCCTGTAGTGACGTCATAGTTTAACGATGTTTCACGACTCAAATAAACAAACAACTTCAAACTGTCCACACATGTTAGAGCCAGCTCAGGCCACCTGTTGTTTGCTGGGAATTTTGTTTTGACAAGAGGGTGTCAAAACAAAATTCCCAGCACACAACAGGTGGCGTGAATACCAATAAACCACACCCATGTGACCATTGCCGTGAATTGTAATTAAATACAAATGTGGGCAATCTAAAAATAATAACAATAATGGAAATAATTAACTCGGGCTAAATAAGCATTTTGGCTCCTACCCTCATCGTTAGGGATATCGTTTTAAAGTCTTTTTTATCCCGTCATAAAGCTATGTTCAAAAATCTGATCATGTCCAAAATAACATCTGTCAAAAGTACTTCAGGGGGCGGAGCATTTCCAAGTGCAGTTAAACTTAAACAGCTTCAACCTAACGAGCGTACTTTTTGAATAGTAAAAAATGAAAAGCTTGATTTAAAGTCTGCACATTAAACTGTAAGTATTCACAGCACATGGTAAAATGACTCCATGTATTCTCCATCACACTATTGCACTGTCTGAGCCGGAGTTATGATTGTGATAGTGTGTATTGTAGCTTAATTCAGCCCTTATGTTAATTATAGACTCATAATTCCTTAACCATTCATTCTTTATTGTAAAACCTCTCTTTTATAAATGAAGTGTTCATGTTAACCCTTTTCCCATTTATTAAACTGATAGCTTGGTAACATGGCACATTTCACCTAGTTCGTGTTGTTTGAATGAATGGATTATGTTTGCCTGTGATATGGTAGAAGGTTAGTTTCTATCTGAATATGCCATGGTAAATACAGCCTGTGCAGATAACTGCTTTATTTCTGTTTCATTCTAGTCAGGTCTCATTAGGTCCTGTTAACTTCACCTTGAATATTCCCACAATGCTGCACTGTAGGCTTAACACCATGATGTGGTCCCTGGATCGGATTAAAGCTGTACACCTATCACTTAGTGGATGTGTAAAGTCCTCACTTTACTCTTATGGCGCATTTCCACTGCAGGGCCTCGCACGGCTTAGTACGGTATAGTTAGGCCTTGGTAGGACTGACTCACTTTATGCTGCGTTTCCATTACAGTTTAGTAGCTGGGGCAGTAACTATAGTAACGCAGTGTAGGCGGAGCCGTGGCGTCATCTTTAATGAGAAACACAAAACCAACATTAGTCGTTAGCTGTTAACCCTCAGAGCTCACAGCTCCTCATATCTGTTCAGAAACTAGACACAAGTTAAACAAGTCCAAACCACAGACTGTCTGTGTCATGGAGAATACAGTCGCTGGTTTATTTATGTCTGTAGGCCGTTGTTGTGAGTGTGGACGGTCGGAGCATATACTGCGTTAGCTTAGCCAAGCTCCATTTAGAAAACACACTGAAAAGGTGTTTCTCCTGCCGTCTGTCTGCAGACTTGTCAAAGCATTAATTCATGGTTTTTACTAACCGGTATCAGTATGTTGTTACTTCGGCATCATTTTGAAACGTGTATTACAATTAAATCAAATATGTTCATTTTGTTGTAGTTGCCAGCGATTCTCTCTCTAGTTCAGCATACTCAGCCCGGTTGTTGGCCCGGAAAGAACCTGGATTTTGGAGAGCCAGAAAACTGCAAAAAAAAAAAAACGTTAGCCGGAACTACGCCTAGTGGAAACACAACCAAAAACGGGCCGGGTTTGGCACGGCACGCTTAAACCGTGCTACGTGCTGCTGAGGAAATGCGCCATTAGTGAAGTCTAGTTAGTGTCAGACTAACGATTCAACAAATGAAGTTACTCCGAGTTAGTTAAAAAAACTATTTACTAAGAAAGTTTGTCACTTCTTGTCATTTCTTTGACATGTAATGAGTTTACACTGATGTTTGGGCCCTTTGATGGTCAGGAAAATTATACCTAACTATCCATTTCTATGACCCACCATCTCCAATCAAGTCATATTCAACATGCTCAGCTTTTAGCTTATATTTCAGTCATTCAACAGCATTACACTTGTTTATTCACAACTGAGTAGTACTGGATTAAATAAAAACAATACAGCTGATAATCAGTTTTCAATACAAACATGTCTTTAAAATATGTGAATACAAGTAAAAAAGTGCCAATATTGGCTTTTTGAGCCGTAACAAGGCCAATTTCAAAGTAAGGAGGATCTCCTGCAACAGTTACTTATCATGCTTCCTGTTCTTGCTCTGAGGAAGTTCATTGTTTATTTAATTTAAGATCATTTTCTATTTAATGCTTCATCACAGTTGTGGGATCTCTTACCTCTGTTTTGACGGAGGTATGAGCACATCACTGGTCCTCAGCGGAAACAGTTGATGCGTTTGTTCCACTCCTGAATACACGGTTTAAAAAGCCTTTTGCAAATCCCCTGCCAGCTATAACTGCTCCACAATGGAAGGCCATTTTGAATTGTATGGCTCTGTGCAGTGAAGCAGCTCTGTGTTTCTGATCTGTTAAACGGTGTAAACATCCTCAGCTAATGGCATTACAGATTCCTCTCTGAAGTGCTTTTCTTCAGAAACAAACAACGATTTTGAAGAGGAGATTCCGAGTTAAATAAGCTTTCTGTGATGACTAACCCGTTTAAATATAGACGTACAGAATTCCACGCAGGGCTGTGAGATGAGTTACATTTTCTGTGTGTGTCCACAGGGCTACAGGAGGCCAAACTTCAAAGACCTGGCTAACGATCAGGCGCGGTACCAGCGCTGGCTCCTGAAGAACGAGACCAAGGCCTTCTACACACCGGTGTTTGCAGAGGACATGAGGCAGGGCGCTCAATATCTGCTGCAGGTACGGACATCATGCGATTAATCGACTGACAGCCCTAATTTAAACATAACATTACAATCACTGAAAAACAACTATGTTCAAGACCTTCTAACGTACATTTGACCTTGAATTGAACTCTGTATTTAATTCAGGATTGACTGGTGCTTCAGTCTTAATTCACAGGACCCTGTACCTCCTTCATCTTCACTGTGCAGGGCGTGGTTTGGGTCACTTTGTTGCATTCACTTTTCCTGATTCAGGATACTTATATTCACCGTGTCAGAGGCTATACACTTTTATGTCCTCAAACTGTCTTACATGATCTAAATTATTCTTAAATCAAAATGATGTTATTTCTATAACCCGGCTACAGATACAAGCTCTTATAGATGAGAAAATTACGGCCCCGCCCACTTTTGAGGGAAAACAAAGCTGTCATTTTAATGGCGGTCAATTCAAATTCTGAAGTTTTTGCCAATCTGATCAGAAATGTAAGAAAACCGTGGATTTGTGGATCTTCAAAGAGCCCGATTACGATGGCCAGCCAGGCGAACAACTACATTAAATCATTTGAAATCGACGAGCGGGCTTTGATATATGGTTAAATATAGCAGTTGGCGATCGATGGCAAAAGATGAGTGACATCTACGTCACTTTACGGCCCCGCCCACTTTTGGGGGAAACCAACGCTGTCATTTGAACGGCGATCGAGCCTGAAGCCACAGAGCTCTTCTGTTACTGTCCTTTCTTCTTAGAGGAAGTCCAGAAACACTGAACTCTGGATTTGTTTTAATGTTTGAGGTGCAGTAAACGACCCAGCAGCTTTTTGGCATGTTAAAACAATTATTACTGCTCATGAGAGTAACACTTGGCGAAATGACAGCCCCGCTCGTCGATTTCCAATGATTTAATGTAATTGTTTGCCTGACTGGCCATCGTTATCAGGCTCTATGAAGATCCAAAAATCCATGGTTTTCTTACATTTCTGATCGGATTGGCAAAAACTTCAGAATTTGTATTGACCGCCATTCAAATGACAGCGTTGTTTTCCCCCAAAAGTGGGCGGGGCCGTAATTTTCGCCCAGAAGTGACGTAGGTGCTACTCTCACCTATTAGATATAAACCGTTAAAAAGTTTCCAAAAGGAATGAAGAATTGGGAAAACACAAATGACAGAAATCGCCCTCTGTTGGGATTATTTTATATTTTGTTGTTGCCTACAGCTCTCATGGAAAGACTCAAATCAAAATGTGTTTCTCTTAATCTTTCCCTACTCTAATCTCCAAGCCCATTGGTTACTAATGAGCATCACATGAGTATAGTTTCATTCTAAAAACAGTATTTTTCTGCTGCTCAAACTGGAGATAATTTGAGACTATTTTAAGCTGCTGATTAATCTACATTTGCTATGTGAGTATTTGTGGCAGCGGGATGGTGTATGTGGGAGTCTAAATATATGTGTTCATGCTAGCTGAGGACACATGACTCCTAGGAAATGTATCCAGCCTTGTTGAATCCGGGTGCAGGAATGATTGAGTTTGATCTCTCGTCCCTCTCCAGGCTGCTGGTCTGGGCCGCCTGAAGCCCAACATGCTGGTGATGGGCTTCAAGAACGACTGGAGGGACGGAGACATGATGAACGTGGAGACCTACATCAGCATGATCCAGTAGGTGGAGCCTAGAGAAACTCCCTCTGGAGGAAACACACGGGTTTAGCCTTTGCAACAAAAACATTTTGAAAACTTTTATTTTTGTATCTGGATTAGATTATTATTTCCCTCCCTGTAAATGGCTTTGTTTAGTTCTTACCCTTTTAGATTAGGTTTTTTTGTACAATTTGAGATGTATTTAACATATTTATTTAGTAAATTCGACATAGGATTTAATTTATTTGATCAAAAACTACTGTGAGAACTACTTTTATTTTGTTATAAACTATGTGCTTTCTGCCCTGAATGTGCATTCGAGTAACCAATTAATGTCTAAACATAAATGATTGTCTTCAATGCCATCTTCAGACCATTTACATGCACACAAACCTATCGAACACACTACAGGAGAGGGAAAACCCCAAGGAGCATAATACGGCCCCTTTAAATGTCAAGCTCTGAAGTAATTGAGTATAATGATGAGGTGTGTTATCAACAAATGCAGGTCTTTGGCCCAGTGGGAGAAGGTCTCGGGCCCTTTGAGATACTGTAATGTCCATTAGTGAGGTTCAGGGTTAGGACACGCAATCGTCACTTTGACCTCGAAGTTAGTACTGCTGGTGCTCTGTGAACAGAACAGGGTCCCCCCCATGTGAAGCCTGTTTCCCAGCAGCAGTCATGCGAGTGAAGGAGTTACTGATTGTAACATTAAGGGATTACTGCATTAGAGCTGAAGGCCAGGGATGCTTCATTAAAATCACACTAATCTCTCAGCAATGTGCCCTCTCCCTCCGCTGAGACGCAGAGTCCACACCACCCTCTCTCCCTTCATGTGTGAACCTGCTGTCCTATCTGTCCTCCTGTTGAACCGTCGTCCATCATTCCATCTCTCTTTGTTTTAACCGCTGCTGATTTTAAATGTTATTATTTCTCTGTTCCCCTCCCCAGTGATGCCTTTGACTTCCAGTTTGGTGCTGTTATTCTGCGCCTGAAGGAGGGGCTCGATGTGTCTCATATCCAAGGACAAGGTATAAAACACACACACACACACACACACACACACACACACACACACACACACACACACACAACATGGTCAGGGAAGTGTTCAGATATATATGATGTGTAATATTTGACGTGTAACACAATATGCCACACGTTTTCAATGTCACAAGTCAAATACTCAAATTGAAAGCCAACAACCTGATTGTTCTCTAATCTAATTGTTGTTGTTTTGAACTCACCCTCACTTTTTCTTATTCCCACCATCCTCTCCATCTGTTTCACTTCCTCCCAGATGAGCTGCTGTCCTCCCAGGAGAAGTCGGGGATGAAGGATGTGATCGTATCCATCGACACCAGCAAAGACTCTGACGCTGACTCATCCAAACCCTCCTCCAAAGCCACCAGCCTACAGAACAGCCCCGCCCCGCAGAAAGGTAGCTTTAACCTTCACACTTATCTACCATGCAGGGAAATACTCTTACTTGTAACAGAGTATTCATACACTCTGGTACTTCTACGTTTACTCGAGTACAAGATCTGAGTACTTCTTCCACCTCTCCTGTCAACATGTATTATTTAAAGTATCTCTGTTATTGTTTAGGGCCTGTCACATGCTTTACAAGCAGCTGATCAAATTTGGAAAGTTAAAAAGAGTGAAACTATGAATATTGATGCTGATGGGAGAAATATAAATACTGTATAGAGGACGGCTTTCCCCCCAGGAAATCAGTTTAACACAATTCTCTGAGATCCCTCTTAATCCATCAATGGCTGCCTTTGTTGTCCCTACACACACACACACACACACACACACACACACACACACACACACACACACATGCACGCACGCACGCGCGCGCACGCGCGCGCACACACACACACACACACACAGGAAGTTGCCTCAGTGACCCATGACTCCTGTGGTCTCACAGGATGTATTAGTGCCACCCACACAACTTTGAGCAAGCAAACAAACAAAGTGTTCTCAGAACCCCCCACCGTCCAGCCTGGAGTCATGACGTTTCTTAAGAGTATTTCATAATAATATCTTATTGTTGTTACATTTGATCAAGCTTTATGGACACGGATCAGGCTTATTGTATTGGTTGAAGGACAAAATGATGTCATTACATTTATGGTTGAAGTACAGGTACAATATTCAATCTGTTCAACAAATTCCCCTGACTAAATGTCACCCAAATCTACTTATCACATTTAAACTTGAGTTCTATTCCCCAGAATATCTCTGAGACAGTTTTCTGTTTTAGCTCCTGCTTCAATGACCATTTACATAAACTCAAAAGTCCTCCCATGTTTGTCTGTGGAGCTGAAGAAGCTGCATTCTGCTCAGTAATGAGTTGTGCTACAGGAATATGAATGTGTCTGTAGTTGTAATCACTAATGTGTAACCAAACTGAGGGACCACACACACTGTTGGTCTGGTGTAGTCAAGGTGAATGCTTTGATTTGGGTAATCCTCTTAGTCCCAGCCTGAGCCGTCATTAACACACTGTGTGCACATTTCATTCCACTCTGAATCACACTCACGCTCTGTGAGAATTTCATCTGAAACCAGGCGTAGAGCCAGGATATTGGAACAGTAGATTTAGTCCCCTCGCATGTCTGGGGGTGCAGGAATCAGTTCTTAAAATCTGAAATGAGTCACCGTTCTACCACTTCAAGTCACCTCGTCTCGAAGTTTTTGGTTGAAATAAGGTCTGTGGTTAACACAAGTTGAAGAGATATCTACGCCGTTGTGTTCTACAACATAAAATAAGTCAATAAATTCCCCACTGCTGAATATCAGAAGCTTCTACATGTCTGAATTGCCGCCTTTAGCTTATCGGCAAGGCAAGGCAAGTTTATTTATATGGCACTTTTCTGTACGTGACAATTCAAAGTGCTTTAGCGGAGGTGACGTGAAGTCATGTGACCTTGCTGTAGTTCCTTTATAGCCCAACATTAGCCACCTGTAGCTTAGCGTAGTTGATGTGAAGTCATGTGACCGTGCTGTAGTTCCTTTATAGCCCAACATTAGCCGCCTGTAGCTTAGCGGTGGTGATGTGAAGTCATGTGACCGTGCTGTAGTTCCTTTATAGCATAACATTAGCCGCCTTTAGCTTAGCGGTGGTGATGTGAAGTCATGTGACCGTGCTGTAGTTCCTTTATAGCATAACATTAGCCGCCTTTAGCTTAGCGGTGGTGATGTGAAGTCATGTGACCATCATGCAGTTCCGTATCATCTTGTTGCGATTTCTTTTACATTCAAATATCATAAAGTGGTGTTAATATGTGGAGACTAACCTGCCAAACTAAACATCATGAATATGTGTTTGCCTGCCACAGATATTAGTCTCTGCAATACTCCAAAATCCTATGGAAAAATTCAATTGCTTTTTTCAAGGGTGCGCTTGTTATGCTAACGTTGGGTCCGCCTATAATAAAAAAAATCCTCACTGCACCACTCTGTGAGTCTGCAAATGGCCTGAGAGGTTTCAGAGATCTTGAGTCAGCACAAAGCTCACAGATAGCGGTGTGTGTCATTATACATTATTTAAAAACTGTGCTGTTGCAACTTCATCGTGGGGGTTGTAAGTTGACGGCACATCACATCAACATTTCACTTTAATTCAGAGTTTGTTCCCTCTTCTTTTGTCCCACAGATGAAGAGGACGATGGCAAAGCTCCAACTCGGCCCCTGTTGAAAAAAGGCAGGATTTCCACCTTACTGTGTTGCCCTAATCCTTGTCTTTCTGCTCTCTCTTCCTATCGCCTCGCTCTGTTTGGACTGTATTAACATGCCGTCCTCTCCCTGCTGTCTCTGTCTCGTCTCTCCACGTCATTCTTCTCGGCTTTGGGGAATAACGTTTTGCCTTCTCTCCTCTTCCTCCTGCTCTCTTAACAGTCTCCGGCTTGTAGCGCTGAAGCTGTGTGTGATAGTGCCTTCCAAGTCTCAAGTATTAAATGTTGTGCGTGCCAACATTTCACTTTTCCTCCTCTGGTCTTCAGTGTGTCTCGCCTGCTGCTGCTTCTTCTTCTCTGGTGACGGCTGTGTGACAGGAAGCTCTCCTGTGTCTTATTCCTGGTGTTTCCCCTGTGTTCATTAGGATCAACCATCAGATATCTAGACTTTAAACTCACAAAAATGTACAAATTAAAAATTACCATCAACTTCATGGCAGCTAGTGTCTGCTCATCTCATAACATCATGGATATGGGGCGGTGGTGGTGAAGTCGATAGGGACTTGGCTTGGCAACTGGAAGGTCACCAGTTCAAGTCCCGGCAAGACCAAGTGCTACCGAGGTGTCCCTGAGCAAGGCACCGTTCCCTACACTGCTCCCCGGGCGCCGTTCAAAAATGGCAGCACACTGCTCCTAACACTAGGATGGGTCAAATGCAGAGAAACAATTTCCCTATGGGGATTAATAAAATATATCAAAATTAAAAAATTTAAAAAATTGATATAAACAGGCAAATAAACAATAAACAAACATTAAATTCGAGGTTTTGTTGCATTTCCTTCTATAATACAAAAGCTTTGGCTTGGAAGAATCAAGCAATGTGAGGGTGTTGTCTTGAGTTGAAATTTAAAAGCAGTCCATGACCGGATACATTATAATACATTATGCATTGCATTACTCAAATCCAAACTTGGAGACACTGCAGCTATTAGTTTTTGATCGTATAGTGCCAGGCTGGAAGATGGGAAATGAATCTACAAACCCACACTATAAAATGCTTCTGAAAACATTTCTCTTTCCCCTTCTTACTTTGATGTCATTCATTTGTTTAAATGCTAACTGCTGGTACAGTGGTGCATCTAACTTTAGGAAGTGACTGGAAAATCTATATTAGATCTGTACAGGGGAAACACTGATCGAGCTATAGCGCTGAGTTGCCTTTTTTTTATTATTAGATCTTTCGCTATTATGTTTAAGTGCTTACATTGACACCTTTTATCTTTTCAAACACAAAGCAACCCAATGCTACTGATCAGCTAACATCCTGTCCTTTCGTGACTGATCCTAACATGGGATACTTTCTTACAGTCCAACCTGACTTCCCCTAACTAGTACTTGTTTTATTTTGCCATCTAAAGTCATTTCTGCTGTGTTGTTTGTGTGCAGACAAGAGGAGCCCCACCATGCCGCTGAACGTGTCCGACCAGAGGCTCCTGGCGGCCAGTCAGCAGTTCCAGCAGAAGCAGGGGAAAGGCACCGTGGACGTGTGGTGGCTGTTTGACGATGGAGGTGAGTCTCAGTCATCTACCATACCCATCTGCTCGACTGTAGTCCAAAAGCTGTGAGACACAAGGCTCTAGTTTCCACTGCTTGAGAATACTGCCCATTTCATGTTTTTGAGTTTCCTAGGCGGGCAAACATGCATCACCCTTTTGTCGGCAAATTCAAATGAATCTGTCAGAAGGTTAAGCATTTTGGTTCAGAGTCAAAACGAACATAGAATAGAATTGGGAGGGATGAAACCCTCTTTAATGGTCACACATGCAGAGCACACTGCACAGAGTGAAATGTGTTCTCTGCTTTTAACCCATCCTAGTACCAGGAGTCTAGTACTAGGAGCAGTGGGCAGCTATTGCACAACGCCCGGGGAGCAATGGGAGCGAGGGGGGGGAAGGGGGATGTCCGGTGCCTTGCTCAAGGGCACCACGGCAGGGCAGGAGGTGAACTGGGACCTCTCCAAGTAGCAGTCCACACTCCATATTTTAGGTCTGTTCGGGGACTTGAACCGGCGACCTTACAGCTCCCAATCCAAGCCCAGACTGACTGAGGCATCTGTTGAAAAGTATAAAAAAAATTAAAAAAATGTTAAACCTTATTTTAGTATCTTGTAAAATTGATCATTTCATTTTTTGGCATTGCATTATTATTTCACGCTCTGTAAATGAATTTCTTTAATTCTTACCTTCAGACTTCAAATGTTCTGGTAAAAATGTTGCATTCGAGTAACCAATTAACGTCTGCAAATAAATGACATTGCATGTTAACATTTTGCATATAAACATGTTACCAAAAGATTTAGCCACAGAAATGCTTGTACCAAGTGGTATACAGAAAATAGATCTTTAGAATTTAGATTGATGACAGGGAAATGAAAACTCCCCCCCCGCTGTGAGAAAGATCCATCAGCGATGAGACGATCAGTGGAGCTGACGGGGCCGTATGCGCTTTATTGGGCAGAGTGATTTTGGGTGTGTGTGAGAGCCCAGCGGACCGTATGGAGTCATGAAGGGTGTTGAACACACTGCGAAATGTGACAGTGTGTTCTATCACACTCTGCTGAGGGATAAACTGTTGGGCAGGCCGGTGTGTGATGATGTGTGTGATGTCTCCAGGTCTGACCCTGCTCATCCCCTACCTGCTGACCAACAAGAAGAGGTGGAAGGACTGCAAGATCCGCGTCTTCATCGGGGGAAAGATCAACAGGATCGACCACGACCGCCGAGCGTAAGTGATGAGTCACATTTAAGAGTTAACAGAAGCACAAGGCGCAGGTAGCAAAGCTGTGACTCACTTTTATCAAGTACCTGCAGATCCTAACTATTTTTGTTTAGAGCAATTATGACTTTGACCCTTTTGATTGTTGAAGGAAATAGATATAATCTGCCTGCTTTCCCTTCAGCACCTCGCCCCCCCTCCTGCTCACACATTCATATTATATGTTGACATGTTCCCTTTAATATCCCGATGTAATGATGTGCAACTTGTCTAACATGCCTTCTGAATACTGACCCTGACTGACAGAGATCACTGATGGCCCTCGTCTGCAGCTGAGAAAAAACATGGTTTCTAATCACAACATTTTTTTATTCTAAAACGTTTTAATATATTGGGAACATTTAGTTCTCGGGAAGCACAGATACCTCATTCACACCAACGGTGTTTCAGGGCCGGTTCGGAGCTGGAGCTTGAAAAGCACCGGGTTTTCCTGTTCACACCGCAGCGGAGCAGCCTCTTAGCTCCGGAATCCGGTTCATTTCAAGCACCAAAAAATTGTCCGGCCAGATCAAAAGCACCGCATACGTCACGCTTACGTCGAGGCGGGGGAAGGGGCGGGATCAGCTCCTGAACAACAACAAAAAGCTGGTGTTTTATCCAGTTTGTACACAACGATGGAGAAACTTAACAAGCAGCAGTGGTCCACTGAAGAGACCAGCTACCTACTGGGAATCTGGTCTTCCGAAGAGGTACAGAGGAAGCTGGAGCACAATCGGCCATTGTTGTTGTTGCCGGTGTCAGCTGTGAGGGGTTTCCGCCCGCTTTGGCTTTATGAAGCAGGCACGCAAACGGTTACGTCATGACGCAGCACCAATCGGACTCTGGGCGGTGTGAAAAGAGCCGGAGCTAAACCGAAGAACCGGTTCTGAACCTGAAAAGCTCTAACACGGGGCTTGAACCGGAGTTGCATTGGTGTGAATGAGGTATGAGAGGTGTCAAGTTGATCATGAAACTGTGGCAGGACAACTTATTTAAAAAGCAAATGATGGGAAGTGAGAGGCAAACACACACCTCTCTAAACTAAAGGGGTACAGTATTGTAAAACAGAAAGCAGCACAATGTTTGTTTTTTAGGGCTGTGCATCTTCACATGGTCTCACGACTCGATTACGATTATCCTGTCTTCGATTCGGTATCCCGATGCATCGTGCGTTGCATCCTCAATTTTTTATATTACTGCACTTGGCTTATTTTTCATCAATGAACACATGCAGTAAATACATATGAACTCTCTTTTTATTATTTAGAAATCGCGTCTTGACATTAATTTATAAACCATAATAAATCGATTGTATAGGTCTAGCCTCCCTATATCTGTGTGTGAAATTGTTCCATCCTCAAAAACGAATGCTTCTGCAGTCTAGCTGGAGCTTCTAGCGACGGTCTTCTGTTAAAAAAAGGACACTGAAGGTGGCATCACTAACATGACTTAAGTCTGAACGCAGCAGACAACAGGAGTGTTTACAACAGCATATACAAACAAAAATAGTGCATGTGGGTGCTCACTTACATTCTCTGTCTTACTGTCACATAAACAGCATGATTGTAGGAGATTAAGTTAGCTTCATTATATCTCAATTAGTGATTAAGTGAATAATAACGTTTCTATCGGGTCACTATCAGCCATTATTTTCAGGGAGGGGGCGGGGCTTGGAGGAACAGAGGAGACGGTGAGCGGAAGCTTTCCTCCTGCCTTCACAAACTTTACACACGTATAGATCGTCTGAAAATAGCAAGAGGACATTCATACTCTGCAAACCAAGACTCGACTAGATCCACCAAAAACTAGACATGGTTGTAACGCGAGTATTTAAAAAAAAATAAAAAAAATCGATGTGTCTCTCTTCTGCTGTTGGTTCTGGACTGGTGCTCTTGTGTTGGTGGAGAAAGCAGACTGCTCCGTGTTTGGTGTCGCTGTCACGTCTGTTCCCTGATCTCTGCGTCACCGACCGATTTGATATTCAAGCGGCAGGAAAAAAAACTTTATTGTAAAGCCGCGGCCGGAAAATCAGGAAGCAACGTTACTACGATATAATCGATTATGTTCTGTCACTGCATCGATGCAGAATCGTCCGCATCGCGATGCATCGTAGAAACGATTAATTTCAACACTCCTATTGTTTTTGTTGATGAGACTGTTTTCAAAAGCCTTGTAAGCATACCATAATCTAAACTAAAATGTAATTACCACCCGCCCTAACGATGCGTGCACAGGAAGTAAAGGCAACTAAACGTTAACTGAATCTTTAGTCGACAACAGGTTTAAAGTCTCTGTTAACCAAATGAAGTGGAATATATAAATATATATGAGCTGAGAATATTCTTGCCTTGTAAGTAATGAGATCAATTTGCAATGTTCCAACCCAGACTAGAAAGTGGTGGAAAGCACTTAAGAAAGGCTGTAAATAGACAGAGTAAACAGAGCAGCCAGCTGTGAGGCTCAGCAGCTCAGCATGTGAACTTCCTGTCAGCTTTCGTCCCTCTGGATTCAATCCTCGTCACAAATGTCAGTGTGTGCCCGTAATGGTCATTTCCTTGTTATTGTGGGGAGACGTTTTCTCATATAATCTAATTACTCAATATTATGGTTTGTATTTGCTTATATAACGTTATGTGGAGTGGACAAACACTTCAACTCTATTGACTCTAATTCTATGTTTGCTAATTGTCCATAAAAGCTTTTGAGGTAAAACTTTCTTTGCTACTGTGACACAGCAATATTTATCCCATGTTTATGTAAAGAGTTTAAGTGAGGATGTGGTTAGCTTAGCTTAGCATACAGACTGGTTAGCTTAGCTAGTTAAAATACTGAAATCCTCAAACGATTTGTTCCATGTACTGTCTGTTTAATATTTTAAGGAACAAATATGTCGGTGTATCCTATCGCCAAGTATTCCCAGTATTCCAGGAACAATGTACTCTCACTACGAGGACAATACTATCTATTAAAAAGCACAAATACTTATTGCAGATTTTGAAATGTTTGTCAGTGAGCTTTAGTTCCCCCTGCTTCCAGTCTTATGCTAAGCTAGGTTAGCCACATCCTGACCTCATAACACAAGATGGATATCCATGAACTCTTGAAAAAAGAAATATGCCTATTTCAAAAACTTTTTCACACCATAGTATTGACAGTAGCATCTGTCTATACAGACATAAACCTACTTGGCAGAGGATCTCTCATTGTCCCTCACAGCTGCCTCCTTCCTCTTCTGTTGGATTCAATCGGTGCTACTGGCCGAGCCTTTGATCTCTGTGTGAGAGTGCACTTTGTGTGCGTGTGAACTACACTTTTAACCACACATCAAACCCATATCTGACAATATACAATGGGCGAGTAGAGTGCAGTGTATACCTCCTTAAAATATTTCGTGTCCTGCATTCTTTTAATTCATTCGGTTCACCTACATTTCAATAACATGTTTTTTAGCTCACTTACAATAGTTTTTATACAGAATGGAACAAAAATAATCTTTTTATTGGCTAAAAAAACAACATTTGTCGTCATTACAGAGTGAGGGTTTGCATTAAATCTCTCTGTTGGCTCGGTTTTGGTCTCCATCAACTCCTCACAGGAATATTTCTCTTTAGCTCTGAGACTGAAGCAGACTGTTAAAGCGGGGGGGGGGGCGGTTTTGGCGCAGTGGTTAGAGCGTTGGTCATCAGATCAAGGGGCGTTGGTGAACTCCAGGCCACTGCATCAGGCCGTTGTGTCCTTGTAAAGCGCTTTGAGCACCTGTTAAAGCGCTCTAATAAAAAAATGTTATTTTTTATTATTATTATTATTTATTATTAAAACAATAGAGAGGCGAAGTCCCGCCCATCTACTTCCGACCCATGGGACCATATTTCGGAAAAAGTATGTATTGAAGTCAATGGAGAGAGAAAGATTATCTCTCGATCCCGTTTGAATTGAGCCACGAATTACACAGATGATGTTTGTTCATTTAAAAAAATAATTTCCATGTCAAAAAAGTCACAGTTTGTCGTAAAACTGTTGAAATATGAGACTATGAAAAATACGCAACTAGAAAGACTACAAATCCCAGAGTCCCGGTCCCGCATGCTGGCTCTAATGAACTGACTAACTCCCCTTGTGTGTATGTACAGCTCTCAACATGCCCAGACTTGGAGTGATTTTCACCTCTTTTAATACTTTCCGCCTCGTTCTGAAAGAAAGAAGTGAAATGTGCCAACGTGACAGCCGTCTGGGTGTGTGGTGCGAGACGGGAGATGTAGTTCATTGAGCGGTTTCACACAAAACAAAGTGTTACTTCACAGTTTTACAACACATTTTTATTTTGCTGACTTGCAAAATTATCTTCTAAATTGAGAAACATCATATGTGTAATTCGTGGCACAATTCAAACGGGATCGAAAGACAACCTTTCTCTCTCCATTGACTTCAATACATACTTCTTCCGAAATAAGGTCCCATGGAGGAAAGGGAGGGACTTCGCCTGTCTATGCAATGAGCTTCAACAGCTTCAGAAAGAAGTAACATATTAATCAGATGTTTGTTTATATAGCTTTAATGTTTTCTCTCTAAATGGAGCAGAGTCTGGAAAATGATCTGTATCGTACGTGTCAACATGTTGTATTTGGGTTTGTTACATCGTGTAACAACAAACAGTTTGATCTCCCTTCAAGCCCTAAGCTTGCAGACTTTGCGGCAAAAGGAAATGCCTCTCGTACCCAGAATGCCACAGTGTTCTCTCTCTAAAGCTGTCCCACCTGCCCCCCCCCCCCCCCCCCCCCTCCCCCCCACTAACTCCATGTTGAAACGCAGCTATTGGCCGCCTGCAGGCCGCCTCAGATCTGCAGGATCCCTCCTAAAGCTCTGTGTTTTTTGTTCTCTGCAGGATGGCCACTCTGCTGAGCAAGTTCAGGATAGACTTCTCCGATATCACCGTGCTGGGAGACATCAACACCAAGCCCAAGAAGGAGCAGTAAGTCTTCACCTCAGGCCTTTGAGCCTTCCTACGTTCTCATACCATCGTTCCTCCGTTCGCATTTTAGTCACCATGCAGGCTGACATGTAGTGGTTCATGTCACTCCTCCAATAAAACTCTAGTCAACAGTTAAAGCCATAAAACAAACCACTGAGGGGGTAAAGTGACCCGGCTCTAATGGTTTACACACTAAAGTGAGTATAATAATCACATCCACAGCGCTAATGCAATCAGTACAATGACATAATGTTGCTACTCTGCTAAAAACACTTATTCTGCTCTCTCTTACTAAGATGTTCCAGATGCTTCTACTTTGTCTTTTTCATTTATTTGACTTGAAGCAAATGAGATCAAGTATTTGAGTTGTCTTTGGCCAGATCAATATAAATACCCTAGATACTATAATAATAATAATCTGTATTTGTAAAGCACCTTTCATACAATAAGTGCATTTCAAAGTGCTTCACATCTGGCCAATTTCACACAGAATATAGTAGCCATTAAAAGACATAAAAACAAACTTAAAAAAGCACAGAGTAGACATGTGAAAAGATCCCCTAACGGCCTGTCCGCATGCTCCTTCATCACGATGTAGAGTTTAGTGTTTGCGTATCTGTCGCGTTTAGAAGGTGGAAACAGGATGACCACAAGTGATGTTCCTGTAACCAATAGGAATCATTTCTAACTCTAAAAAGGACCAAGATAGAAAAAGCCTTTTTATTTAATGGACATATTTGTATCAAGCGGCTCACTTGATGATAGATGGAGGAGTGTTTGCCCCCCCGTGTGTCTGTGTGGAGTCATAACATCCGCAGGAGAGGCAGAGGCTTATATAAGACTTCAGATTGCTTCAAACAGACAAGGACAATATTTTATAAATGAGTTGGTGACGTATTAAAACGATTACTATCCTAATATATTCATCTGGATCCAGAACAGCGTTGCTTTGGTCAGCTGATCATATATCCTTTATTTAACCAGGTGACATCTATTTTCCAAGAGCGACCTGGTTAAGAAGGGCAGCATGAACAAAGTCACACCAGATAAAACACAGACAATACATGTAGACAAATACATCATCATCACAAATAGGTTTCACTTCTGTTTATTTGTCCATTCATCTGTTTGCAACTTATATCAATATTCCAATTACTATTCACAATTTCTTGTGTTGCTCTGTTGGAGGAGCCTGTGACCTAATCATTTCATTGTCATAACTAAAGTGTAGCTATGAACACATGACAATGAAAGCCGTGAACCTTGAACAGAGAGGAAGCTCTGGGCTCTGATGGAGCACCTTAATGTTCTTTGACGATGCCCGACTCGTCCAGTTTAAGGAAGTTAACCGTGAAGCTTCTGTTTTCAGTGTTACAGCGTTTGAGGAGTTAGTGGAGCCGTATCGGCTGAAGGAGGACGACATGGAGCAGGAGGCGGCGGAGAGGCTGAAGGACAGCGAGCCCTGGAGGATCACAGACAACGAGCTGGAGCTTTACCGCGCCAAGGTCAGATCACCCATAATAATAACACACTTTATTTATATAGCAGCTTTCATGCTTGATGCAACCCAACGTGCTTTACAGAGTATGACAAACATCATTTAACAGTGATACTACTAAAAATGCTAAATGATAAAGATACATCCCTCTGTGTCTTTAATGCTGAAACACTTTGACAGAGTTCCCTGATGTTGAACAGGAAGCAGCAGCAGATGGTTTATCTGCTCGATGTTTAATCCTGTTTGTTTCTCTCTGCAGACCAACCGTCAGATCAGACTCAACGAGCTGCTGCAGGAGCACTCGAGCACAGCCAACCTCATCGTCATGTAAGTCTCTCTCTCTCTCTCTCTCTCTCTCTCTCTCTCTCTCTCTGTGTGTGTGTGTGTGTGTGTGTGTGTGTGTGTGTGTGTGTGTGTGTGTGTGTGTGTGTGTGTGTGTGTGTGTGTGTGTGTGTGTGTGTGTGTGTGTGTGTGTGTGTGTGTGTGTGTGTGTGTGTGTGTGTGTGTGTGTGTGTGTGTGTGTGTGTGTGTGTGTGTGTGTGTGTGTGTGTGTGTGTGTGTGTGTGACACATAGCTTCATCAGGTCAACGTCAAATCCAACTTTATTTGTATAGCCCAATATCACAACACACGTTTGTCTCGGTGGGCTTTACAGATTTAAAACAAACAACAACATTGTGTATGATGGAGTTACAGCAAAATGAGAAGACAAGATAATGTGCGGAATACAAATAACAAAGAAAATAAGATACAACAAAAGACAATACAGATACATAAGACATTCAAATGAACTACCAGAAAAATGAATACCATGGAATGCCAGCTCGAACTGAAGGCTTTGTACAAAATGTAGGTCTTGAACCCACTCTTAAAAGTTTGGACACTCTGATTAAAAAAGGAAGAGTGTGTTTGTTATCCTTCATGTTGAGAGTTTGGGGGTTTCTCTTCTGTAGCAGCTGAGGCCTTCCAACTCCTTCAGTAGCAAAGACTGTAGTCTGGAGATGTGTATGGCCATTTAGGAAGAAAAGAAACAGCATTGCAGGGTGTCTGCGGGGTCTTCAAAAGTAATAAAAGTTGATATAAGTTGATTAAGTATATAAATGGTCCAAAGAGGTTGTATTCTACAGTGTGCCTGAATGTAATCATTGCGTAGGTGTGTAGTGTGATTCTGTGTACTTTATTTATGGCATCCCGTTGGGTTTGACGTCATCTGAACAGGACATCTCACGCTCACTGCTTGATAGCACGCGAAGGTCCGTTTACGCCGGTTGTTAAACAACATCGTTATGGGGAAATGCAAGTTAGCGTCCAAATGGTTGGAAGATAAGGAGGAAGGAGAATCAATACTGTATATAGTCAATGTGAGGTAAAGTGTGTCGCCAAGGTAACCGGTTAGAACTCAAAGTGGAGATGAGGTCTTAAAATGTATGGAAAGGGTCTTAAGAAAGGTTTTACATGTGACTTCAGGATTCCTGCATATGCCCTGAATGTGGACAAACAACATCCTTTTTAAATGTCAGAATTGTGATTTAGCGTACAGTAGTGCAGGCATGCCTCTGGGAGCATGTTGGGGTTAGGTATGTTGCTACTTTTGGATTGAACAGCTGATTGGTAGATTCCCATTTTATCCCCAAAGCCACTGCAACAAATCCTGCCTAACACAACCACTGTGATCAAACACAGGCAGCAACTTGCTATTATCAACGAGACTGTCCAACGGCCCTTTGAGCCGGTTGGACAAACTTTAAGACACCTTAAGATGTCAGACCAATGTTAGCTCTGCGTGATATAGCTGAAACCCCGTGGTCTATTTCATGACACCAGTGTGTCCGCACGAAGAGATTCAACAGAAAGAATGCAGTCGTCTGCAAGCGCTCATTCCTGAGAGATTACTGTGTATCCTGTGTGGGGTTTCTGCTGTTTACCTGGACTTCTCTGGGATGCCCATTGTAAGGATTGTGATCTAATAACATTCCAGAGAAGTTATTTCCTGAGCCGTCGTTTGATATAAAGTTCCCTGCAGTGCTTTGATGTTTGATACGTCTGAACCCCTGCTCACACGGAGTCTCAGAGTTTCACTGTTTACTGAACAGATGGAGCTTCTCTGAGTGTTCGCTGACACAACGTTTAAGTAAATCTTAAATGAGACTACTTAACGTCATCAACCCATTAGCCACCTTTAGCTTAGCGCTGATGATGTGAAGCCGTGCATTCTTTTCTCTTCTCCATGTCTCTTCTACATCAACATGTGTCCCCTCTTCTTCATGTCTCTTCTACATCAACATGTGTCCCCTCTTCTCCATGTCTCTTCTACATCAACATGTGTCCCCTCTTCTTCATGTCTCTTCTACATCAACATGTGTCCCCTCTTCTCCATGTCTCTTCTACATCAACATGTGTCCCCTCTTCTCCATGTCTCTTCTACATCAACATGTGTCCCCTCTTCTTCATGTCTCTTCTACATCAACATGTGTCCCCTCTTCTTCATGTCTCTTCTACATCAACATGTGTCCCCTCTTCTTCATGTCTCTTCTACATCAACATGTGTCCCCTCTTCTCCATGTCTCTTCTACATCAACATGTGTCCCCTCTTCTCCATGTCTCTTCTACATCGACATGTGTCCCCTCTTCTTCATGTCTCTTCTACATCAACATGTGTCCCCTCTTCTCCATGTCTCTTCTACATCAACATGTGTCCCCTCTTCTTCATGTCTCTTCTACATCAACATGTGTCCCCTCTTCTCCATGTCTCTTCTACATCGACATGTGTCCCCTCTTCTCCATGTCTCTTCTACATCACCATGTGTCCCCTCTTCTCCATGTCTCTTCTACATCAACATGTGTCCCCTCTTCTTCATATCTCTTCTACATCACCATGTATCCCCTCTTCTCCATGTCTCTTCTCAACATGTGTCCCCTCTTCTCCATGTCTCTTCTAGATCAACATGTGTCCCCTCTTCTTCATGTCTCTTCTACATCAACATGTGTCCCCTCTTCTTCATGTCTCTTCTACATCAACATGTGTCCCCTTTGTGGAAAGAGACTCTGAAAGTTTCAGGAACAAAGATTCTCTCTCTTTTTGATCCATTTCTATAAAAACCTGTCTGAAAATGAGCTGATCAGATTTTGGCCACTTTATGATGTCATAACGATTTTTTGTCTTGTGTGACCATTAGCCAATCACCAACCAAGGTAACCCCCCCCCCCCCCCCCCCCCCCCCCACCTTATCACCTGAATCTCCTCCTAGAGCACCATTGAGTTCTTTGTAACCAAATGTCTCTCAGAGGGGCGTGGGGAGGGGCTCCTTATTTTCATCTAAAGTAACAGACAGAGAATCAGCACTTTGGAAACAGGGCTGAAACAGAGGGGATTATGGGTAATGCTGCAATGATCTGTTTGGTGTTTCAGCCAATCAGAGACAGGCTCTGGATATATCTGAGACCTGTGATATATTGATGAAAAAGAGTAAAATAGGGGAACTTTAATTGAACAAACGCAAGAAAGGAAGAATAAGCAAAGTGTCTGTTCAGTATCGATGAAGCCCATTAACGATGTTCCTCTTCGTCCCCCCCCTCTCCCTCTCCCTCTCTGTGTTTAGGAGCATGCCATTGGCCAGGAAAGGCGCCGTTTCCTCCGCTCTGTACATGGCCTGGCTGGAGGTTCTGTCCAAAGATCTGCCTCCCCTCCTGCTGGTGCGCGGAAACCACCAGAGCGTCCTCACCTTCTACTCTTAAACACACACACACACACACACACACACACACACACACACACACACACACACACACACACACACACACACATACATACATACATACATACACACACACACACACACACACACACAGCTACACATACACATACACATACACATACACATACACATACACACACACGGAAAACGAAAATCCAAGAAAATTAAGTCTCACATCCAACTTCTGCCTCTGGGATCAGACCCACACACACATCCCAGATCCAGAGCCAACGACTTCACGTCGACGCACAGCCACTCCAGAAACATTGCGGACACACAGCTGGTAATATGAAAAGAGATGAAGTGATATAAGCCCTGCGATGATGACGATGATGGAGGAATGTCAGTGATTTTGGGTTAGGGATGGTAGTTTTAAACTTGCCCCACTCTGCTCCTCTCTCTCTATTTTATTTATTCCAAGATGTCTCTTTTCATTTCCTCATGTCAACGTTGGTTTCTCTCTCAGGCGCTGTTCTGTTCTCATGATGATGTCATAATTGTTGTTAATAATTGGAACCAGCTGTTTATTAGCTTGTGACGCAGCAATAATCCCCCTGTTGTTGTTATCTTTAAATATTTGGGAAGAACCATGCAACACCTTCTGAAGCCTTATGGATGTGCCTTCCAGTTGAATCAGACGGAACAATTATAATCTCTATCCAGATTGACAATATTACTTATTATATTAGTGCATAAATAGATTGTTTTATTTAGTTTTGAATGTGTTTCCTTCTTAGTAGGAGCATTGTGGTTATGCGAGTGGATTGGGTTTAATGAAGGGTGTCCACTTGATTTCAGACTTTTAACCTTAATCGATACTTTATTTCGGGGCCATGGCGTTTTTATTTTGTATTCACTTACATGTCTTCCTTTTTTCTTTTTTTTTTTAAAAGCTGTTGGATACTCACAGCAGCTACTCGACACAGTTGAAATGTAAGATCAGAAAAGATGTGAGCCATGTTCTCCATCGCCATGTAGCTGCCGAGCGACTCAATGAAGTCGTTCCTTTTCAACAACTCTTGTGTTTCTGTGTCCGCGTGGACGGTTCTTCCCCCTGGAAACGATTGACCCAGCAAGCTAATCTTTGCCTTAACGCTAACGATTGTCATGATTCCTGTTTATAAGCCATACTGGCTGGACGGTTTGTGGGAGAATGCAGATGGAGATCCATTGGTTACGTGTTATGAGAGTGTTTCAGCACAATTATGTTCTTACCCGTATATGCATCTTTATTTAGTCCCCTTGCATTAGTCTGTTACTTACTGTAGGTCCACTTAGTGCCACAGTAGCACTCACGCCTGTGTGTGTGTGTGTGTGTGTGTGTGTGTGTGTGTGTGTGTGTGTGTGTGTGTGTGTGTGTGTGTGTGTGTGTGTGTGTGTGTGTGTGTGTGTGTGTGTGTGTGTGTGTGTGTGTGTGTGTGTGTGTGTGTGTGTGTGTGTGTGTGTGTGTGTGTGTGTGTGTGTGTGTCCTAGTCTAGCTGGGCAGAGAGGATGTGACGTGTGAATGTTTTGAGGCGGAGTGAACATATACCTCTATGCATATGAGCTTGTGTTGCAGACTTGTAATAAATGTCCATGTGAACGCATCTGCCCGCCTCCGTTTATATATCACGGTCACGTTAGGCACTGTTTAAGGGTAGCATGTCTCCAAACAAAAGCCACAGCACAACTCTGTTCTGTCACACTCACAGAATATTGACTTGGCCAGAGGGCGGGGCTTATTCTCCGATACGCTCTGTACGCCCACATTTTAAACTGGTTCTTGTTCTTACTGAACAAACTCTTACTCACTGTCTTTGAGTGGTGACGGTTTTTTTAAGAAGCTGAATGTGAAGTTGTGGAAACTCTTAAGTGGTTGCATGTTGACCCCGGGCCGACCAAATGAAAGCAAAGACACATCAAGAGTGAATTAAAATGTCTCAACATGAGGTCAAAAAATATCCCAAAGCGATCAAATTCATGGAAAAAGGGAGATGAAATATGTCGACAGGAAGTTATTGGTACGTTTTGAAATGGATTACTAACTATAATGATTGGCTGTGCAGGAGATTAAACATGGACTATTGAAACAAACACCTCATTTGCATGTGTGTTTGAACACTTAAGTGGTACCAACACTGACGCTACATTATCCTGAGTCTTTAAAAAGGCGGATAACCCAAGAGGCCAGAGTATAAGCAGAATCATGTGTTGCTAACTGCAGTTCATCACAAAATGTGTTTTACCCAGAGTTCCCCAGCTGTTAGCCGGGAAGTGAGAATAGATTCAAACACAGAAGAAAAGCTTTATCCTGAGAAACTGCCACACAACAAATGAAAGGAAACAGGGTTCTCTCTTTATTTAAAAAGTACATTTTTCTCTGCGTGTCCCACGGAAACGGGCCGTTTTAACCGTTAGCTCGTTAATGTCATGTACCTTCTGAATGCAACTTGAAACAAGCTTAGGTTTGTTGACTTTACTGTATAATATGAACACTACCGCTAGCTCTAGTCTCCTCTTGTTTTCATCATGTAGATGAAGTGTGTGTGTGTGTGTCAGCTTCAGTGTGCTGTTGCATTCAGCTGCACCGCCACTCTGCTCCCAGCCAGGACTCTGATAAATATGATATGCATGTGATGTGATTCATGCATCAGTACAGACACACTAACTATATACATACCCATGCTCATTAAAAGCATGCTGGGAGATAAACTGTAAACCTTTGCAGTTCTCTGCTCACTCATAGCGTGCTACAGCCCCTCCTAAAGCCAACATGTCTTCCTAACACACTGTTAGCATTAGCATAGGTCTTGGTGTTGGAGCCGTAATGCTTTTAACCTTTGACCCTTTTTAGTTGCAGGTGTATGTGCAGGGGTGCACATAAGTGGTACGCAGGTACGCATGCGCGGCAACAATCTGAAAAGCGTACCGTCACTTGTGTCACAAAGCGGTTAGATCACCCAACGACAGAGTTTCCGTGTGTTCTCCCCCCCCGCCCCCCCCCCGCCCCCCCCCCCCCCCCCCCGCTGACATTCGCGATACGGAGGGCTTCATGGGAACTTTGAGGGGAGCCAGAAGTTGGAGTACCACACACTGAGTCCAGTTACTCATTTGAGTACCTCACTGAGAAAGTTGTGTGCACCCTTGTTTGCGTTGAGGCTGTGAAAAGGACATGAAAGGTATACTTGACCTAAACTAGGGACTACAAGTCAAGATATTTCTACCTCTGCTGCTTTGATTTAGTCTACTTTATGAAACACAACAAACTTTAAAGTCACTTCCTGTTAAACTGTTTCACTGTCAATCTGCTTCAACAATTAGCAATGAGTGTACAGCACTTCCTGTCATCAAACTAACACTGTGCGCTAGGGAAATATTCTGGCACTAGGGGGCGCTGTTGTGCACTATAACAAAAATCTAGTATAAGATCCATTCATTCCAGTCCTGCTGCGAAGCCTCCCTCCTTACTGTTACAGGAAAACGATGTTACAAACAAGAACACGGGTTACTCTATATTTGTATATTAAAGAATATATATGCCTATATACACACACATATATAAATGTATTAGTCTGACCTGGAGGGGGTCTTAAAATAAGACTTCCTCGACATTTTACAGCTGAATTATAGTGTTAGTGTCTTCATTCCTGTTTGACGTCATGATTTCCTAACATTGAATGGATTTTTTTGCCAAAGTCCCCTCTTCCTCCTCTGTCCCCCCCCCCCCCCCCCCCCCCCCCCCCCCCTGTCCACACTGCAGAATAACTAACCTGTAAATAAACTTCTTAGTCTATTGGCGTACATTAAGGGAGTGAGGTAATTATGTCGAATTTAAATGTGGAGAAAGATATTTATTTTAGTTCAGGATTTTCTCCACAGATGTAGTTTTTTTTCTTTTGGGTTTTGGTTGTAAGTTAATTTGCATGTTGATTTTTTTTTTCTCTCTCTTATTGTTTTGTTGCCTTTTTTGATTTCAGCAAATTGTGTCTTGTTTTCTCTCTTTTTGAGTCTGTGTATTTCTATCTTTTGGGATGCTTTTTAAAGAAAAGACATCTGCTCAAAAGCAGATCGAAGCTGTTCTCCAGGAAGGAACCGACCTGAAGCAGTAATGTTTTATACACTGTACTGTTAACGGCCACAGATATGCTTTTTCTAACATTTTAACATTTATGATTAACAATACTTTGTACATCTTTATTGCAATAAATAAATCAAATGAAATCAGAATATTTGGAGTCTCCTTTTGTGTTACTGGATATTAAAAGAGAGGTTAGAATATGTTTTAAACTAAATACTCCATCTGCTAAAACTCAACTTCATCGTGAGTTTATTTTGCGTCTGTGGCGACCTCTAGTGGTTTGTTCTGGTAATCTTTAGGACTACAGGTCAAACATCTCAGGATAACAGACTGACATACTACCAGAGGGGGGAGAAGATCTGGTACTTGAGTAAAAGTAGAAGTACTCAGATCTTGAGTAAAAGTAGAAGTACTCAGATCTTGTACTTGAGTAAAAGTAGAAGTACTCAGATCTTGAGTAAAAGTAGAAGTACTCAGATCTTGTACTTGAGTAAAAGTAGAAGTACTCAGATCTTGAGTAAAAGTAGAAGTACTCAGATCTTGAGTAAAAGTAGAAGTATTCAGATCTTGTACTTCAGTAAAAGTAGATGTACTCAGATCTTGTACTTCAGTAAAAGTAGAAGTACTCAGATCTTGTACTTGAGTAAAAGTAGAAGAACTCAGATCTTGTACTTGAGTAAAAGTAGAAGTACTCAGATCTTGAGTAAAAGTAGAAGAACTCAGATCTTGTACTTGAGTAAAAGTAGAAGTACTCAGATCTTGAGTAAAAGTAGAAGTACTCAGATATTGTACTTCAGTAAAAGTAGAAGTACTCAGATCTTGTACTTGAGTAAAAGTAGAAGTACTCAGATCTTGTTCTTGAGTAAAAGTAGAAGTACCAGAGTGTAGGAATACTCTTACAGTAAAAGTCCTGCATTCAAAATGTTCCTCAAGTAAAAGTACAAAAGCATTATCATCAAAATATAGTTAAAGTACCAAAATCAAAAGTAGTCATTGAAGGTTCAGTTCTTCCTGTAGTTTATCAAACAGTACACGTAAAGAACTAATTAGATCCTTTACTAAAGTGAAAAGTAGATATACTTTGGTCTGAATACACTACAAGCGAAAGTCCTGAATTCAAAATGTTAAGTATTGAAATAGATGAATGAAGTTAATGTATCAAAGGTAAAAGTAGGATTGCATGAGTGCAACCATTAGTCAATAACCAACCAAGGTAACACCCGCCCATCTTATATTATTATTGTTGAATAATAGTTTAATAATGGGCCCTTAAATTATGTTAATTTGGAGATGCTGTCGGGGTTGGTGGTCTTATTGAATTTATGGATGTGATTTTCTTTGAAAGATGATGGACGCCTCACGGAGCTGCCCTGGACCCCACCAGTCTCACTGCAGCAGAGTGAAGCCACTGGATGTTAAACACTAGATGTTCCATAGGTGACGAGCTGCTGTGTGAAGCCCCTTGTGGTCACATCTTGTTTCACATGTTGGCTGCACTGAGAGTCTAAACTATGGCGGCTGCTCTCTGTTTGAATCAGATGTTCTGTCCCAATAAGCAGCAAAGCCAGATCCAAGCTGGAAGGCATCGCTTTAGAAACTATTGGGGACACTATGGGATGTCCATGTTGTATACAGTCCCAGTTATCCCAGTCAGTATAGCCTGTAAAATGTCACCGTTAAAACATATGCTCCGTTAAAGGGGGCATTTTAAAGCAAATGTCAGGTATAAACGTGTATTTTGGGATTCTAACAGAACAGGTTTTCATGCTTCACTATTTAAAAAAAACACATCTCTCTTCTCATATCATCTATTTGAACATACCTGTGTTTACAATCTGTCTAAAACGCTGTGTTTCAGCACCTGCCTCTTTAAGACCCCCTTCTCAAATAGCTCAGTGTGCCCAAAAATGACGACGGCAGCTCCCAACATCACATATATTCTAATGAGCCTTGAATCAGAAGCGCTTGCTGAACAGAAGCCATTGATTTATTTTGATTACCAAGAGGTTATGTGGTGAAGACGATGAGGATTTGTTTCTTTAACCCTTGTGTTCGAAAGCTGTTACCATTCATGGAGTTCACGGGCACATTTTGACCCATGATTTATCTCAGTCCAAAACACACACAATAAATGACTATCATCCAATATTGTTTTAACTACATCATAACTCACTTATAATGCATTCATAACCATCCAATCCTGTTGTAATTTAATGTTATGGCCCCAAAACACATTACACCACATATTGCACACGTGCATGTGTGAGTTCAGGTTCAAATCAACCCTTAGCTCACAGACCTGCTGCACCACCACACCCCTTCCCGCTGCCTCCGCTCATCAGAAGCCAACCTCCTATCCATCCCCACCCGCACCAATCACCGGACCTGGGGGGACAGAGCCTTCTCCGTCGCTGCCCCCTCCCTCTGGAACTCACTCCCACAACCCATCAGAGACTGCACTGACCTCACCACCTTCAAAAAACTCACACAAACTCACCTCTTCAATCTGGCTTTTCATGTGTGATTGTTTTTGTATTATTTGACTTCAACTTTAACTATATATTTATTTGTTGTTCCTTTCTTTTCTTTTCTCTTCACTATATCTGTAAAGCGTCTTTGAGCACCTGTAAAAGCGCGAACAAATTAAATCTATTATTATTAGTATTATTAAGTGTTCGTGTTCGTGGGGGGAGGGGGGCAGAGGGAGGGGAGACCAGGTGCATGTTGCGAAAAATTATTGTTACAGTGGATGAAGGGGGCGGGGGGGGGGGGGGGGGAGGGGTGTCTGAAGTCAAAGATGAATTTTGATTGGGCCACATTTGATCCAGAGTGACCCACAACAATTCTGCAGGGTCTCCCCAGACCCCAACACCAAATTATACACTTTTTTTTTTTAGAGACCTTCAGACTGGGCTCAAATTGTCAAAATCTGTTTTGTAGTGTTTATAGCTGTTAGAGGATATCATGAAGCCTTGTTCAGATAAAAAAAAACTAGAGCGTATATATATAATTTGAACTTGAAACGGGTCACGGGAGACCCGAACACAACATAAGGGTAAAAATCACCTGGTGTTTTTCTAAGTTTGCACCTTGATTCTGAGTCTCACCCAGCAGCATAATCTTTCTTATGCTACGTTTTGAGGAAAGAAAACAAAGCTCTGGAGTTCATATCCTAAAGAAAGCAATGTGTCGTTCATAGAGAGGTCGAGTCGGTCCGTTTATCTCAGTATGTAAGCAACACTTCGCATAATGTCCTCTTTAATCAGTCTTTCTTCTGCAGAACCAACACTGGCACTACGATAACGATGAGAGCCGCACCGACACACAGGAGGAACACGGAGAGTATTTTGCAGAGTCTTTTTCTTTTGTGTTCTGCTTCCTTCTTCTTCAGCAACGAGTCGAACCCCGGTGTGTAGAGATCCTCCAGCCAGAAGTCCAGGTCTTTAGCCGTCTTCTCTTCCTCCTGGAGACACCATAAAAAAACCTCAAATGTTGGACAAGCCATCGGTCACATGACTCAAAAACAAACATGGATACCAGGATTGTTCGAGTTTGTGTACGAGTCAAAACGGTCTTCTAACAGTTGGGCTCGCAACCGGCATATTTAACATTTGGGATATTATGATGATAGCATTTCAGCGCTCACTGGTTCCTCAGACCTTTCATATTTTATTCAAAATAAATTCAGTCATTATTTAAATACTAAATATGGCTCTACATTGAGCTCTAAGCTGTCTGTGCACATATCGTTTTGTGTTAAAATAATTGCAGTTATTAATGTACAAAGATCAAATAAGTAATATAATAATGATAGTTCAATTTTGTAATATAATTAACTAACTAATTCATGAGGTAAATGTCACATTTGTTACTTAATTTGATCCATTAGTGATGCACTGATGAGGTGTTTTTGTAGGCTGGAAGTCAGCCTCTCACGTCTCTCTCGACAAAAAGCAATTCCTCAATTGGATTTTCGAATATCGCAGAAAATGTAATCTGTGGTCAGTAAACATTTATGATAGCTACAGGGTTTGTTCAGCAGGATAGTCTCTACATATTAAAACAACTTTGATGCAAATGTCCTAATAAGTCAGCCAATAGAAGTGAGGAAGTGGTCTGCAGAAGTTGTTGTTAGTATTGCAACGTCTCTCTCGAACCAAAGCGATGGGATTTCTCAAATGGATTTTCGAATATTTCAGAAAATGTCATCTGTGGCTAATGAACATTTATGATATCTATACTTTTTGTTCAGGAGGATAATGTATACATATTAACACAACTTTGGTGCAAATGTCCTAATAAATCAGCAGAGGTTGGAAGTAGTGGAGTACAAATACTTTGTTACTGTACTTAAATAAATGTTTCTGGTATCAGTGCTTTACTCCACTACTTATTTTTCTGACAACTTTCTACTTCTTACATGTTGAACCCAAATACCTGTACTTTCTACTTCTTACATGTTGAACCCAAATACCTGTACTTTCTACTTCTTACATGTTGAACACAAATACCTGTACTTTCTACTTCTTACATGTTGAACCCAAATACCTGTACTTTCTACTTCTTACATGTTGAACACTAATACCTGTACTTTCTACTTCTTACATGTTGAACACAAATACCTGTACTTTCTACTTCTTACATGTTGAACACTAATACCTGTACTTTCTACTTCTTACATGTTGAACACTAATACCTGTACCTTCTGATTCTCACATGTTGAACACTAATATCTGTACTTTCTACTTCTTACATGTTGAAACCCAAATACCTGTACTTTCTACTTCTTACATTTCAAACACAAATACCTGTACTTTCTACTTCTCACATGTTGAACACAAATACCTGTACTTTCTACTTCTCACATGTTGAACCCAAATACCTGTACTTTCTACTTCTTACATTTCAAACACAAATACCTGTACTTTCTACTTCTCACATGTTGAACACAAATACCTGTACTTTCTACTTCTTACACTTTGAACCCAAATACCTGTACTTTCTACTTCTTACATGTTGAACACAAATACCTGTACTTTCTACTTCTTACACTTTGAACCCAAATACCTGTACTTTCTACTTCTTACATGTTGAACTCAAATACCTGTACTTTCTACTTCTTACATGTTGAACACAAATACCTGTACTTTCTACTTCTCTCATTTTCCAAACAGGCTGGTTCCTTTAGTCTGAATGTGTGTTTGGTGGCGTGATCATTATTATTTAGAGTCATTGCGTGCCTATTGATTTGAACACGATCCGTGTATCCATCATTTCCTGGTCTTCTCTAAAGAAGAGGGACCAATGAAAACGTTGTCATGTTGCCGTTGTTCAGCATGGAAACATTCATTAGCTAACAATGACATTATTGTTCTATTAATATAAAGGGAGGTCAGGTACTCTTTAAAACAGCTGCTAGTTATGGGTACTTTTTACTGAAGTACATTTCAAAGCCTCTTTACTTTTACTTGAGTAAAGAAGTTTAGTCAGTACTTCTACTTTTACCAGAGTATTTTTAAACATCTGTATCTGTACTTCTCCTTGAGTAAAGGATGTGAGTACTTTTGCTATCTCTGTAAATTAGCCAATAGAAGTGAGTTCTCAGCTAAGTTAGTGGTCTGCAGAAGTACCAAGGCAAAGCTAGGGGATTTTCTAAAAAACTGTGTCCAGATCATTCATCCCGCCATCCTCCACAGCCTCCGCTCAACCTTACCTTTAAATACCCCTCCAGGTTTCCGTGGATTGTTTGCGTGTCGAACTCCTTCACCGTCCAGGAGGGCTTGGTCTTCTTGTTGTCGTACTCTTCCACGGGTCTGATGTCCGTGTACAGAGGGTTCCTCTTGATGTTGTATTTCAGGGTGACGGGTGTGATGTGTTTCTCCAGGTATCTGGCATCAAACACCACGGGAGAGGCTTCTGGGGAGGGGGGGCGGCTCGGTCTGGGGTCCCTCTGTGGAGACAAAGAGGCACAGAGGCTTTGAAGAGAATACACTGAGACACAAACAGCCTCCATGATGACCATTATAATCAGAGATGGCAAAGTACACACATCCTTTCCTCAAGTAGAAGTACAGATATTCGTGTTTAAATATACTCTGGTGAAAGTAGAAGTACTGACTAAACTTCATTACTCAAGTAAAAGTAAAGAGGGCTTTGAAATGTACTTCAGTAAAAAGTACCCATAACTAGCAGCTGTTTTAAAGAGTACCTGACCTCCCTTTATATTAATAGAACAATAATGTCATTGTTAGCTAATGAATGTTTCCATGCTGAACAACGGCAACATGACAACGTTTTCATTGGTCCCTCTTCTTTAGAGAAGACCAGGAAATTATGGATACACGGATCGTGTTCAAATCAATAGGCACGCAATGACTCTAAATAATAATGATCACGCCACCAAACACACATTCAGACTAAAGGAACCAGCCTGTTTGGAAAATGAGAGAAGTAGAAAGTACAGGTATTTGTGTTCAACATGTAAGAAGTAGAAAGTACAGGTATTTGAGTTCAACATGTAAGAAGTAGAAAGTACAGGTATTTGTGTTCAAAATGTGAGAAGTAGAAAGTACAGGTATTTGTGTTCAAAATGTGAGAAGTAGAAAGTACAGGTATTTGAGTTCAACATGTAAGAAGTAGAAAGTACAGGTATTTGTGTTCAACATGTAAGAAGTAGAAAGTACAGGTATTTGTGTTCAACATGTAAGAAGTAGAAAGTACAGGTATTTGGGTTCAACATGTAAGAAGTAGAAAGTACAGGTATTTGAGTTCAACATGTAAGAAGTAGAAAGTACAGGTATTTGAGTTCAACATGTAAGAAGTAGAAAGTACAGGTATTTGTGTTCAACATGTAAGAAGTAGAAAGTACAGGTATTTGTGTTCAACATGTAAGAAGTAGAAAGTACAGGTATTTGGGTTCAACATGTAAGAAGTAGAAAGTACAGGTATTTGTGTTCAACATGTAAGAAGTAGAAAGTACAGGTCTTTGTGTTCAACATGTAAGAAGTAGAAAGTTCAGGTATTTGAGTTCAACATGTAAGAAGTAGAAAGTACAGGTATTTGTGTTCAACATGTAAGAAGTAGAAAGTACAGGTATTTGAGTTCAACATGTAAGAAGTAGAAAGTACAGGTATTTGAGTTCAACATGTAAGAAGTAGAAAGTACAGGTATTTGAGTTCAACATGTAAGAAGTAGAAAGTACAGGTATTTGAGTTCAACATGTAAGAAGTAGAAAGTACAGGTATTTGAGTTCAACATGTAAGAAGTAGAAAGTACAGGTATTTGAGTTCAACATGTAAGAAGTAGAAAGTACAGGTATTTGAGTTCAACATGTAAGAAGTAGAAAGTACAGGTATTTGGGTTCAACATGTAAGAAGTAGAAAGTACAGGTATTTGAGTTCAACATGTAAGAAGTAGAAAGTACAGGTATTTGGGTTCAACATGTAAGAAGTAGAAAGTACAGGTATTTGAGTTCAACATGTAAGAAGTAGAAAGTACAGGTATTTGTGTTCAACATGTAAGAAGTAGAAAGTACAGGTATTTGTGTTCAACATGTAAGAAGTAGAAAGTATAGGTATTTGTGTTCAACATGTAAGAAGTACAAAGTACAGGTATTGTGTTCAACATGTAAGAAGTAGAAAGTACAGGTATTTGTGTTCAACATGTAAGAAGTACAAAGTACAGGTATTGTGTTCAACATGTAAGAAGTAGAAAGTACAGGTATTTGTGTTCAACATGTAAGAAGTAGAAAGTACAGGTATTTGTGTTCAACATGTAAGAAGTAGAAAGTACAGGTATTTGTGTTCAACATGTAAGAAGTAGAAAGTATAGGTATTTGTGTTCAACATGTAAGAAGTACAAAGTACAGGTATTTGGGTTCAACATGTAAGAAGTAGAAAGTACAGGTATTTGTGTTCAACATGTAAGAAGTAGAAAGTATAGGTATTTGTGTTCAACATGTAAGAAGTACAAAGTACAGGTATTTGGGTTCAACATGTAAGAAGTAGAAAGTATAGGTATTTGTGTTCAACATGTAAGAAGTAGAAAGTACAGGTATTTGTGTTCAACATGTAAGAAGTAGAAAGTACAGGTATTTGAGTTCAACATGTAAGAAGTAGAAAGTACAGGTATTGTGTTCAACATGTAAGAAGTACAAAGTACAGGTATTGTGTTCAACATGTAAGAAGTAGAAAGTACAGGTATTTGTGTTCAACATGTAAGAAGTAGAAAGTACAAGTATTTGTGTTCAACATGTGAGAAGTAGAAAGTACAGGTATTTGAGTTCAACATGTAAGAAGTAGAAAGTACAGGTATTTGTGTTCAACATGTGAGAAGTAGAAAGTACAGGTATTTGAGTTCAACATGTAAGAAGTAGAAAGTACAAGTATTTGTGTTCAACATGTGAGAAGTAGAAAGTACAGGTATTTGTGTTCAACATGTGAGAAGTAGAAAGTACAGGTATTTGTGTTCAACATGTAAGAAGTAGAAAGTACAGGTATTTGAGTTCAACATGTAAGAAGTAGAAAGTACAGGTCTTTGTGTTCAACATGTAAGAAGTAGAAAGTACAGGTATTTGTGTTCAACATGTAAGAAGTAGAAAGTACAAGTATTTGTGTTCAACATGTGAGAAGTAGAAAGTACAGGTATTTGAGTTCAACATGTAAGAAGTAGAAAGTACAGGTATTTGTGTTCAACATGTAAGAAGTAGAAAGTACAGGTATTTGTGTTCAACATGTAAGAAGTAGAAAGTACAAGTATTTGTGTTCAACATGTGAGAAGTAGAAAGTACAGGTATTTGAGTTCAACATGTAAGAAGTAGAAAGTACAGGTATTTGTGTTCAACATGTGAGAAGTAGAAAGTACAGGTATTTGAGTTCAACATGTAAGAAGTAGAAAGTACAGGTATTTGTGTTCAACATGTAAGAAGTAGAAAGTACAGGTCTTTGTGTTCAACATGTAAGAAGTAGAAAGTACAGGTATTTGTGTTCAACATGTAAGAAGTAGAAAGTACAGGTCTTTGTGTTCAACATGTAAGAAGTAGAAAGTACAGGTATTTGTGTTCAACATGTAAGAAGTAGAAAGTACAAGTATTTGTGTTCAACATGTGAGAAGTAGAAAGTACAGGTATTTGTGTTCAACATGTGAGAAGTAGAAAGTACAGGTCTTTGTGTTCAACATGTAAGAAGTAGAAAGTACAGGTATTTGTGTTCAACATGTAAGAAGTAGAAAGTACAAGTATTTGTGTTCAACATGTGAGAAGTAGAAAGTACAGGTATTTGAGTTCAACATGTAAGAAGTAGAAAGTACAGGTATTTGTGTTCAACATGTAAGAAGTAGAAAGTACAGGTATTTGTGTTCAACATGTAAGAAGTAGAAAGTACAAGTATTTGTGTTCAACATGTGAGAAGTAGAAAGTACAGGTATTTGAGTTCAACATGTAAGAAGTAGAAAGTACAGGTATTTGTGTTCAACATGTAAGAAGTAGAAAGTACAGGTATTTGTGTTCAACATGTAAGAAGTAGAAAGTACAAGTATTTGTGTTCAACATGTGAGAAGTAGAAAGTACAGGTATTTGAGTTCAACATGTAAGAAGTAGAAAGTACAGGTATTTGTGTTCAACATGTAAGAAGTAGAAAGTACAGGTATTTGTGTTCAACATGTAAGAAGTAGAAAGTACAAGTATTTGTGTTCAACATGTAAGAAGTAGAAAGTACAGGTATTTGAGTTCAACATGTAAGAAGTAGAAAGTACAGGTATTTGTGTTCAACATGTGAGAAGTAGAAAGTACAGGTATTTGTGTTCAACATGTAAGAAGTAGAAAGTACAGGTATTTGAGTTCAACATGTAAGAAGTAGAAAGTACAGGTCTTTGTGTTCAACATGTAAGAAGTAGAAAGTACAGGTATTTGTGTTCAACATGTAAGAAGTAGAAAGTACAGGTATTTGGGTTCAACATGTAAGAAGTAGAAAGTACAGGTATTTGTGTTCAACATGTAAGAAGTAGAAAGTACAGGTATTTGTGTTCAACATGTAAGAAGTAGAAAGTACAAGTATTTGTGTTCAACATGTGAGAAGTAGAAAGTACAGGTATTTGTGTTCAACATGTAAGAAGTAGAAAGTACAGGTATTTGTGTTAAACATGTAAGAAGTAGAAAGTACAAGTATTTGTGTTCAACATGTGAGAAGTAGAAAGTACAGGTATTTGAGTTCAACATGTAAGAAGTAGAAAGTACAGGTATTTGTGTTCAACATGTAAGAAGTAGAAAGTACAGGTCTTTGTGTTCAACATGTAAGAAGTAGAAAGTACAGGTCTTTGTGTTCAACATGTAAGAAGTAGAAAGTACAGGTATTTGTGTTCAACATGTAAGAAGTAGAAAGTACAGGTATTTGTGTTCAACATGTAAGAAGTAGAAAGTACAGGTATTTGAGTTCAACATGTAGGAAGTAGAAAGTACAGGTATTTGTGTTCAACATGTAAGAAGTAGAAAGTACAGGTATTTGTGTTCAACATGTGAGAAGTAGAAAGTACAGGTATTTGTGTTCAACATGTAAGAAGTAGAAAGTACAGGTATTTGGGTTCAACATGTAAGAAGTAGAAAGTACAGGTATTTGTGTTCAACATGTAAGAAGTAGAAAGTACAGGTATTTGGGTTCAACATGTAAGAAGTAGAAAGTACAGGTATTTGTGTTCAACATGTGAGAAGTAGAAAGTACAGGTATTTGAGTTCAACATGTAAGAAGTAGAAAGTACAGGTATTTGTGTTCAACATGTAAGAAGTAGAAAGTACAGGTATTTGGGTTCAACATGTAAGAAGTAGAAAGTACAGGTATTTGTGTTCAACATGTAAGAAGTAGAAAGTACAGGTATTTGAGTTCAACATGTGAGAAGTAGAAAGTACAGGTATTTGGATTCAACATGTAAGAAGTAGAAAGTACAGGTATTTGAGTTCAACATGTTAGAAGTTACATGAAGTATTTTCACTCCACTACTTCCTACCTCTGTTTAAATTGTGTTGTGTTTATGCTTTTATATTCTTATCTGCAGATGCAAACATGCTTGACAACACGTGCGCAGTATTTAAAAAACATCAAGGAAACATGCTCATAATGTAAGAGAGCTTTATCTCACATTAGGGTGAAATGCATTTTGCTTTTGTAAGATTTCCACTTTTAGAGCAATAGATTAAACTTTGACTCTAACAAAATGACAGGAAATTCCGCCTTCGACAAGCCCAACATCACAACGACGTTAACATCAACCGATGACTTGACTGTATTCTGCATCAAACACCATCAGACTGTAGCCCTGATCTCTGGGTATAACAATAGACTGTATAGATAAAGGGTGGAACGTGTTACACACACAGCATGTCCTCCTATTTCAAGCCAGAAACTTACGAGGATGATCTCTGCCAAGACATCATTCCCTTTGACTAAATGAACTTCATAAATAATCTACTTGGGTTGGGAATCATTTGTGAGGAACTTAAGATATACAGCTTCCTGAGACGGTTGGAGAGTATAAGACACGGTTGTTAGAATGGAATAGAAGCATTTATTGTCATGTATACGAGTACAACGAGAAGAGTACAGCTACTCCTTTTAAGGTGCCATCAAAACATTCAGAATAGACAACAAAGACACGCAGCATTCATACATACATCAAATAATAACAAAATGCAGGAAATCGATTAGAAGAGTATAATGGATATGTTTGTGTGTTATTGTTGCACATGTATGGGTTGTTGCACAGCGAGGAAGACTAAGCGGTGATAGTGCAAAAGTGTGTGTGTGAACACCAAGAGAACCTCACACCTCTTTTACTCGACGTGCCACTGGATATTTGAACCATCAAGAGTCACACGTCATCTTTTAACACTCAGGAAACACACTGCAGGAAGACAGACAGGGGTTTCCACTATGAACGAAACAAATACATCCGTAGCAAAGCTCACAATCGTTAGGAAAATACTGAATGTCTTCTTCCAATATCAGAGTCACATGATATCAAAGGTATCAACTGTAGCTGTGAACATGACAGGATGTGTGATTACCTAGAAGAGCATCAGGACTGTTTGAGGCATGTGATAGCTATGTGATTAACATGATGATTCAGCCTCTATGGAGAGAGACATATGACAAGCATGATCATTTCTGACGTGGAGCTAATCTGAAGTAAACATTGAATACTGCTTTCTATTCCTCCATCTTGTGACTGGGTGACTCCCTCTCTTGGATATCAGCATGTGAAGGACACTGTTCAGGAACTAGTTGATGCTCTGTATGTGATGACTACTTCCATTCTGGAGAGGATCACAGATACATGGATCCTGAGATTGAAGCTCAAGCCGGGGACCAGGGAGATTGTTCTAACAGAGACTATAGAGAGGAGAGAGGTGTGAACACATGATGGTACCTTCTGAGAGTAGACTCTGTTGCTCCAGTGCCTCTGGCTGCTCAGCACCGCCCCGACCTGGAACATCCCGTGTGAGGCCGGCAGCATGCCCACGTCCAGCTGCAGGAACCTCTGAGGGTGGTTGGTGTTGGGCAGAGCGGAGAAGTCCATCTGGATCGCTCCGTCCTCTCTGACTGCTCCCTCGATGGAGGAACACACTCACTACGACTGGCAGGCTGTGGAATAATTCATGAGCAGCAGCAGAGTCAGGAGCCTGTATCACTTGCAGGTGTGTGAAACCCAACCTGACCATTAAGAGTCAACTGTGACACAGATGGAGACACAGAGAGAGAGAGAGAGAGAGAGAGAGAGAGAGAAAGAGGGAGAGAGAGAGGGAGAGAGAGAGCGAGAGAGGGAGAGAGAGAGAGAGAGAGAGGGAGAGAGAGAGAGGGAGAGAGAGGGAGAGAGAGAGAGAGAGAGGGAGAGAGAGAGAGATGGGTTAAAAGCATAGACTATATATAAAAGGAGTAAACACAAAGGAATCTGTCAGTATATTTATATGGCTAAGATAAGATAGAACTTTATTCTTCCCGAAGGAAATTGTTGTGCCAGAGTTAAAAAGATTCAATGAAAACACAGCAGCACAATAATAATAAAACTGTACACTAACAGTGCAGTAAAAAGGGCAATTCAATAACTACAGGAAACATAGGCGGTCACATAATTCATGTTGGTATTAACAGTATTTAGTAGTGAAAAAACCGTTAATTGTAAATGGACTGCATGTTAATTTAATCTTTTTAGGCAAGGCAAGTGTATTTATGGAGCACCTTTGAACACAAGGCAATTCAAATAGTTTACAGAAGTAAAGAAACAACCCTTTCATGCATGAATTATGAAAACATCAGTCAGGATTTTTTTACCAAGTGTTCTTATTGCTCTTGGGGCATGAAAAACAAGACTTTAACTTTAGTTTATTTATTCAAATTTAGAAAAAAAATGTGTATATGTCCACCTATACAGTATATAGGTGGACAGTATGCGTTAAAGGGTTAGGACATGTACATTTGGAATAAATGATAAATAAAGATGTGCAAACTTAACATTGCCTTATAATAACACAAGTATATTGATTTAAGCCCCAAAAAGATATTGGAAATGAATTATTTTCAAGAACAACAGTAGCAGTAACAGTAATTGTATATGAAATATAGCTAGTGATGCATGACATCCACTTGGACAGGTGATTAATCATAATTTCCTGCAAAAATCAAATCAATACAATTTATGAATGATATGATTCCTTAGTTGTTACTTGATGTCACCAACATTGTTATACCTGCAGGGGGCGCTTTCCATACAAAGATTGGCAAGATATCGACGAGTGATTCGTGTTTCTCAATCGCGAGGATGCTGGCTTGGTAGTCGCGTACTTCCAAGTCACTTCCTTCAGAAACGAAGCAAGTATACTTCCAAGCCACGGCTTCGGAAAACAAAGAAGAATGGAACAGGCTAACAAGTTTGCCACTCTCTCTAACGATTTCAACATAAACTGTGCCGAAAATAAATACCTCACGATGTCTATCTAATTATGAACTTGCTTTACTTTCACGGAACACATTTTTGGTGATAACAAATGTAACAAAGTACCATATTTACCAACATATGGGCTGTTTCTCAATCGCGAGGAAACTGGCTTCCAAGCCAATATTTCAAGGATACTACGTCATTGAGTGCGGCCGAAGGACTGTTCCAATCTCCAGCATAGTTGGAATTCCACCGAGGCCACGTCCTTGGTTTGGGGGTAATTTCGAGTCCTTCGGCGGCACTCGATGAAGTAGTATCCTTGAAATATTGGCATGGAAGCCAGAATCCTCGAGATTGAGAAACGGCCATGGATTCGGTCCATCTGGCTTTCTGTCGTCCATCTTGGTTTAGAGAAATGTATCATGCACTTACACTGACTCTCCACTGAGTGGCAGTGTAGTGGTGATGCAATAGGGTCCCATGTAGTGGCTGATGGTGCAACTATGCCATCAAAACCCATGCATATACAAGGAAACACCTTTTGAAAAGCTGCCCACTGTAGTAGCCTCTATGCGTGAAAGGGTTAAGAACATTAAGAAATAGTGCAGCGGAAACACATTATAAACAGACATACAAACTCATATAGATATTATAAGTAGATTTACGCGAGTTCTGTACTCAAGTAAAAATGTTGAGGTACTTGTACTTTACTTGAGTATTTCCATGTTATGCTACTGTGTACTTCTACTCCACTACAGTTCAGAGGTACATTGTGTACTTTTACTCCACTACATGTATATAATACCTTTAGTTACTTTACAGATGTGGATGAATGATGTGAAATATAATCAAGTGTTAAATCAGACTTTAGTTCCACCTGGAGTAAATCCACCAGCTACCCTGCAGTATACAAAGTCATTCAAACTAGCTGCACCTTTACCAGCTTTGAGAACACTTTCATGATCAATCATTATAAAACATATCATATCTATTATTCTGAAATGGACCAATCTGCACAATGACTACTTTTACTGTTTCTACTTTCACTATATTTTGATGAGAATACTTTTCTACTGTTACTTGAGGAACATTTTGAATGCAGGACTTTTACTGTAACAGAGTATTCCTACACTCTGGTACTTCTACATTTACTCAGGTACAAGATCTGAGTACTTCTACTTTTACTCAAGAACAAGATCTGAGTACTTCTACTTTTACTCAAGTACACGATCTGAGTACTTCTACTTTTACTCAAGAACAAGATCTGAGTACTTCTACTTTTACTCAAGTACAAGATCTTCCTCCTACTTCTCCACCTCTGTAGATGTTTATTGTAAGATGTTATTCATACAATGCTTCTGCAATAGTAGTGCATGTCATATTATTCATGCCAATAAAGCTTTTTGAATTGGTATGGAGAGAGGGGGAGAGAGGGAGAGAGAGAGGGAGAGAGAGAGAGAGAGAGAGAGAGAGAGAGAGAGAGAGAGAGAGAGAGAGAGAGAGAGAGAGAGGGGGTGTGGTTACGTAGAAGAGGATGCTGCACCGGGGTTGACATCCTCCAACGATGTGAGGCAGGAGAGGAGAGGATGAACCCGGACTCTCAGGCGGATATTGCGGTTTTACCTCTGCACATGCTCCATGTCGTCATCGGGAAACCACTATCAGTGCGCACGGCTCCAGAGGACGGATGAGATGCGGTAAGACATGGCGGGGCTCTCCCTTTCTGCATCACCGTGTAACCTTCCTGGGTACGGCTGCTAGCCTGCAGGGAAACACGGATCTGATCATGCATTTTCCTCCAATCAGTGCTCTCCATCTGTGCGCCTCGGAATGATCGTGCACATTGATGATGTGTATTCTGCATGTATGTTAGCATCGATAGCACACAGCAGATTGCTGTTAATGAGGGGCTTTCTAAGCATGTCGATGTGTTTTGTCAATGCACGAGAATGGGTTTGCCCTGCAGTCATTTCCCTGCTGATGTTGGGCAGATGTGTTCTCGTGCTCCAACACTGACATCATCCTCAGCAGGAGTGTGTGTGGACTGTGGAGCAGGAGTGTGTGTGTGGAGCAGGGTTCTCTCCGCACGGTTTGCTAGCTCAGCGCGTCAATGCGACGTTTGTCCGGACTTGATGCATTGCTCCTCCTGGACTCAAGTTCATCTGTTCCAGGGACAGGACAGGCCCTCAGCTCTGCGGGGTTTCAGTGAGACACACGGTGTTTCTGATGTTTAACACCGGAAGGAGAGCCTGGCCAGGTGTTGCAGATGTGCACAGAGGCCATGATGAGTGCAGATAGATCAAATAGAGATGACAGTAAACCTTGCATTCATTTATAAGTATTTTGGTACTTGTGGGTTATCTGACGCCACTTTTTTGTTTTTTTCTGACTCTCTAAATACGCACTTTTGTTAGGGTTATGGTTAAGGTTGGGATTGGAAAATAAAATGTAAAAAGTGGCGAGAGATAACTCACAAGTAGCTACCAGTATTTCTACTCTTAGAACATTTGTTTTAATTTGTTTGTTTTTAAAGAACTCGCTGGAGCAGTAACTATAAATATCGTTGTATTCTGTACAATGACAATAAAAGCTTTCGAATTTAGAATTTGAATTTAGAAGTACTTTGTTCAGAACATGTAAACAGGCTTTAATGCATTGATGAAAATCCCATTCATTGACTAATTATTTGTATTCCAATGCTGACCAATGATCATCAGGTACCAGCCCAATTGTTCATTGTATAGTGAAATAAAAGCACCCATCCCATGCTGAACCACGTGTGTGGTATAAGTATTACTACAAAGTAATATAGCTTGGCACTTTTATCGATATGAGATGAGATTACAAGCAATTATTTGAGCATTATCTCTGTATTTTTCATTACATACAGTGAGAGCAGTCGGGCCTGCAGGGGAGAATTAGTGAAAGGAAAGGGAGGAAACTGCAGCAGACTCACAACTAAAACCAACGCCTGGCCCTGAACACATCACTCATTGAGACACTTCTGTTTCCCTAAGCTCATGTTTTATGAATATATTTTTGAGCAACACGTATAATGCATTGGTGGAACAGGAAGTTAAAACCAGGACAAATCTGTCGGGAAGAAAACAGTTATCGTAGTTTTTGGGTGTTTTCGAACACTGCATATCGTTCATGTTGGCTAATGAGCAGGTTCCTCGCATTATTCTAGTTTTTGGATTTGCTCTTTTTGTTCTGAACATGGCATACGGTGAGCAGGCTACTCGCTAGTTGGTAAGCTTTAACAGAAACATTAGAGAAGCAAAATGAATGGTTCACTTCCTGTGCTCAACCCGCTTCGTGGGGCCTGTAGGCACAAGGAGCTAAATGCTAATATCAGCCTGCTAACATGCTCACAGTTTAATGTATGGTATTGATATTTAGCAGATGCAAAGTACGGTTAAAGCTGATGTTAATGTAACTAGTTGTGCTGGTGTATGCATAAAACAAAATGAATTCCAATGAGAGTCAGAGGATCGGATAAGTTATTACATCCTGAGGGGAACAATAATCCATCCGATGGTTGTAGACATTTCAATCTAAACTAATGGAGCATCGACAAGGCAGCAACTAATGTCCTGTGGCTAGGTGACAGAATATTAAAACGCTCCCAAAGTAGCAGCCGCCCATAATTCACTGATGTGAAAACAGATCAATCCAAATCAATGTATGCTGTTATCTTTGTGATCACATTTTTTGGGACGTTTACAGGAAACATTGAGTAGCCTGGGTATTTATATCTCTGCAGACTTCATTTAAAGCCTTTGAGGTGTGAGATCGGTCTGCCTTCTGCACAGATGTGTCTTTGAGGTCCAAAACACCTGCCATCCTCCCTCATTCCTCCTCTGAGGGGATCAGAGCTGTCTTCACACTGCTGCATCGAAACCCACTCTGCAGGGTTCGGTTCCTCCCTCTCATCAACAGTAATGGATAATGACAGCATGATGCAAATTCTCTATTTATGGCAGACTATATACATCTCAGTATATCTTTTATCATCATATTGAATCTTTTAAAGTTGAAACGGCAGACTCCATATTCCTGTTAATGCACATCGAGGCTTCTCAAAATCACGGTGGGGATGTGGTTCTGCAGCTTTAACGGGATATTTCTGCAGTTATTGTGGAGTGGAGAAATGATTGCAGCAATTAGTTGATGACAATTCGGCAGCCACATCGAAGCGGCAGATTCTAGAATAAAGCCATTAGCAAATGCACAGTGTGTCAGAGTTTAACGTGCATGTGGAGATATCCTGATACTTGAAACATTTTGGGACAATAAAGCCACATTAACAGCTCTGTATCCTTACAAGTCATAGGATAATTCTGTGGCACAGGATTCATGTCCGATGCTACCAATAATGGAGGAAATATGTAGCCCCCTTTTTTACATGTGGAAACCCAGAGTGCATTCTTGCCACAACCCATTACTTCTTATATAAACCATAACCACAATCCGCCCCTCACTTTAAGCGAGTGTTTCAGTAGCCTGACCGTTCCTGTACCGTAACAATTAATGCAGATATTGTTTAAAACATGTGAGCCGTTCAGTATCAGCGTTCAGCCTGATAGTAAGATTACATTGACCGTAGTCCGTTATAGAAGTAGAGAAAAAGGGTAGTGGACAGCATTCAGGAAAATAAGTGCTTCCAACTTTATTCCCCTTTCATTCGATATTAAACAGTTCAACACATTCTCCACTTTAAACACACAGCACGATAAAGATCTTCTCATTATGAGATGTCATTACTAGGATGCTCGAGCTTCCTTCACATAATATGCTGTTTGCTTCACTTCTTCACCTCCTCCGCTGCTATAGCTTACGCATCTTCATACAGTCTGATAACATTTGCAGTCAATTACAAGCGGGAAGCAACCAAGCCCTCAGGACGTGCGTTGTACTTAAAGAAAATGTCCTAACAGTGATACTAAGACTGGCGTGTCTCCATCTGTTGCATCATGAGGCCCAGTACAAACATTAAAATAGGTCCTAAAAATGGTAAAATGTGCTCGAAGCCACATCTAAAGTTATTTCCCCTCTCCATTTATTTCACTGAGCCTAGGCTAGCCGTGATGGTGCAAATTGGCGGTGGGATTTAAAGACAACCAAGTCCAAATTTCTCTCGAGCGTCAGTCCACCGAGCAGCTCTCATAGGTGTGATTTTAGCCCCGCCTAAAACGCTGTATCCAGATGTCTTTACACATCCACGTACACAACGCTGAGGGTGGCGTTTCCTATTCATGTTCTTCCAATAGAAACAGCATCGTCAGCGCAGAGCTGTTAATGTTGGCCATGTGGAGGCAGCTTAAGACGGAAGAATTAGATACAGAAGTCAACGTTACAATCTGTCATTTAAACGGTTGTAGTGAATGCAATACTCATCTGTAGATAGAGGATTGATAGAGTTTATAGTGCAGGTCATATCATGATTTCACGTCTCTACCATCTTTGTTAAAGGAGATCCATGCAGGAAGGGAAGCTGACACTGCAAGAAGTGTCTGTTGAGTAAATCGTCAGAACGCCGACACCTCCTCATCTCCACCGCTCACATGTTTTCTTTTGAGTTGCCATAAGTTATTCTCTCTCCGTTGGTGGCACGTGGGGCTAATGCTAATGCTAATGCTAATAATGCTAATGCCAGCAAATAAAATGGCGGCTTCACAAAACCTTTCAGAGTTTTACGGGGCGTGGTTTGCAATTCGCCCAGCCAATCAGAAATTGGAACTTTTTTCTCCTCGGGAAAGTCCCACCTCTCTAGCAGGGACTGAAAAGGGGGGAAAAGTTCTCATGAACTAAGTTCTCTTTTTGGTGTGAACACAAAATCCCACGAACTATCAGAACTAAAAGGGAAAAGTACTCCGGTGTGAAAGCGCCACTTGTGTTTAAGATATACATTATGTGTGATATTGTATTGGAGCAGTCAACGAGGGCTAGGGTTATGCTGTTGTAGCATAACGCGTGTTTAGACTAGTGATTTACTTTGGCAGATTTATCCCCAATGTGGCAACTACATGAGAAGCATTGAAGAGAGTTATATGGCAATACTGCAAATGGCTGCAGGAAATGGAGCAGGAAACGTTATAGAGCTGAAGAGTCAGCTGGCCAGCGGGAAGGCTTCAAGAGGCCGAGCCACGTGAGGCAGAGACTACTCCAGTGAATTAAGAACAATTATGAGCCAGAAGCAAATGAATCACACACACACACACACACACACACACACACACACACACACACACACACACACACACACACACACACACACACACACACACACACACACACACACACACACACACACACACACACACACACACACACACACACACACACACACACACACACACACACCGAATATAAAAATACAAATATGTAAAGATATGTATAAAATATTTATATCCTAAATATACACAATCAAGAGACACATTTATACATGTGCACACATTAAGATAAAAACACAACAATCAATATTTACAAAATAACAGTCACTTCAATATCTTTGGGAATTAGTGCACGATTGTCCATATCCGCGTAAAAAGTGTCTGGATAAATAACTTTGTAATAAATAACGTTTTTTCTTTGTGTTTTACAGTTGGTTAACTTTTGTACTGTTTAAAGGTGGGGTAGGTAAGTTTGAGAAACCGGCTCGAGATACACTTTTTGTTATATTCCATGGAATGCTCTTAACATCCGATAGCAATGAATATCTGAAGTGCTTTGACAAAAAATCCATTAAAAAAATATCAGTGGAAGCCGTAGTACTGTAAAAAGCACGACCAATCATCTGAGCCGGCTAAAGTAACTGGATGGCCTACCTGCCTGTCAGCCTTCCATCTGTGCACAAACTTATCTCGTGCCCTCATTGGTCATGTGCACGTTCGTGTGTGTTGGAGGAGGGGCTCTGTAAGGAAGTGGAAGATTTTTTCCGGCCGTGTATTTTCAAATTCTAGCGCAATCGAGCTGGTTTCTCCAAAATTACCTGCCTCACCTTTAACTGGCATGACATGTTGTGATATATAGCATAAAACCAATTAAACCAATACATTTAGTGAAATAAATAACAATAGAGATAACATAGTGCAAGAGAGAGATGTGAGATGTGCAAGTAAATACAAATAAAATAGAAGTTTATTTGTATTTACTTCCATTTAGATTTTAGGACAAGATTAAGCAAGCGTACATTCTTCTGGCCTGATGTTGAAGGAAACAGAACGATGTCTTCCTATGCTTGAAAGCTCAATAAATTGACCCTCAACTAGCAGTTTCTTTATCTGCAATGCTGTGGGCGACATCACACCAACAAAGCATAGTTCACTGACCGAATTATTGTGGAGCTTGCGATCTATTATTACCATGTTGCTAAGTATCAAAGCCTTTCTTTTGGAAACAGGGCGTAGTTATCTGCCTTACTCACCATGCGAGCCAATGACATACTGTATGACCTCATTTCTGATAGGAGCATCATCGTAGAAGAAATGGACAGAGATGGCAAAGTACACACATCCTTTACTCTAATAGAAGTACAGATACTCGTGTTTAAAAACACTCTGGTGAAAGTAGAAGTACTGACTAAACTTCTTTACTCAAGTCAAAGTAAAGAGGCTTTGAAATGTACTTCAGTAAAAAGTACCCATAACTAGCAGCTGTTTTAAAGAGTACCTGACCCCCCTTTATATTAATAGAACAATAATGTCATTGTTAGCTAATGAATGTTTCCATGCTGAACAAAGGCAACATGACAACGTTTTCATTGGTCCCTCTTCTTTAGAGAAGACCAGGAAATGATGGATACACGGATCGTGTTCAAATCAATAGGCACGCAATGACTCTAAAGAATAATGATCACGCCACCAAACACACATTCAGACTAAAGGAACCAGCCGGTTTGGAAAATGAGAGAAGTAGAAAGTACAGATATTTGTGTTCAACATGTGAGAAGTAGAAAGTACAGGTATTTGTGTTCAACATGTAAGAAGTAGAAAGTACAGGTATTTGTGTTCAAAATATGAGAAGTAGAAAGTACAGGTATTTGTGTTCAACATGTGAGAAGTAGAAAGTACAGGTATTTGTGTTCAACATGTAAGAAGTAGAAAGTACAGGTATTTGTGTTCAAAATATGAGAAGTAGAAAGTACAGGTATTTGTGTTCAAAATATGAGAAGTAGAAAGTACAGGTATTTGTGTTCAAAATATGAGAAGTAGAAAGTACAGGTATTTGAGTTCAACATGTAAGAAGTAGAAAGTACAGGTATTTGAGTTCAACATGTAAGAAGTAGAAAGTACAGGTATTTGAGTTCAACATGTAAGAAGTAGAAAGTACAGGTATTTGGGTTCAACATGTAAGAAGTAGAAAGTACAGGTATTAGTGTTCAACATGTAAGAAGTAGAAAGTACAGGTATTTGGGTTCAAAATGTAAGAAGTCAAAGTAAAAAGTTGTCAGAAAAATAAGTAGTGGAGTAAAGTACTGATACCAGAACAATGTACTTAAGTACAGTTACAAAGTATTTGTACTCCACTACTTCCCACCTCTGGAAATGGTGTTTCCTTCCTCTCTCCTGACCTCACTGTTCTTTGTTCTTTGGCATACATCATCCTAAAACACCTCCATGGGAGACCTTCCTCCAGGTGTTACAGCATATTGTCTGATACACCTGTTTCCTAGTGTTACATGCAGGGCAGTGTGTCAGTTTGGTGTCAGTTTGGCATCAGTTCGGTTCGGCGTCAGTTCGGGGTCAGTTTGGGGTCAGTTTGGCTTCAGTTTGGTTTCAGTTTGGTGTCAGTTTGGCATCAGTTCGGTTCGGCGTCAGTTTGGCGTCAGTTTGGTGTCAGTTTGGCATCAGTTCGGTTCGGCGTCAGTTTGGCGTCAGTTCGGGGTCAGTTTGGCGTCAGTTCGGTTCGGCGTCAGTTTGGCGTCAGTTTGGGGTCAGTTTGGCATCAGTTCGGTTCGGCGTCAGTTTGGCGTCAGTTTGGGGTCAGTTTGGCATCAGTTCGGTTCGGCGTCAGTTTGGCGTCAGTTTGGGGTCAGTTTGGCATCAGTTCGGTTCGGCGTCAGTTTGGCATCAGTTCGGGGTCAGTTTGGCGTCAGTTCGGGGTCAGTTTGGGGTCAGTTCGGGGTCAGTTTGGGGTCAGTTTGGTTTCAGTTCGGGGTCAGTTTGGCATCAGTTCGGTTCGGCGTCAGTTTGGCGTCAGTTCGGGGTCAGTTTGGGGTCAGTTTGGCATCAGTTCGGTTCGGCGTCAGTTTGGTGTCAGTTTGGCATCAGTTCGGTTCGGCGTCAGTTCGGGGTCAGTTTGGGGTCAGTTTGGCTTCAGTTTGGTTTCAGTTTGGTGTTAGTTTGGCATCAGTTCGGTTCGGCGTCAGTTTGGCGTCAGTTTGGGGTCAGTTTGGCATCAGTTCGGTTCGGCGTCAGTTTGGCGTCAGTTTGGGGTCAGTTTGGCATCAGTTCGGTTCGGCGTCAGTTTGGCGTCAGTTTGGGGTCAGTTTGGCATCAGTTCGGTTCGGCGTCAGTTCGGGGTCAGTTCGGGGTCAGTTTGGCGTCAGTTCGGGGTCAGTTTGGGGTCAGTTTGGTTTCAGTTCGGGGTCAGTTTGGCATCAGTTCGGTTCGGCGTCAGTTTGGCGTCAGTTCGGGGTCAGTTTGGGGTCAGTTTGGCATCAGTTCGGTTCGGCGTCAGTTTGGGGTCAGTTTGGCGTCAGTTCGGTTTGGCGTCAGTTTGGGGTCAGTTCGGGGTCAGTTCGGCGTCAGTTTGGCTTCAGTTTGGTGTCAGTTTGGCATCAGTTCAGTTCGGCGTCAGTTCGGGGTCAGTTTGGCGTCAGTTCGGGGTCAGTTTGGGGTCAGTTTGGCGTCAGTTCGGGGTCAGTTTGGGGTCAGTTTGGTTTCAGTTCGGGTCAGTTTGGCATCAGTTCGGTTCGGCGTCAGTTCGGGGTCAGTTCGGGGTCAGTTTGGGACCAGTTCGGGGTCAGTTTGGCGACAGTTCAGGGTCAGTTTGGCGACACTCTGCTTACACTCGCCAGTCGCCACAGGCTTTATGGCCATGATTCTCTTTCATATTCTCGCTATGAATACAAGAGCTGTCGTCGACTATAGGCAGACTCCAAGAGGGAAATATGACACTAAAGTACTGCAGCAGCCTTGAGTGAGGTGCGCCCATACTCTGAAGGTCACACAGTAATAACACAGCAGCTTTCAGGATGGCAAACTCTTTACTGCTCACTCTTTCTCCATTCTTACCTTTCACAATAAAATCCTTGACATATACTCTGCATCGCTGCTGACGAGAGGAAACGAGGAGCATTTCTCTGAGAATCAACTCTTCAAAGGATTGATTCTGTTATAAGCAGCAGTGACATGCAAGATTTAAATGTGTAGAGAGGATATTCAAATGTATGAATATGGTACAATAATTCACTCTGGTTGTTTTAATTTTAAGCTCTTTCATTACTTTTTGTTGATTTTTTAGGTTTTTGCCGCAGTATTGAATTTGGTATTGATATATTGAGATAGGATAAGATAGGACTTTATTCATCACGAAGGAAATTGTTGTGCCAGAGTTACAAAGACACAACAAACAAAGCAGCTTATGTCATGACCCAAAAATATTTACCAAACCTTAGATGTACCTTTGCACTCCTGTCATTGTGATATAAAACCTTGAGATGTTCGAATGCAGATCTCTCACAACAGGCTATTTTCATGTTGAGCAATGAGAATAAAAACATCAGCACAACTTTTCCAAATACTCCCAGTTCCCTAATCCATTAAATGTGGCACACTTCCAGATGTGGAGCAGCGCCCCCCCTCAAAGTGTTCATGGAGAGGAATTAAATTGGGGAGTCAGAGGATAAAGTGTTGGATGGGGATGTTGGGGGAGGGGAGCTCTGCAGAGGATGAATTAGTTCTGCCCGGAGAGACGTTTTCTAGGGTGTTTAGTGCCAATGGTGCAGTGTTGCAATCCATCGGGACTTCCGCTCCATAGAAAATACCCACAATGCAGTGCTTACTATGATCGCTGACCAGAAGTAACACCACTACATCCCAGTGGAAAAGTGAAAGCCACTACTCTACACTGTCTTGTGTTCATAATAACACAACAAGAAATTCCCCTCAGATGATCAGATGTTAGGACCTTTACAGAAGCATGCAGCAAAGCAACAAAATATAACATTTTAACCGATCAAGACACAAAAGGTTTGATCATACAAATAAAATACAATGAAATAAATATTGATGAAGTCTTGAAGAAACAAGACTAAGTGAATCAATGCAACAATATGAAACCCTATCAAATAGAGTAAACATATAGGTACAACAACCCTTTAAGACCTATTACCGATTAGAAGAATGCCTCGCCTTAGATAACCTTATATAGAAATTAAATATATTACAGGCGAGCTGACGGACAGAGTGTGAAGGCCAAGGAGCGCCACTCTGTGCAGACATCTGCTGCTGAGAGGAGTCAGCCAATCACAGGCCGTGTTCAAATGAAATGAGATGCTATTTTTAACCAATGGAACCCAGGGGTTATTTCTAAATGTAATTTTCAATCTTTTAATTGGCAGACACGGTGAATACCCAATATGTCATGTGTTGTTACTGTTTGATAGATAGATAGGTAGAGAGAGAGAGAGAGAGAGAGAGAGAGAGAGAGAGAGAGAGAGAGAGAGAGAGAGAGAGAGAGAGAGAGGGATGGATGGGGATGGATGGGTGGGTGGGTGGGTAGATAGATAGATAGATAGATAGGGTTATTTCTAAATGTTATTTTCAATCTTTTAATTGACAGACACGGTGAATACCCAATATGTCATGTGGTGTTACTGTTTGATAGATAGATAGATAGAGAGAGAGAGAGAGAGAGAGAGAGAGAGAGAGAGAGAGAGAGAGGGAGAGAGATAGATAGATAGATAGATAGATGGATAGATAGATAGATAGATGGATGGATAGATAGATAGATAGGTAGAGAGAGAGAGAGAGAGAGAGAGGGAGAGAGAGAGGGAGAGAGAGAGAGAGAGAGAGGGGGGTGGGTGGGTGGGTAGTTAGATAGATAGATAGATAGATAGATGGATGGCTAGATAGATAGATACAGTAGATAGATAGATAGAAGCTATAACAGTTACGTTATATATGTATATATAGTTAAGTTCTAATTAGTGTGCAGGTTTGAGTATTTTATATATATCCATGTATTGCCCCTGTGTCCGTAGTGTTACAGTTTGGTGGAGTGGAGAAAGATGTGTAGTTTTATGAGAACATGACCTTGCCTGAACTGTTAATGCACTCTGACAGTTGCACCCCGTTAAGAGGACATTTGCTCTCCGCTCTGGGCTGCAGGAACGTATGAAGACATTAGCCATGTTAACATGATAATTATCCTCCATCTGCTCCGGTCTGAGCGTCTGCTCCCCCGTTCTGGGTCAGCTCCTTCTCGTCTGGGGGGCTCTCACAGGTGGCAGCAGATTGGGTTCGTGTCTAATATGTAGTCTTTTAATGTAACTCAAGCATTCAAGGCTTTTATTGTCATGTGTACATAGCTGCAGTGTAGTTATGACAATGAAAATCTGAGGTCACAGGCTCCTCCAACAGTGCAACACAATAACACAGATGAAATAGTATAATAAATAAAATATAATAACTCTGTCATCTTTGTAATAGCCCTCTCTTTCATTTGCTTTATCCCTTTTACAAATATTCCTATGAATCAGATCAGATCACACTTTTATGAGTAATAGACCCCCAATTGTTTTTCTTGAATTATAGAATTCAGAGCAGAGAGCAGATTACGGGCTGTGCTGCGGATAAATCACTGTTTCATAAGATTTTGTTAAAATTCATGAATGCTTCTAGTCCTGTACACCTGGGGAAGAATTATTATAATATATCGACGACTTTAGATGAAACACAAGGATTGAACCCCTGGCTGTTCTTGCTTAAAGGGGACCTATCATGCAAAATGCACTTTTGTACGTCTTTTCTACATGAATATGTGTCCCCGGTGTTCCAGGGAACTCACCAAGTGTCAGAAAACACAACCCTCTCTATTTTCCTCCATACCCAAATCTCTGAAAAAGGGGCTGCAACGGATCTGATACAGACTGATCCAGATTTGAACACTTCTATGACGTCACAGAAGTGGCGCTACGGCTATTGGGCCAACTCCACCAATCAGGAGGAGACAGCCACGGACATTGCCGTTCGAAAGCACTGGAGACGCTGTAGTACATATGCCAGGCCTGTAGATGGTGCTGTTCTCACAGAATCAGCCCATGCAAAGACAGTGTTCAATTGAGCGAAATGAGGAATGGCTAAAATGCATGATCTGTTTGGTATTTTGAAAAATAAAAAGTATAAATATGCCTTATATAGGTATGATCCTACACTATATTATTCAAATATAGCATGATAGGTCCACTTTAAGCTTCACCAGAACGTTTATTTTACATATTTCCTCGTAAATGTAACAGCAAGCAGGAAATCCTTCGACTATGTTGGCAACACATCTCTTTTGCTTGAATGTGTAATCATACATTATTAAACAATAACGTTTTTTTTACATTTCTGCCAAGTTGAGTCTAGAGACTAACTTGATAACAAGAAATCTATCCTGCCTCGTCTTTCTCCTCAATGCACAGTTCGTGGAGTATATGTGTATTGCCTGAATGAATGTCACTAATACGAATTATTTGTTTATCTCGCCAGGAAACATCAACATCTTGATGGAGGAAACTAGAGGAGTCCCTTTAAGATGACACGCACAGACCCTCCTGACTTACTGGTATCAACTGTGCATCGAGATATTAAAGTGATCACCTTTTCTACACACTACAAGTCCTTGCAACCCTCCAAACAATGTGATTCTATAAACTACACACTGGAGGACAGTAAGAGCAAAGTCAATAAGAGGCACTGCCGTACCTTTGACTATAAGTCATTGGAGTACCCAAAATCAAACTCAATGGAGTCCCCTTACAAGAATACTGATAGGCATGCGGCCAACCCAGATGTTGCCTGGAATGCCTTGGGCCGTCAGCAGAGATACCGCTTCTCTGCTCCGGACATTTTCAGCCATAGGCTACCTCCTCAACCATTGGCTGCAGATATGCCCAGTGAAGTCATTGTCCCTGAACAAAAGAAAAGGACCAGGTCAAGAAGTGCCCCTCGGGTCCAGACCAGTCTCACCCCTGTGTCTTTTGAAGTGTCCTCCTCTTCGGGGAGGAAGGGCAGGGATTCCCAAAGGGCTTCAAAAGATTCTCGCTTGAGGCCAGAAGTATCGCCGCGCAGGGAGTCGTCCCATGCAGCAACTAGGGCTCATATGCATGACGTCCATCACAGTAAATTGCAGCCACAAATGGGTGACAGTAGTAGGTACTCACCTCACTATGCTGCGGATAATCCTGAGGGCGGAGGGCTTGATAAACCAGCAACTAGCCCTCATGTCAGGTGCCGGGTGGACATTAAACCAGATGATGCAGTGCTACAACATTCTGGACGGAAACAAGCTACACCTCATGTGGACATACCCTGGCAGAGGCACCACAGTGGGGGGAGTAGGAGTATGACTGTGCCACGCCATTTCTCTTACTCAAGAACAACAACTCCGACTGATTCGTTAGGTCGAGAGAGTAGGCAAGCTTATCAATATTCCCGCAGCATGCCCAATAGTTACTTACAACCCATGGAGAGTCCCTTGCAAAGAACGACTTCGTCAGGCGAATACTATGGTAGGGAACGCAGAGCTCATTCAAGTCCTAATGTGCCAACCAAGTTATTTTATGCAGACGACCCAGGGAGATATGTCGCTTCTGCTCCACCTCAGCCAAGTTCTCGCTTTCATGACGAACGTTACACACCTGGACAAACAAATACTACAAAAGTGCAATATGTGCAAGATCCAAGGACTCGAATGGTGCACGCTGTAGCAACAAGACCCTATTACCCTGAGATGGAACCCTATCAATACTCTGTGCAGTCCGGGTATCCCAAACCCTACGCACCCAATGAACCAGGGCCATACATCATACAGACACCTCCAACAAGAATATTTTATGGGGATGATCCAAGGTCTTATCAAATCCAGACAGCTCCACCAAGGTTTTATTATTCCAGCGACATGTACGCAATGCCCCCAGAGCATCATGTCCCAGCAAGGGCGTATTACACCGAGGGCCGAAGACATGCTCGAGTGATTCAGGCACAAACAGAGGACTGGTATGGCTCAGATGCTTCTGGTTATTCCACCAACCCTGCCTCTTATGTATCTCAAGTCACTCCAACCAGAGTCCGTCCAGAGCCTGCGCCGGCACCCTGGTACGCCAACCCATGTGTAGAACCTCCAAGAATTGGCACAGAATCAAAATCTTACTCAAGGTCATGGGACAATATTCTCGACTCTCGTGTAGAGCGAGAACAACCTATTCCTGTACAGCGGGGTCAAAGCTATGATGATCTTCTTGACTCCAGGAAGCCTGCAGCAGCCACCGGGGACAAACCGCAACCAGTGGTAGTCAATCTTTCCAGTTCTCCAAGACGTTATGCGGCCTTATCCATGTCTGATAACTCACTCGTTGACAAAAGCCCAACCGAGACATCAAAGGGCAGTACTAGTAAACTCTGGTTTGTAACTCCTGAGATAACAATCACTGATAATGACATGCGACCGGGGAAACTTAATAAGGCTGAAGGACGGTCTGCCAGTTGGGACGTTCTTGACTCCAGAACCACAGAAGATCCAGGACTGTGTCAGCGTGACTTTGAAAGCTCAACCAAAGCGAAGACACACGACAATGCCTCACTACAACAAAGCCTTGAACAACTTGATGAGCTTCTGGCAGATCTTGTGACTGATTACAAGCCACCCAGTAGAAGGGCAAGTGAGGACATTCTTGATCAATTAAAGAAGTTAATTGATGAGGAGGAAGCAGTATCTCTGTCCAGAAAGAGCTCGAGGGCATTTACAAATGAACCACCTCCTCTTGACAAACAGCCAACGTCAATAAGAATTAATCCTGATTCTTTCCATGACATCGGGGGCAGTGATGCTATGAAGAGTGCAGATGAGTGCTCCCCAGATCAGAGCCCAGATGAGGATGATACAATGATGTGCTCTAATAACAAATGCAGGAGGACAGAGACCCTCTTCAATGCTTGCCTGTATTTCAAATCCTGCCATAGCTGCTACACCTACTACTGCTCTCGTAATTGTCGCAGGGAAGACTGGGACATTCATAAAGCAAACTGCCTGTATGGAAGAATGGGAAGCATATGTCGTCACATCATCAAACACTGCCGGGAGACTGTTGAAGTCCACAAAGCCTTCTCCCGTATTGCCAAAGTTGGCTACCTTTCACGAGGTAGAGGAGTTCTTTTCCTTGGTTTTCCAAATCCTGCATCATCAAGTAACTTCCTGCAGTATGGCCTGGATACTCTTCCAATGTCTCCTACATACCTATCCCTCCGAGAGCTTGAAAGCTTCAAGGGCAACCTAGGGGAGTACTGTAAGGAGCTTCAGGAAGCTGGGAAAGAGTACGACCCTAACGAATGTTTCATCTTGAATGTATCCATTGCCGTTGGTGACCAAATGCCCGAGGGGCCATCACCACGGAACGAAGCTCCAACCGTCAGAAAATATGCAAAGGTAGCCCTGGCTTCCTTTAGCCCTGAGAGAAAGGTTCACAAGAAAGAGACGGACATGGAAACGCTGATCCTCACTCCACCCCCTGGAACAGCGGACATCGACAAAGAGGGAGAGGAAGGCAGGAAAGCTAGGGAAATCTGTTTTATTAATATACAACGGGAGTTAAGGATCAGAGGGGTTTTCCTACGCCATGAATTCCCACAGGTGTATCAACAGCTCTGTGAGTTTGTGGAAAATAACAGAAGGTTCACACCCACGACCATTTATCCGATTGATAAGAGGACCGGTAAACAGTTCATGTGCATGATAATGGCTGCCTCTGAGCCCCGGACATTGGACTGGGTGGGCACCCCGCATCTCCTCGATGACATCATTTAAGTGCACCTTTTGTTGTAAATATATATGTATAGAAATACATATATATTGTTACACATATTTATATATCAATCCAATTACAAACGTTTGTAAATAAGTATTTTGTTATCAAAATGATATATATTCATGTCTCCTTGGTCAGTATTATTCTTTTTCAGAATATTTCCTGTCAGGTGCAGAATGAGTACCGAACATTATTTATTTTAATCTTTTTACCAAGTACATCTTTTTTATCCACCACATGTTATTGATCTGTATCCCGGTCATTTACTGTTACAACACATTCCCATTAGTAGGGGTTACCTGCTGACATGGTATTTCATTTAGCTAATTATTAGCAACAACTGTATGTTTTTAATCTTACCCTCTTTATATGAGCCAGTTTCTGTGTGTGAGTATAACATGACTATTTTTCATATGCAACTTTAATGGTATATCATGCAGAAAATATTAAACGTTATTTTCTTAGCCACGTAAATACTTTCTATGCAAAGTTGCTTCATGACTTAAGTACCAGATTCCTGTAGAATGAGTTGTTTCTGTTATATGACATAATATTATACACATCTGTAAAGAAAGTTTTGCTAAAATTGAGATCAAGTGTTGGTGGCAACATAAATCAAAAGAAAATAATGAAAACTGAAAAAAACAGTTGTGCAACTTGAAAAAAAAAAAAGGCACGAAATCTAATTGTCGCTTAAGTAGAAGTGCTACTAAAAGTTAACGTTTTACTTTAATGGCGTACTCTGGAGAGTTCACGCTAAACTCGGTGGTTCTGTGGTTCTGAATCACTGGAGCGCTGCTGGACTTGAGAGAAACCTCCACAAAGGAAACTGAAATGGTGCCAGTTCAGCCACACAGTAGGTGTTGGGCTGTGTTCAGTTTTAAACACTGTGAATAGTGAGAGTTACAAAAATAAAAGATCATGCAATTTCCTATAACACTGATGTTATGGCGAGTTGTATTTTTTAGATATGTTTACAAATAAAAAATATATGAATTAGCAAAAGGAGTTATTGTCCTTAGAACAAGGTGAGCCAGATGTGGCCCAGTAGCTATATGGTGCATAAATGCTTGAAAAAGACATTAGTTGTGTATTTGTGCTGCACTAGGTTTATGACGTGTGATTTATATTGTCCTTTTTGGGTTTAGCAAATGAGAACCTGTGCATTTCTCATTGGTTGCAGACGTTTTAGAAAGATTTATAAATGAAACTTAGCCGTGTTGCCTCATCTAAAGACACAATACATTTCTTAATTTTGTTTTGGTAGCATCCTCAATCCCTTATTTCCTTCCAGCACACCGATGAGGGCTTGAATCTTAGAGTTCTTTGATCAGTGTTTCACTATTGCCGATCCCCCATAGTAAACACTTTACTCTGTTGTCAAAGAACCGTGGTTACGTTAAAGGTGGGGTATGTTATTCCCTTCAGAAACACTTTTTGTTATATTCCATGGAATGCTCTCAACATCCCGATAGCAATGAATATCTTAACTGCTTTGACAATAAATACATAAAAAAATCTCATCAGTGGAAGCCGTGGCGCTGTGAAAAGCACGACCAATCATCTGAGCCGGCCCAGCTAAAATAACTGGATGGCCTACCTGCCTGTCAGCCTTCCATCTGTGCACAAACTTATCTCGTGCCCTCATTGGTCATGTGCGTGTTTGTGTGTGTGTTGGGGCTCTGTAAGGAAATCTGAAGGAAGAGGCAGATTTTTTCCGGTTGTGTATTTTCAAATTCTAGCGCACTCGAGCCGGTTTCTCCATTCTTACAGCCCGTCCACACGGCGGCGTGTGTTGAAGCTTCAACGCTTCTGCCCATTCACTTTGAATGGGGTGACGTCACGCTTTGCCGAACTGCACTGTGGGAGCGTCGTTTCGCGTTGCTCGCTTCAAAAGTTGAGCAATGTTCAACTTTTGAAGCTTCGACGGAAGCGTTAGCCAATCAAATCATATGCCAGTACAAGCTCTAGCCAATCAAACCGCGTGCTTGTGTGTCCGCGGCGGGAGATTCATGTGAGTGGTTGTTGGTCGAGCTTCAGACACGCCCGCCGGCAAGCTTCAATGCACGCCGCAGTGTGGATGCTGCGTTACCTACCCTACCTTTAAGTAACCCTATGTTTTAAAAAAAAAACTCAACATTAAGGCTGGAAAAAAAATGTATGCTAATATCCAAAATGTTTAAAAATGCTTTGAGCCCATTTACAAATGACAATATATCTGGAAGACATGACGAAGCATTAGTAAATAACTCCTCAGTAAAGTTTAAATAAGCTGTTTTCTCCCCGTCATTAACCTTTGTTCTCCATTTCAACTTCTTCCCTTGTGATATCCTGATCATTTGTAAGAGCAGTAAAACTTGAAGTACATATATATTTGAGAATCTGTTTCACTGAGATGTGACTGATGTGCTACAGGTGCTGGCTGCATGTGACTGTTTTCTATCTCATTTAACATGCCATTGATGATAGTAACTTGCTTGATGAATGGACTTGTGAAAGTGAAACTACTATGCTGTGTAAGAAAAAATAAATGAATTTTCCCTTTTTGTCAGTCATACGAGTTTAAAATTAGGTGTTTGAAGCAACGGAGAAGAGACCTCACTAAAATGTCTAGAAACCCTCAACTCTTGTATTTTTTATACTTTACATATGTGTCTGAGTGTGTCTATTTATAAAACATATCTAATAAATTGAATGGGAACTCTGGGCGCTGCTGTCTGTTTTTCAATCTGTCCAATATGAGACATGTCTTTCATTTTCAGATCAGTACGTGCTATGAACAGGACAATGTCACAGGATGATATGAAATGAAGATGTTTTATTTGTTGATGCCAAGCGAAATTATATCACTGATTAAATGTTTTATCAACTCACGGAGAAAGGTAACTAATCGTAATTGAGTATGGTTTAAAGATAAACAAAGACACTCTTATATTTGAAAGGTATACTTGATTGTTGTTATATCCGTTTTACAATTAAATGTCCAGAGTTGACATGAAACATCACCAGATCACTTAACGACCTGGAAAGTGATATAGCAGAAAAGGAGTGAGTCCACATGACATAAAGGATATATTCAAACCCTCAAAGTAAAGAAACGGCTTTAGGTTTTGAGAAAAAGAACGGACAAACGAAGCTCAGCGTAAGTTCAACCAGGAAGACCGTCTTTACTCATTAATTTACTATTCCCATGTAACTACTCGCTCTCCTCTCCAGGGGCGGTTCTAGGGGGGGCCAGTGCCCCCCTAACACTGACTTTGGACCCCCCTGTGGCCCTCCTGAAAATGAAAAGAAAAGAAAAAAAGTTTATGATTAAACTATTTCTTGGCTGACGGAATAGGCGTAACTAACGCTATTTGTCATTCTAGTCGGACCCATTAGAGCAGGGGTCTCCAACACGTCGATAGCTCGCAAGCCCTCAATAAGTAGCTCGCCAAGCAAATCCAAAATGTAAAAATACACAAACAAAAAAGGGAATGTAATTAAAAGAATCTACCCTATGCATAAACGAAACCTCAATCGAACTCTATCTACTTACTACAACTCTATACTGTATCTATCTAACACCCCCTCCCCCCCACCCCCACAATGAATATCGACCAATCACGTTCTTGCAACAGTTTAAAAGGGGAGTGATTAGTAAAATATGCATAAATAAAAAGAAAGAATGCTAACTATAGGTAGCATAAGATAAGAATAAACTAGTTTAAATGATTTTGTATTGGTTGTGATCATATTCTAAAGATGTTTGGATTATTGAAAAGTATACAGCTCCCTTTCAGTGTGTGTGAGAGTCTTGAGAGCTGTATCCATAAATTCATGTTGTGCTCAAAGTGCTCCAGATTGATGCTTTTAACTTCAACATTTAAAAAAAAAAATTCTAGGGGAGGTGAGGTCCACCCCCAAATAATGCAGGTTAAAATAATTAAATTGCATAAATTTTCTTTTAGTAAACACTGAAAACGGGTCCCACAGACCCAAACAGCACACAAAGTATAATGTTAAAATGTGAAAAATAAATACATTGCAAAAAACAAAAAAAGAGGAGTAAAAGTAGCTCACTACTTGTTTTATTTTTTTAAAGTAGCCCTCGTCCTAAAAAAGGTTGGAGACCCCTGAATTAGAGCGTAAAAACTGTAACTATAAATATCTGAAATAAATACATGTATGTGTAATGAAACAAATACCAATAACTGTATTGCATTGTTTTCTTATGCGTAATTACTTCATACTGTCTTTGTCTTTTTCGTCCTGCATTTATTGTGCCCCCCTCAGAAAATAACTGGCCCCCCTAGTCAAATTGGTCTAGAACCGCCACTGCTCCTCTCAATAAGTGATCGGGGGCGTCACTCTCTCCAGCTTCACCAATCACTTTGCTCTATTCCCAAGAGCCTATCATAGCGCTCCGCTAAACCTTCTAAGTCTGCTCTCCCCCCTCTGACAGCTGTCCTTTCAGGTGACTCTGCAACCCTCTTCCCCCCCTTTTCACCTCCTGTCCCTCTGAATCCAGGGTCAAGCTAAGCCCCTCCCCTTCAGACCGACCCAACTATCCATTCACCACCACCAGGGTCTAGCTAAGCCCCTCCCCTTCAGACCGACCCAACTATCCTTTCACCACCACCAGGGTCTAGCTAAGCCCCTCCCCTTCAGACCGACCCAACTATCCATTCACCACCACCAGTGTCTAGACCCAGGGGGGTTTCATCGGATCGGTTCTACCCTCCCGAATGATACTTCCTGCACAACGGGGCCTAATCGCCAAAAACACCATTACATTCATTTGTGTATCTCTGCAGTAAATATGTATTCTTACATCAAAATAATTCTGTCTCCTGATTGAAAGAAGGTCAATAAACTCTCTCATCTCAGACACATGGCCGGAAACAAGTGAGCATCTGTATTCCTCCTCCAGTGAGAAAGAGGAGATGGAAACACTTTTAGAGGGGTTCAGTGGTGAGCAACTTCCCTCAGATCTACCACAAAACCTCAATACACAGCCTGAGTAGCTGTATATTTCCGAGAAGTATTTAACATTTTAAGAGCGTGTTACGTTCTACGGGACCTGGGACTACAGAGTTAATGTTCTTTATTTAATTGAGTGTTTAACATTTTAGAAGTAAGTGCAGCTCTGTCAAACAGTGAGCACATACATTCTGTTTTCTTATTTCCAGGATTTCCTTTGTCTTCCAGTTTGCTGTCACTGAGCCTGTTCTTGATTTATGATCCGTCTCTTATTTCTATCTGTGACCGAGAGATTAAATGCCTTTTTATAATCTCGTTTTTAATCTATTCTTCTAGCTTTGAGTGTATTCTCTTCAAATGGGCTTTCTTCACATTGTGTTAAAGTTGTCACAGTGTCACAGTGAGAGGAGGCAGCTGACATTGGGGATCTTTTCTGGGCTAAGCTCTTGGCTTCGGAGGATTTTGGATTTGGGGGTGCCTTGGGGCTGGATTAAAGGGGGTTAAAAATGAGGGCTCTCCTTTGAACATGAATTATAACTGGCTATCTGCCTAATTCTTCTCTACATGCATTTTTCTTTGTGTTTTTCTGTAAAAGTGTAAAATGTGTCTGCAGAATTCTGTATGTAGAGATTCTGCCTGATGTTTCTTCCAGCAGGTAAAGCTATGAAGACTGAGTGGAGCCAATACTTACCATACAGCTTAAAGGGCTGGATAGCGATACCAAGCATTAATTGGAATTTGTAAATTACAAGATCTTTTCTTTTGATTGCATTCAGCGCCCTTCCAGCGTTTTTCCTTCAATGCATCCACCGCCATGATGAAACTTCCTGATGCTGTTCATTTTAAACCAAGTTACGTATGGCTAATACTTTGTTCAAAAATATAGTTCATATGGAACGCAGGGGTCTCTATCTTTCTGTCAGCCCCTTAACATCCTCTCAGGAAAAACAAAAATGGCATTTTACATAAGCAAAAAAACTGAGTTCAAAATAAAAAAAAGGCCAGGGCAGTCTGGCTCTGAAGCAGATTCTGTGTGTGTGTGTGTGCGTGTGTGTGTGTGTGTGTGTGTGTGTGTGTGTGTGTGTGTGTGTGTGTGTGTGTGTGTGTGTGTGTGTGTGTGTGTAGCCTCAAATTCTGTCACTGTTGTATTCTCTGACCTCCATCAGTCCTACATCCTTGCGTGCACCACCTTCGATTTCACAATCAATACATCTTTGAACTTCCTCAGGCTTTCACTGTGTGTGTGTGTGTGTGTGTGTGTGTGTGTGTGTGTGTGTGTGTGTGTGTGTGTGTGTGTGTGTGTGTGTGTGTGTGTGTGTGTGTGTGTGCGTTTGTGTGTGTTTGTGTGTGTGTGTGTGTGTGTGTGTGTGTGTGTGTGTGTGTGTGTGTGTGTGTGTGTGTGTGTGTGTGTGTGTGTGTGTGTGTGTGCATGCATGCGTGTGTGTGTGTGCGTGCCAAATGTAGGCCATGCCAGTGAAAGACTGCTGGGCTCAGCATCCTTTGTAATGGATACTATGGCCAACCTGCAAACACTCTGCACAATGAAACTAGATGATAAAACCCGGTAAAATGTTCAATCCCCTTGTGATTAAAATATGTCCTACAAAACAATACCCATGGAATGGTTTCAGTCTCACGTGCTAATTGTGTGACAGGACTCTGCATCCACAGCTTTACTGCACCACTTCCTGCTTTTATCTGCTAGTTATGCATCATTCCTATAGGGACTTATCCCAGCATACTCTGGTGTCAATCAATACCCCATTGTTATGTACACTTCTCTACAGTATGATGGACAACATTATGATTCAAGCCGTACAAAACTGAACCTGCTTCTAAAACCTCTGTCAATATGAATGTCAGTCTTTTCTGCCATCTGCAAACACACACTGGTGAAGCATCAGTAATGTGTCCTCTGAAAGAATATTATCATCACTCACACACATCACACATAATCCTCTTTACCGCAGACCTTATATAACCTGAGAGGAGCATCAGAGCTGTGGACCACCTGAGGTCACACATGTGAGGTGACCTCTATGATGGCTAGTCCGTTACTATCAAATTACCGCAGTTGGTAATAGAAACAAGACTATTTATTTCAATTATTCAGACAAACTATTATATTTATACATATACACTATTGTGATTAACTTGATGTGAAGCAATTGTTCCTGAATTCAAACCAAATAACACACTGGAGACAAATAACCATTAACACCACAGACTAGAAGAAGCCTTGTGCTGACCTATTGGACAGAGGAGGAATAAATAAATAATGTAATTGTGTCTGACAGTTGTACGGCTATGGCAAGCTTAAGATCTGGCAGCTCATCGCGTATAATTGCTATGATCAGATTCCATACTGCACAATAAGGACGTTATAAAACACCATTTATTTTGGGGCTTGGATATTTTTAGCATGGAGACACGTGTCATTAAGCAAAACTGAAACTATTAGGTCATATGCACAATCAGTATTACTATACATTACTACAACGCTCAAATTGAACTTGCAACATTTTAAACAAATTAGACCTTTCTTAACTGTCAATGCTGCAAAGTCATTCCTCCACTGTATGATTTTATCCCACATTGAATACTGTTTGACAAACTGGTCGTTTGCTTGTGCCACAGCCCTGAAACCTAGAGAGAGCTATCAAGGTGTTTGACAGAAAGCCACATTCAGACCATCTCTGTACCGTCCTTGAGAAACACAATTTCTTGAGTCTTTTAAAAGTAGGCCTATGTGTTTTTTTCATAAAACGTTTACATGGACTGCCCCCCCCCCCTCCCCCCCACCTCTCTTAGGGGAATTCATTCACAAAAAAGACACTGGACGCTGCACTACGTCAGAAACCAGAGGAGACTGAAGTCCACCGCAGACGGACCACTTTTGGACAAAATGTCCTCTCGAGTCTCCATTAAAGGCAGCTCGTTGTGGAATAGCCTCCCAACTGAGATACGGGATTGTCCCACTCTCTATAGTTTCAAAGGTCAACTCAAAGAATGGATGAGAAACAAACAGACGTGCAATCACCGCTAAATGCACTTTAATACAGGGGTATCTCCTCTTGCACTTTATGTATCTCTTGTATCTCCTCTTGCACTTTATATGTCGTTGCTGCTATATTGTATTGCCATGTCATAAATACCTGTGTATGCTGCTCTTGCTCTTTAGCACCTTTTGCATATAATGTATTTGGTTTTTGCCATGTTTGTAAAATGTAATCTTCTTTATGTTTTATGTGAGGGACTGCAGATGGAAATGAGCTCAAAGCTACATCTGGCACTAAAAATAACATTTTAATGTTTTAAGCGTTTCATTGTCCCTGCCAAATAAACGATTAAATAAATAAACAAGACAATGCAGCCGTCCAACAGTTGAATGTGCACAGGCTTCACCATTGAATAAAATATAATATAGAGAGAAATCACCCTCTTTAGTAAATAAGGAAGGAAAACCCCACGAGTTCTTACGGTAACGTCCCTTTCGAAAACAGCAAGCGAGATATACTATATATATTTTTAATAATATAAAAACAAAACAAACAAAGACTATGCACTATTGCACTGTTGTCCAACAAAACGTATATTCTATTATTATTATTATTATTATTATTATTATTATTATTATTATTATTATTATTATTATTATTATTATTATTACTGGCTGCTACTTATCGGGTTATCCATTCCAACGAGGATATGTACGTTATTATGTATTTCAGTGTCTCTGTATGCAGCACCACTTATACCAAAGCAAATTCCTCGTATGTGTGAACCTACTTGGTAAATAAAATGGATTCTGTACTTTTTATGTCATTTTAAATACTATGTGCATCATGCCTGTTTTTATCTAAAAGTGTGATTTTTTTTTCTAACTTCAATTTTTCAACTGTGATTCACACTCCCGTCCGGTAGGTGGCGCTGATGCACCTCTAAGCTGTTTTTCAAACGCCTTTAATCACTACAGATAAGAAATGGAACCGGAAGTGGTTGCAACTGCTCGGCTGGGCTGAGCATAGCAGTTGTGTTATGATTTCTCTTAATGCGTTATTACTAATGGATGGAGGCCTTTTTACATATGAAGTACGCATGGATAAACGGGGCAGTGTGGACTTTGCTTCCCCTTGTCGGATGTGACTTCTAAAGGTGGGATAAACTAACTAACTGACAGCTCCTGTGGGAGGCTATGATAGCAGCTAACCAGACAGAGCTAGCATAGTGTTAGCATAAACAAGCTAGCTAGATACAACCGATGTCAAGTGCCCTGAAATTCGTCATTAAAGATAATAATAATAAGCTTTATGTGTGTAGAACATACACCAGGTGCAGCTCAAAGTGCTTTTACAAGGCACAATTGAAATCACAACAAGAGTTTGACATCATGCCAGACGTTAACACCTATTATCATATGCAGCAAAACAACATGATATAACAGTGTAACACTTTACACAGCAGGTAAAAGGTGTGATATCAAAACCTATAAAGTACCCAAAACAATTCAGTATGACTGCCACGTATATAAATTGACCTAACGAGAGTCGTGTCAAATAATCATATAATCATTTAAAATCCTCATTTGCTTCTTTGAGTGCCTTTCACTCTGTTCAATTGTATTTGTATTTGTATGAAACATAGACAATGGACATGTCAGAAGGGTAAAAGGTGGATTTGCATATGTTTAGGTAATGTCTAAGATAATGAATGGGTAGTATTACTGCTTTATTTCTTCGATGTGATGGGACTGTTAGCTGTGTGCAGAACCTCTTTATCCTCTTGTGGCTCTGTTTTAGTTACATTTGGACCATCTTTATTACTTTATTAAATATAAAAAACTTGGTTATGAATCATTTATCAATTTCTCTTAAGGGAATTCATATTTCCACCACAACTAGCTAATGAGTAGGAGTTTTAAGTTACCCAGTTAGCATGGTTCAGGCTAGCTGGTAAACACAAAAGCCACATCAGCTAACGTCATACAAGTTAAGCAGCACTATTTAAATCCGGATGTTGTGTTAAAGCTGTTTAAGTGTATTACTAGGCATGATTATAAACTTTAAAAAAACACACCTTCTTAAAAACCGTAAAATTGCCATCATTTTGGAAAAAGGCTTTTCTCAAGTGACAAAGCAAACTTGACACATTTGACATCCGACTGCGATTAGCTTAGCATTAGCTACAGTTAGCACCAGTCCAAGAAGCTTTTTGTACTTACGTTCACTGGCCTCTTACAAAATTGGAACTAATAGATATGAATGTGACAGTATGTTGCTTGTCACCAGAGGTGGGAAGTAACTAAGTACATTTACTCAAGTACTTTACTTAGTACACTTTTGAGATACTTGTAGTTTACTTGAGTATTTCCATGTTATGCTACTTTGTACTTCTAATCCACTACAGTTCAGAGGTCAATGGTGTACCTTTACTCCACTACATGTGTAGCAGTGAAACACAAGCTCAAACACAAGCTCACCACTGCCTATCATCCACAGACAAATATGACTGAGAGGGTAAATCGCACTTTAAAAGTATGATAGCCTCTTATGTGGATGACAATCACGGGAAATGGGATCAATACCTTCCAGAATTCAGGTTTGCCATAAACTCAGCTGTTCAAGAGACCACAGGTGTTACCCCCTGCAGAACTTCAAATTGGCAGAAAGCTGACTAGTCCACTGGACAAAATTCTGAAAGGGAAGATCTTTTCCCCTGAAAGCTTATGAGCTTGTCCAGCAGTTGCAACAACTCAAAGCAGATGTGGAGGAAAATATAAAAAAAAGCTAAACACAGGCAACTAAGGAACTACAACAAACATCGTCGTACTGTTGGCTTTAAACCCAAGCAAAGGGTCTGGATAAGACATTTCCCTCAGTCAAGTGCAAAAGACAAATTCACAGCAAAGCTCGCCAAAAAGTGGAAAGGTCCCGACCGAGTAGTCAAGCAACTTGGACCCCTGAATTAGCAGGTCGTTTTGGAGGATACAGGCCAAGATGTGAGAACAATGCATGTCTGCAACCTTAAACCCTTCTACCCAAGTGCTGAGGACTTGGAACTCATAGACCGGAAAAAAGTAATGGATATTCTACAGGAAAGCTCTGAGGAGGAGGACTTCTTTCTTAGGCTTCCTAGATTAAGAGTCAGTGGGAAGATCCGAATCTCGCAGCGACCTCTGAGCGTGTTCTTGTCAAGGGGGGAGGAGTGTAGCAGGACAGGGAGAAAGTAAACACACCGACAGATTCCCTGAGAAAAAGGGGAGTGGCTAATCAAGCACCCCTGAGAGAAGCTGGAGGAAACAATCAAGAGAATGATTGGCACCTGAGTGCTGTTAAAAGGAGGACAGCATGTCATTCGAAGAGGGGAGAAAGAAGTAAGAGGAAGTCTGAATCTAACAAGGAGGAAAGTGGATTCTTGAGGACTTCATCAGAGGAATCAGACTATCTTTACCACTGAGCCCAGGAGCTTTTGGGGAAACGTTTAACTTTCCCCTTCCCAGGGCAAACCTGGAATCTAGTGATCTATTCTGGCCTCAGATAAGCTATTCTCACTACACCAGTATCATTTCTCTTGCACTCCACACACACACACACACACACACACACACACACACACACACACACACACACACACTCTGGACTGAAAAAAACAAACTTTACCACTTTACTTCCACACATCCTTATCCCCTGAACTACACTCTTAACCTGAGTGACAAAGGACAAAAAATACTTCTTCCCCCCCCCCCCCACACTCACTCACAGTCAATCCCCACGATTTAACCAATCGTAGGCTCTCGGAGCCACATAAGTGATTGATGTTTTGTGAGTTAATTTGACTTATTTGTTTGTGTATGTATTGAATTTAAGTTGTTCTGGTAAATGGTCTGTGACATGAGTTGTTTGTTTAATGTACTGATTATTATTTGGAGTTAAAAAATACAGACATTTTATGTTGAAAGTGAATTGCTTGATTATTATTTCCCTTTGTAAACTTCAGTAGCTAGGTCACCGGGCTATCCCTCTGTTTCTGCGTGTCTAAGGATATCAGTTGCTTTACCGCTGGCTATATTAAATATTCCTCTGTCTGGCGCCCAAGTTTAATTTATTCGTTCAGGGATAAGACCTACGCTACACATGTATTTAATATCTTTAGTTAATTTACAGATGTGGATGAATGATGTGAAATATAATCAAGTGTTAAATCAGACTTTAGTTCCACCTGGAGTAAATCCACCAGCTACCCTGCAGTATACAAAGTCATTCAAACTAGCTGCACCTTTACCAGCTTTGAGAACACTTTCATGATCAATCATTATAAAACATATCATATCTATTATTCTGAAATGGACCAATCTGCACAATGACTACTTTTACTGTCGCTACTTTCACTATATTTTGATGAGAATACTTTTCTACTTTTACTTGAGGAACATTTTGAATGCAGGACTTTTACTGTAACAGAGTATTCCTACACTCTGGTACTTCTACTTTTACTCAAGTACACGATCTGAGTACTTCTACTTTTACTAAAGCACAAGATCTGAGTACTTCCATTTACTCAAGTACAAGATCTGAGTACTTCTACTTTTACTCAAGTACACGATCTGAGTACTTCTACTTTTACTCAAGTACACAATCTGAGTACTTCTACTTTTACTCAAGTACACGATCTGAGTACTTCTACTTTTACTCAAGTACACGATCTGAGTACTTCTACTTTTACTCAAGTACACGATCTGAGTACTTCTACTTTTACTCAAGTACAAGATCTGAGTACTTTTACTCAAGTACACGATCTGAGTACTTCTCCCACCTCTGCTTATCAGTAGGTGTTTCTTGTATGCTTACGTTAGATAAAGGTCTAGCATTAACATGCTAACTAAAGTATTTGAAGCAGGCTAATATATGACTAAGGGACAGGATTGTTTTGCCCTTGCTCACAGCTTTTGTTTCTGTGTTGAAATCACCAACAGCTTCTTGTTCACAGTGTAAATACTCAGGATAGTCATTTGTCTCGCACCCAGACAGTGGAGGGACTCATTGACAATAACAAGTCTCATTCTGTGTTTTACTTCTGGTAAGAAACACAAAACTACTATATGCTTTTTAAAAGTGCTGTCAATGTGTTTTAAAATGTGAGGTTTTTATTTGGCTATGTATTATACAATTTGATATCCAAGAAGACAATCATTTAGCGTTTCACTGTGTTGTAGTGACGGGAGTTGCGAGTGACCAAAAAGAAGGATTACAATCAAAGCAACATAATTTGTTAATGAACTGCATTTTTTTAATAGATTTGTTGTAAACTTTCTGATGATGGCCGAGTGGCTGCAGTTTAAGGTTACGTGTTTTTCCTACTTTAACATGTTGACAGGTGAATCAGAGGATTTACCTGTAAGCCCTTCAGTAAATGTATAACCTGCTCTTCACGTCTGCCCTTTGTAAGCCTTTAACCAATGCATCTGTTATTAGCCTCCTGATGTAACCCTGGTGACTTCGCTACAACATCATCAGATTTCGTTGTTGTTCAGATTTAATGAAGCTACTCAAGAGCCACAGAATTATCCGTACCATTTAAGTAAAATCAGAGGTGCACCTTTTAACAGAAAATCCTCTTCAATGTGTGAACATTTTCAGACCTCATTATATGATCCAGGGATTTTGGAACTGAACCCATAGTGTCATTTCGAGTCAATTTATGATGAAGTGTGTACAACACATTGTCCAAAGTCCAAACAGTTTTCGGATTCAAATGACCCCGGGCAGAATGAAAAGCTTTCCTTTATAGAAAGGAGGAGGCATGATATTGTTGTATAGGGTTATGAAAATGAGTTCAACAGTGCATATTTTAAATGAAATAGTTGTCAAGAAAGAGAGAAGGAAACCCCGACTCCTTTCTCACATCTGTACAGGAAGACTCAGATTTGTACAGAAATGACTCCAAAATCAAAGTGATTGTTGAATGAAATAGTCCTACATGATTGGAACACTGTTGTGCTCCATCAATAAACAACCTATAGCCTGATTTAATATCATTATACTATAAAAAAATAAATACAAATGATGGCTCTAACTCTCTAATTTGCCACCTGCAAAATGTAACCGTGTTATTTCACTCTAATCAGGTACTGGCACTTTTCCTGCCTTGACGCCGAGCGAATAATCGAGGAGAGGAGATGGAAAAGATGACTGCTCTCCACTTGTCATCGGCTACCACTTCAAGACTCTCCGAGAGGGACTGAAAGGAACAGAAAGCTATCCTCTGGAAGACAGGGTGAGACACAGAGAAGCATCCACAGCGACCAACCACTTGAAGCTCAGAGGAGATGGCGTTCCTGGACAACCCGGCCATCATCCTGGCGCACATCAGACAGTCTCATGTGACCAGTGATGACACGGGCATGTGTGAGATGGTGCTGATAGACCAGGATGTGGATCTGGAGAAGTGCCAACTGGCTCTGGTGCCGGGAACCAGCTGTGGGTCAACAGGGTCCGAATCACTGAGCGAGGGGGGGAGCAGCGTGACAGAAAACCACGGCTGTGACCTCTCTCAGTCCATGGACATCACCTCCAGCTGGGACTTTGGCATCCGCCGGCGCTCTAACACAGGTAAGATCATCTGACTGTGGCTGGTAAGGCAAGGCAAGGTTATTTATATAGCACCTTTCAACACAAGGCCATTCAAAGTGCTTTACAAACATGAAAGAAATCAAGAAACATATTATAAAATGGCATTTAAAAACACTCATTTCAAAGCAAAGATAATAAAATATGAATTAAAGTGACGGAGCAGTGTGAGATACACACATCTGAAATGTTTAGCTCTGGCTCTCAATCATTGGTAACCTTTTAGCAGAAATAGTTTGCTATGACCTCACTTTCTTTCTACTTTCTTCTTAACCTGTCTTTTAGTTATTTCAAGTGTTTCATGCTAAACGAACCCCCCTTTGGAAAATTCTAATCTGACCCCATGGTACCTTTTAGTATCGCCGAAACTATTCCTCTTTTTTAAAATGCACATTAGTTAAGTTTACCTTGTCTTTCCAGGAGTTGTGTTGGTAAGCATGGCAGGTTCTCTGTCTCGCACCCCCCCCCCCCCCCCCCCCCTGTAATCACCACAGGGACAGAAAGCCTGCTCTGCTCTTGTGTGTTTAAGGGTGTTTGTGTGTCTAATCTGGGCCAGTGGTTTAGTGAGGCCGCTCATGTCAAATTGTGTGCTAATGGAGGTTGTGGAAGCACAAGTGGAACGCATGGGGTTCGATTTGGATTACATTAATTGCTTTGAGGTGAGTCGCACAGATCACATGATCAATGACATTGCATTTACCTGATGTTTTTATTCAATGCAACGTACAACAAAGCGCAATAAACCATAATGATTCAAACTAAGGACAACAAGAGAAGTGCAGATGTATTCACTTCAAACAAGCAAAACAATTGTAAGTTTGAGTCATACGTTATTAGTTAAAGTCTTAAAGGTGGGGTAGGTCATTTTGGAGAAACCAGCTCGAGTGCGAATTTGAAAATACACAACTGGAAAAAATCTGCCACGTCCTTACAGAGCCCCTCCTCCAACACACATGAACGCGCACATGACCAATGAGGGCACGAGATAAGTTTGTGCACAGATGGAAGGCTGACAGGCAGGTAGGCCATCCAGTTACTTTAGCCGGGCCGGCTCAGATGATTGGTCGTGCTTTTTACAGTACCACGGCTTCCACAGAGGACATCTTTTATGTATTTATTGTCAAAGCACTTCAGATATTCATTGCTATCGGGATGTTAAGAGCATTCCATGGAATATAACCAGTGATTCTGAAGTGAATTACCTACCCCACCTTTAAGAGATACCTTGACAGGTGGGTTTTCATTTTGTGATTTTTTTTTTTTTTCACACCACCAGTTTGTTTTAATGTAAACTTGGAGGAAGCCAGCAGCGCAGGCACTCCGACCCCGCCCCCCCCCCTCTCCGTCACACGTGCGATTGATTTATTGCCGATATACAGAACAGTGAGAACAACACAACTAAAGATGAAGAAAGCGGTACGTTCAAAGAAGAGTTCCTCGTGGACAAGTGCAAAAAAAAAAAAAATTGTGTTTCTCTCCCGCGGGGGGGGGGGCGAGCGAATCATCATGGTCAGTTTCTGGCATCCCTAGTAGAGGTGTGCGATGACTTACGAGTAAAGAATCCTGAACAGTTTTCTCCAACAATGCTTACATTGCTTCTAGGTTCCTTTTGTGCTTGTCCAAAACTATTAAACAATCACTTTTTATAAACCTAATATCAGAAATGATCAATTTGGACATCATACAAGTACGACACCTTCTGTCCTTTGACCTTGAAGGCCAAGTTCTAAGCTTTATCTTTACCTGTTTTAGAAAAAGACGTTTGCTAAGCAGCTTACCTCTCTCAGTCAGAGGTATCATCACAGGGGAATATTCTGTGTTGCTTGTATGAGAGCTAATTGCTGCTTTTATCACAGTTTCTTGGTTGCAAGACTCGAGCTTTGGGCGGGTTTATCTGCATTGGTTATCTTCTCAATTCTCCAAGAGGACTTTCTCAGTTTCTGGTAATAACTTAGGCTCTTCAACCAGATCTCTGTCTCATATAAATCGTTCCCCAAGGTTCAGTTTTGGGGCAATATTTTAACCAAAGGGTTTAATGAAACATCAGATTTCTTTTTAAAACTGGCTTTCCATCCAAATCAGAATCCATTTCAATATGATTGGTATCTGATCAGGGTGCCAGAGCTTCTGCAGTGTGACGTCTTCAGTTTTGGGTCTGTTGGCGGTTCGATACAGGTAGGGCAGTGGTTCTCAAACTTTTTTCAATAATGTACCCCCTTTGAAAGAAAAATTCAGCCAAGTACCCCCTGATCAGCGCAAAAACAATTGAGGTACAGTACAGTGCTGCACCATCAGTGTCTGATCTATTAAAACAACAACATTGTAACTGAGAAACACTTAAATGCTACATTTCAAATGTTTACAATCCATCACTAAATTCATGGCAAACCAATTTTAACATCATGCAATAACACTGAGACGACATTAGTTGCATTTATCTGATCTTTTTAATAAGTTGTACTTACAGTGAGAAACATGGGCTGAGCTTCACTGAGGATCTTTGTCATTCTGACAGGGAGGCTGAGTTATTACACTTCGAGTTTTGAAATATGTAACGCTGTTCATATAATACCCACACTGCTCAAACTTCGTTACTTTTCCTAAAATTGGTATATTTATTTATTTTGGGGCGTGGGGAATGAAGAGAAAAAAGATATGAGCATTTTATGAGCATGGGATTTTGACCCCTCATATAAACATGCATAATGCTGCGATATACTTTGCGGCCACACGCCGTTGCCAAGCAACGCTTATTGTCTAGGTCCTTTGATAAGCAGGCAGTCATATCATTAACTAGAACTAGCTAGATCTGATAGATTTGGACATAGACGCAAGTGAAGTATAACCGGACGCGAGAGAGAGATCTGATCAGCTGCTGCTGTCGGAGAACACGCAGCTCTGCATGATCACAGCTCCCCCGCTGTGACGGACCGTTGAGCGGAGCAAAATACACTAAGAATTAGACCTAACACACTTAGCTAGTTTATCTACTCTGGAACAAGCTAAACTAGTTATAAATATATGTATTCTTTACTGTCGGGTCATTTATTACAGGTTAAGCGAGCTGCACAAGACTGACGGGCTGTCGGGAGAGGGAGAGGAAAAGAGAGCACCTCGTTTATTATCCAGAATGACTGTAAACCTTTGAATAAAGTAGTTAATCTACTGTTAGTAGTTTGTTTAAATACATGTTTTTTTTTTCATTAACATAAAATAAATCTCACGTACCCCCTGCAGTACTCCAACGTACCCCTAGGGGTCCGCGTTCCCCCATTTTGAGAACCACTGAGGTAGGGGACTGCATTTGGGATTGGGCGACACAAATTCCTGAATTCGTCCTAAACATCTCCTGTAATTTGCATAATCCAACAAAAAACACATGTTAATAATAAAAATAATAATCCTATTTATTATATTTATTATAGCGCTTTTTCAATTACTCTCAAAGCGCTCCTTACAAATACGCATTACACATACATATCAGACATACATGTAATGGTCATGTACTGTGGACAATACCCACAGGAGCAAATTCAGGTGAAGGGGGCAGGAGCTCCAACAAGGCGTGTAGGACAGAGAGTGAATACACATACTATACAGAGATGCTGGATGAGAAACCAATGTGAGTTTGGAACGTTGAACAATGTAAATCTACTCTAGTAGACCTCAACAGTGGAATTATGATCAGTAGAAATGGCCATGACACGGGACCCTTTACATTTTAGTCCAGGGGTGTCAAACTCATTTTAGTTCTAGGGGCCTTATGACATCCCTGGTTTAATCATTTGGTTAATCTACCCTTAAATGATTTTGCTTTTTAAGTTGGGGTGTGCAGGTGTTAAAAAAATAGTAAGTAAAGTGAGTTTGAATCAAATCAAAAGTGTGTGTGTGTGAAGCTACATCCAGCTTTTATGAGAGGGTAAATCTGGTTTTGGGGCTAGAGGGAGTCCAAAGGCAGACGGCACGTCTCTTTTTGGCTCTCTTGAGCTGTGTAGTTTGGTGGAGTGCTGGTTCTGGGTTGTGGGTTGAAATCCTCTGAGACCTGAGATACTGACCTGTGGTGGATCTCATCAGGACACCAGCAAGATAACCGCGAGAAACCCGGAGCTGCTGGTAAGATACGAGGGGTGAACTAATAACAAGTTGTATTGGATGTTAGCTCTTCTCTGTGTGTGTACTGTATGTGTGTGTGATGGAAAAGATCACATGACAGATGGCCTTCTTTCCTATCGCTGTTGTATATGCACTATTAAAGATATGCATTTGAAGCGAAGTACAGTGTACTGGTATTCTAATGGTGTGTGTGTGTGTGAAGAGTTCTAAAGATCTCTGCCTGTGTGACTTTTAATTGTATTTTTTCCTTTGCAGCCCAAAGACTCGAAAGGTTAAGGAAGGAGCGGCAGAACCAAATCAAATGTAAAAACGTTCAGTGGAAGGAGAGGTCCCACGCCTCCCAATCAGGTAAAGCTACACATATAATGTATTTAAAATAACAAAGCTGTACCTAATTTGGTGTGTTGGGAGACAATTAATGTGATTTTCAGACTCAAAGCCGAAAATAAAATAGTGGAAAACATAATTTCAGCGTCTGCAAATTCAATTTAGTTTTTTTTTTAGACTCCTCACAATATTTCTATTGAGTTCCTGGAAAATATTAGCTTAAAAAAATACAATAAATAAAAAAGCAATCACTCGTAAGTGGCTCCTACAGTCGGCCATTGGATTGAAATCATTAGAGAAATTCATGAGATGGAGAGACAGACTCCAGATTGTTGTTAAGACTCAGAAACGTATACTGGATATCTAAAAGGTTAAAATATATCTCAAAATGATTGTGAATATCCCCTCACTCAAAAACACTATTTCTATTAACCTTGATTATTTGTGAACATGAAACTCTTTGCATTTACTATGTGTCCATAATACACAGGAATGTTTTTCGTAACTCTAGACCAGGGCTATTCCATTGGCGGCCCCGTGGTGATATTTACTGGCCCTTTGAGTATAATGTTCAAAAGTAATCACATGTTTTCATTTTTTTAAAGATTTTTTATTAGAATTGTTTTGGGCCAGAGTGCCTTTTATTCCAGAGAGGGTGTTACATTGAGAGATAAAGGGGAAGACATTGCCTGAAAACTTTGGCGGGTTCGGGTTTCGAACCCACCTACTAGCTACTGTAGTGACAACTCCTGTCAGTTATTGCATCTCTGCGTGAATGATTAGATAATTTCACCTAAATTAAATCAAATGAAATGATGTTGATGGTTAAAGGGGACCTATCATGCAAAATGCACTTTTGTACGTCTTTTCTACATGAATATGTTTCCCCGGTGTTCCAGGGAACTCACCAAGTGTCAGAAAACACAACCCTCTCTATCTTCCTCCATACCCAAATCTCTTAAAAAGGGGCTGCAACAGATCTGATACAGACTGATCCAGATTTGAACACTTCTATGACGTCACAGAAGTGGCGCTACGGCTATTGGGCGAACTCCACCAATCAGGAGGAGACAGCCACGGACATTGCCGTTCGAAAGCACTGGAGACGCTGTAGTACATATGCCAGGCCTGTAGATGGTGCTGTTCTCACAGAATCAGCCCATGATGCAAAGACAGTGTTAAATTGAGCGAAATGAGGAATGGCTCAAATGCATGGACCTATCAGGCTATATTTGAATAATAAAGTGTAGGACCATACCTATATAAGGCATATTTATACTTTTTATTTTTCAAAATACCAAACAGATCATGCATTTTAGCCATTCCTCATTTCGCTCAATTTAACACTGTCTTTGCATCATGGGCTGATTCTGTGAGAACAGCACCATCTACAGGCCTGGCATATGTACTACAGCGTCTCCAGCGCTTTCCAACGGCAATGTCCGTGGCTGTCTCATCCTGATTGGTGGAGTTGGCCCAATAGCCATAGCGCCACTTCTGTGACGTCATAGAAGTGTTCAAATCTGGATCAGTCTGTATCAGATCCGTTGCAGCCCCTTTTTTAGAGATTTGGGTATGGAGGAAAATAGAGTTTTTTCTTTGTGACACTTGGTGAGTTCCCTGGAACACCGGGGACACATATTCATGTATCAAAGACGTACAAAAGTGCATTTTGCATAATAGGTCCCCTTTAATGTAGAGTCCTGTTAAATAAATGATGCTGCACTTTCCTCCAGCACTTTTGTAGTTTTGATAACAAGATGAATGAAATCTGGACGTGTCTCTGCAGTTAGAAGACAGTCGCCACTATAATCAATGTATTTGAAAATAACCCAAGTGTGTGCTGCATGTTGTCTCATGTTTGTGTCCAGTGGAGGATCTGGGGTCGCTGTTTGAGAAGCGAGATTTTAAAGACCGGCCGCGGTTGACGGGCACCAAATCCACTCTGTCTCTGCGTCTGGAGCAGTGTCCCCAGCAGCTCAACAACCCCTTCAATGAATACTCCAAATTCGATGGCAAGGTGAGGCTTTCCACATTTTGTTCCTGTTTATTTGCGTTAGCTAGTATCGATTTCAGAGGTTGAGCATCATAGGAGGAAATGAAATGTTAAGCATCAGTTACTACTTTAAATCAGATGTGTGTCTCTTGGCGTAAAGAAGTGGAATTCTTTACCGTATGATTTAAAGAGCTTTAAGAACAATTTTATGTTCAAGAAAATGCATATAGAAAGTATGAAGTTGACTTTTGATTGTGTTCTGGTTTTATGTTTCAGTATTTGTAAGCAACTGTGACTGAAAGAATATTGCTTTTATTTTACTTTTGTATGCTTATTTACATTTTTTTTTTTTTTTTTTGTAAGAATGGGCAGGTCAAATAAGATTTTCTTCTCCCTGCTCCTTTCCAGCATGCGCTACAAAAAAAACTGCCTTGTGGAATAAACAAAAAATAAATAATTAAAACGTTTTTATACTGTAATCGTCAGTTGCCAGCTCCGAGAGTCCTGTTGTGAACCCGGAAATTTGCAGCACACCATAGTTTTATGTTAGAAATGTAGAGTCTGGGTCCCCAGCTCATAGAAACTGCCCGATGCTAACTTGTTGGGCAATTTGCACAATTAGCATAAGTTGTGTTAATTAGCATTACCATTATAGCCTGTGGACAATAGTTAAAAATGGCTTGGCCGATTCGGACAATTTTGGACTGGTTTTGGGGATAATTGAGGATGCTGAGTCCATGTCTGACATTTTCAGGATCAAAGATGGCAGTTTTAACCAGGAAAATTGCCATATTTGTACTCTCTGTGGGCTTTTAGGAGTAAGCCTGTGCTAATGGTTTTGTTTCAGGATGTTAAATAAAGTAAACAAATACTCAAACAAGACCAAACGGTCGACAGAAAATATCCGACACGGCTCGCTCATCTTTGTCCACCAACTCCGACATACAACAGGTGCAGTAAATACCTTAAACCACTCCCTTTACCAGAAAGGGTCCAAAACAAATGTGTGCTGTCTAAACACAAATGAAAACAATTAAAACAATGAACACAGGCCAACTAATGATGTTGGTTCCTGCTCCTACTGTTCTTTTTATCTTAAGTAGTATTTTTACCAAAACGCAGCAGTGCGGCAGACTGGCCCTTGAAGAAAGCTCCCCTCTATACCTATTTTTTTACCTTGTGTGAATCCTGTTTTTCACTCTGACCCGGTTGCTGCTATAAACGCCTGAATTGCCCCACGGAGATAAATGAAGTTCCATTTTAATACATTACATTGGATTAGCTGACGCTTTTATCCAAAGCAACTTACAATAAGTGCATTTGACCAAGAAGATATTTGATCTTATCTATAGTGCATGATAAAGTGTAGCTTAGCATATGCTGAGTATGTTTCTCTCATCATGGATTTCCCTCTGCTTGTCTTCTCACCTCTTCAGGGCCACATTGGCACAACGGCTACCAAGAAGATAGACGTCTACCTCTCAATGCAGCTGGCCCAGGAGAAGCTGCATCCCATGACAGTGGTGACCATCGCTAACGCCCGCGTGCACGACCTCATCGGCCTCATCTGCTGGCAGTACACGAGCGAGGGACGAGAACCCAAACTCAAGTGAGTGCTAACCAGAGAGGGCAAAAGTACACACATCCTTTACTCAAGTAGAAGTACAGATACTCGTGTTTAAAAATACTCTGGTAAAAGTAGAAGTACTGACTAAACTTCTTTACTCAAGTCAAAGTAAAGAGGCTTTGAAATGTACTTCAGTAAAAAGTACCCATAACTAGCAGCTGTTTTAAAGAGTACCTGACCTCCCTTTATATTAATAGAACAATAATGTCATTGTTAGCTAATGAATGTTTCCATGGTGACCAACGGCAACATGACAACGTTTCCATTGGTCCCTCTTCTTTAGAGAAGACCAGGAAATGATGGATACACGGATCATGTTCAAATCAATAGGCACGCAATGACTCTAAATAATAATGATCACGCACCAAACACACATTCAGACTAAAGGAACCAGCCTGTTTGGAAAATGAGAGAAGTAGAAAGTACAGGTATTTGTGTTCAACATGTAAGAAGTAGAAAGTACAGGTATTTGAGTTCAACATGTAAGAAGTAGAAAGTACAGGTACTTGAGTTCAACATGTAAGAAGTAGAAAGTACAGGTATTTGAGTTCAACATGTAAGAAGTAGAAAGTACAGGTATTTGTGTTCAACATGTAAGAAGTAGAAAGTACAGGTATTTGGGTTCAACATGTAAGAAGTAGAAAGTACAGGTATTTGTGTTCAAAATGTAAGAAGTAGAAAGTACAGGTATTTGTGTTCAAAATGTAAGAAGTAGTCAGAAAAATAAGTAGTGGAGTAAAGTACTGATACCAGAAACATGTACTTGAGTACAGTAACAAAGTATTTGTACTTCACTACTTCCCACATCTGGTGCTAGCACATTTTAACACGGAACGTTTCATCGAGCCTCAGTTTCTCTTACTCTCTGTGCTCAGTGATAATGTGACTGCTTACTGCCTGCACATCGCTGAGGATGATGGCGAGGTGGACACCGACTTCCCTCCGCTGGACTCCAACGAACCAATCCACAAGTTTGGATTCAGCACGCTGGCCTTGGTGGAGAAATACTCGTCGCCTGGCCTCGCTTCCAGAGAGTCACTGTTTGTCAGAATGTAAGTAAGAAAGACCACCACCATCAGTAAGTGTGAATATGTAAATGTCCTCAATGTATATCAAGGAATATAGCTTAATAATAGATTACCTTTATTATAGAGCCTTTCCAGGGAGGTTAAGGCTAGAAAGGATCCGTCTTGTGTAAATATGACGTCTCGTTGTAACTCGTTGGAGCGTCTAGGAAACACATCTACAGAAGTAATATGCAACATACACATCAATGCAGCAGCAATATTAATAGAGAAACATCAGACATAATAGTGAAACACTGAAAGGGAACATTTGATTGCACCCGGAGCTATTTTACGACTTTTACTGCGACAACGTTGACTTGCCTGTGAATAAAAAATAAACCAGTGTTGGTGATCTACAGTGTTGTCATTCTTCTTTGAACAGCAAGACCGCTAACACCCTATTTCAACAATCACACTCCCTGTCATTGACATCATTAATAGATAGTTTAGCTTCTCACCATCATTTGCTGTGGCCCACTGATGTTAACGATCGTAACTGAAAGGCTGCCTGCCAAACCTAAACATTCAGCTACGTGACTTGCAAACTCTCGCGAGAGTTTTACACAAGACGGATCCTTTCTAGCCATAACCCGGCTGGGACCCAATCAGAATCAGGTTTATTACCAGGTACGTTCACACATACAAGGAACTTGACTTGATGTCATGGTGCATACATAAAAAAATAACCTTACAACATTTTGAAATAATAAAATATATGGTAACATATTGCAGTATTTATATAGAAATAGAATGGAATAAAATTCGGCAGTAATATTTAAAATAAGGAGGCTTTGGTCTGTTTATCTGTTATTGTGTTGCTCTGTTGGAGAAGCCTGTGACCTAAGATCTTCATAACTACACTGTAGCTATGTACGTATGACAAAATGAAGAACCTTGAACAAACAAACAAGTTTGGCAAATAATAAAGTAAAAACAATTACCGTAATTTTCGGACTATAAGCCGCGCCTTTTTTCCCATTTTTCGACCCTGCGGCTTATATAACGGTGCGGCTATTCTATGGATTTGTACAGCTAACGGCCGCTAGGGGACCTCCTAAATCTATGGATTTTACAGGTTACAGTCCACCACCTTTAACTCTATGGGCTCTATGGCCGCTCCGCGCCCCCCACCTTTAAGCGGCGGGCTCCAGCAGGAAAAGCTGGAGGCCGGAAAAAAGTGAGACAGGTAGCGCGCAAAAGTAAAAGTGGAACCGAGAGTGGTACGAGAGACAGAACGAGAGCAAGACAGACAGACATTATGAGAGCGAGACAGTTTGTCCCCGTACCACTGGTTGAAAACCACTGCTGTAGATCACTGCCGGTACGTGCGCTGGGAGCGCACCGTTTAAGTTTGAAAGTTGAAAAGTTTGTGTGTCTGAAACGCTATGTGATACAGTACAGTTTACACAGCACATGTTCTGGAGCTACTATTGCACTAAATGCTAACACTTGAATACGTTATGCAAATATGCAACTTGTTTGTTGAAATGTTAATAAATGGGAGCTTCCTCAAACAGCCATCTCTTTCCCGACAATCCCCTCTGTGCACGAACCCTTACATATGGTAATGAAACATTAAAACACCTGCGGCTTATAGTCCAGTGCGGCTTATATATGTACACATCATTCAATTTAGCTGCTGCGGCTTATATTCAGGTGCGCCTTATAGTCCCAAAATTACGGTAAATAAATAGCAGTGGGAGTTGAAAGTCAAAGGCCATAGTTATTATTATTATTATTATTATTATTAAGGGATATAGCTTCCATGATCACCATGTCAAACCTTCTCATTGCTGACCCTAACACAAGGGTTTCCTTCTGTCTTTTAATATTTGTATTCGTGCTGCTTGGATGGAAAAACATTTGGAGAGATAAACGTCTCTTACTAATATGTTCATGTGTTTTCTACACACTGTCATTTGGTTTGAGTTCTGAAAGCATTGACTCTGCTGCTTCATGATCCTCTCCTCTTACACGTTTAGACATTGTTTTTATTTCCATATGAATTGTGTGCGGTCCAGAGGCTCGACAGATATGATGTCAGATTTCCCAGTAGTCAAAGAGAAGAACGAGTATTCAGGCGAGCGGAAGGAGCCAGATGTCTTTGGTTGTTCTCTCAGGTGTTCACTGTATGTCTGGATGATTTAAATAAAGCTGGAGAGGCCTTCTTAAGCTTTTTCTTGATTTTTTTCTATTACAGAAATGCTGCTCATGGTTTCTCCTTAATCCCTGTGGACAGTCTGAAGGTCACCATGAAGGACATTCTCCAGAAAGCACTTAAGAAGAGGAAAGGCTCACAGATAGGCTCAGGTAAAAACACTTCTTGCGTCATTTACCTCCCCCACTCTTGAGATGGATGGATAGATACTTTATTGATCCCAATGTCATTTGTAAGTTTGGTTGTCTCACATCCGGCACGACAGGAAATTAATTTTGATTTAAATTTAGAAAACGCTAAGCTATGATCTGACTCCATCATCGTCCAACAGGTCCCATGTATCGCCTGGAGAAGCAGACGGAGCCGAATGTGTCCGTAGATCTGGACGCTACGCTGGAGAGCCAGAGCACCCTGGAGTTCTGCCTGGTCAGAGAGAACAGTGAGTACCACCAGGACATCAACACCTAAACTGACTTTCAATAAACAACCCCACAGCAGCTTCTCTGCACCTCTAACCTGACGGTGTTCAGGCAGGATTTCACATCTTGGGATAGTTTGGAGTAGACTAGAAGAATACTTTTAGTTTTTTACTCAAAAGGGAGATCATACTTTTCTCATTTTTTTACAAAAAATATATTTAATAATCCATGTTGTCATCTCATGCAGACAGCACAAATAAAATGACTATTAGCTACGGGTAAAGAACACAACTCTTGTCCACTCTTTGAAGATAATGAGAACTAATACCCAGTAAACCTGTATTCAGATTAGAGATGGGCGAGTCCTGATTCATCCGGATCATTAACCCGGATCCTAGAAATGAGCTGGTCTTGACGAGTCTCCCCTCCATTAACCCGAGTCCTTTGAGTCCTACACCTGGTGTGACGTACAAATTAAAACTATCAATTGCGTCACTCGCTACTCTCTTTATGACATGTAAAATAACATTACAACGTACCCCAGTCCATCTGCCTAGCCTTTAGCAAGTAGGATAGCTTCCAGAAGTTATCGTTTGGCTCAGGGGAGGGGATGCGGATCAGTGAAACTTCCTGCAGACTCGTGGGGACTCAGAGCCGTAACCGTATAGCAGCAGATCCAGAGATCCAGCAGACTCGTCGTCATGCACGAGTCAACAGCCGACTCGGAATCGCCAAATCACAAAATAATCCCTTTTTTTTGTGATCAACATTTTTTATTAAAGCAAAAGGCACTGTGTAGCGGAGGTTAATATAACTTCAGTTTAATATGCTCGTGAAATGCAACAACTTTTCGGTTTCACCGGTAGGATTTCTACTGTCTTGGTGATGCTGACTCATATGACTCAAATGACTCGTATGATCCGGATCTCTTCTATGACTGACTCATAAGACTCCAAGTCCATAAAAGGATCCGGATTTGCCATCTCTAATTCAGATGTGTGCCAAAAAACACTGAGTGCTTTTACAATGTTTGATCCAGGATTTTTTTATTAAAACTCAACCGTGTAGACTTCTTAGTCATATTCTAAATAAGTGCTTTAGTTAGGGCTATATGGGTAAGGTACATTTATAAATTATACAGGGTTCTGACGGTCATTAAAAACCTGGAAAAGTCATGGGAATTCAAAATGCTAATTCCATGCCCTGGGAAAGTTTTGGAAAAGTCATGGAAATGTAACTAAAGTTGCATCAAATATAATTTATATTTTATCTAATCCCCGAAATAGTAATACTATAATGATTATAAATACTGTATCTTAGTAATGAAACGTAAAATGGCATTTAGCTGACGAGGTGTTTTGCTGGTGAGAGATCTGAGTTGCTTTAGCGTGTAGAAGCTAGTAAGCCTATTTGATTTGTTTTAGAAAGGCACGACATATTTCATATGCAGACCTTATTTTCCTGTTCCATGTTAAAATAAACCATTTTCGGTTGTACCGCTGAGAGAGTAATTTTTTTGGTCATGGAAAATTAGGTCAAGGTCCTGGAGAAGCATTGGTGAAAAAGTGTATAAACCCTGATTATATAAATGACATGAAGCAGCTATTTGTGTTACCTCCTAGAGCAGGGGTTGGGAGCCTTTTTCCTCTCAAGGGCCATCTCAATTTTTTCAACATCCTCCGAGGGCCGTACAAATGATTGACCTCTGCTTAAAAATACTAAAATCACAGCCCATTCATTTGGCCTTTCTTTCATGCTGTGCAAAGAAACAGCAACCTCTTAATCCAGATATTTGACCATGACTCGTGCATGCAATCACGTGCACGGTTGTGGCATGACCACCAAAACAGAAAGCATATTGGACACAAGATGTGTGCAAAAGTATTTAGTTTCCTATCCGTGTGGACTGATTTAAGTGGGGGGGGGGCCTCACCTCCCCCAGTGGGGTCCGGGGGGCATGCTCCCCCGAGATTTCTTTTTAAATGTTGAAGTTAAAATCATCAATCTGGTGCACTTTGAGAGCAACATTAGGAGATCTATGGATAGATCTCTCAACATCAATATGAAACAGAACTGTAAGCAGATTTATTTTTCTTTATGGATATTTTACAAATCACTTCCCTTTTAAACTGTATTCTTGTTTATTAATAAAAAAAAAATATTTACTGTCATATAGTATTTTATACCTGTTTACTTTATTATCTTGTTTTTTTATAATGATCATATAAAGATGTGCCTTTACCTCACTGGTTGTTCAAAAAGCTTCTTATATTCGTTAGCATAGCTAGCTAACCAGATGCTAATAACAACAAAGTGATTGACTGTCTGATCAGTATGACAGATGAACAGATCGCCACTGGGCTTTCAACTAAAGACACAGCTACGCAAATACTGCGGCATGTGTCCGGCTCCTTATGGGTACGACGCTCTGGTGCTCTCCGTCAGAAGAACTGCACCCCTGTCAGACGAGACATATACCACGTGATGACACGTTAGGCTCGTGTTGTGTTCAAGGACCCTGACCTTGGCCAGGAAAAACAGGCACTCGCTTGTTTAATTTTTTTGCGGTATAGATTTTTTTTTTAAATGTTCTTTTTTGCGTTTGTTTATAAATTACCTCGAGGGCCGTAGCAAATGGTCTCGCGGGCCGTATACTGCCCGGGGGCCGGAGGTTCCCCACCCCTGTCCTAGAATGATGTGTTTGTTATGTGTTATGTCTTCAGTGTCTCTCTCCTGCAGGCCCTTATCAGATGTATATTTGTGTAAAAGGTTTGTTTATAGCAAACATTGAGGTCGTTTTTAAGGACCTCGCAGTTGTTACAGTCAGTGTGTTTGTAATGCAAGATAAACACTTCAATATATGAGTTTATTTGGTCGGCCGGACAATGTAAACACGTCCTAGGGTATATACCAGTTGCAGATGATAAATATAGCATTTTATTCATCATTTCTTTCACCACATTTGATTCTGAAATGGATTTATTTACATAAATAACCTTGCTGTGTTTGCCTGTTATTGTATCATCCTCTTGTTATTTGTTGATGCAGCACATAAGCAGTACATGTATTCATCTAATCTCTCCACATCTCCATGACAACACAGAAGAATCCTTTGGTATTCATTGTGCAGCTGTACTTCTCCATCATGGGTTAAAATAAGTGGTTTGAATGATTTCCCTTCTGTCTCCAGGCTCCAGAGGGGAGGAGAGCTCAGAGGAAGACCCTCCTAACGAAAACTCCAATGTGCAGGACATGCTGAGCAGTCACCACTATAAGTCCTTCAAGATCAGCATGATCCACAAGCTGCGCTTCACCACGGATGTCCAGCTAGGTGCGTACTTCTCTCTCTCTCTCTCTCTCTCTCTCTCTCTCTCTCTCTCTCTCTCTCTCTCTCTCTCTCTCTCTCTCTCTCTTTCTCTTTCTCTCTCTCTCTCTCTCTCTCTCTCTCTCAAATTCAAAGGGGCTTTATTGGCATGAAAGTTAAAGACTCTCTCTCTCTCTGTTTAAAATGATAAATCTAAGGGGCTGAGCAGCCACAGTATTTTGCTTACATTTGTATTTGAGTTAGAGAGAGACTGCCCCTTCCAGGTGTGTGTGTGTGTGTGTGTGTGTGTGTGTGTGTGTGTGTGTGTGTGTGTGTGTGTGTGTGTGTGTGTGTGTGTGTGTGTGTGTGTGTGTGTGTGTGTGTGTGTGTGTGTGTGTGTGTGTGTGTGTGTGTGTGTGTGTGTGTGTGTGTGTGTGTGTGTGTGTGTGTGTGGAGGGAGTACGAGACGGTAGGAGTTGTGTTCGAGTGTGGGGAAAAGTCATAATGAGTGTTATACTATTGATTGGTTCTGTAAGGCGTGGCTGTGGCCGTCAATACCAGAAAATAAAGAGAATGTTTTCGACATTGAAGGCTCCTGATCTTGAATAGCGGTGAGCGCTACAATATGAACAGGCTTGTGCTTGGCCCACTGGTATTGTTTGTTTATTTAGAAAATGAACTAGCAAGGCCGTGCTGTCATATAGCAACTGCTAAGCTACTGCTGGCGCCGCCCATGAATGCGGGACTTTTACAGGAAATACATTTTATTTTTGTTAAATGGTAGAAAATAGACGTAATGTGACGAGGTTAGGATTTTGAGGCACTCTTGTTATCATGTGTTTGATATATTCTGTGTTTCTTCAGGCATTTCAGGAGAGAAAGTGGAGATCGATCCTGTCACCAATCAGAAGGCCAGCACTAAGTTCTGGATCCGTCAGAAACCCATCTCTATCGACTCGGACCACCTCTGTGCCTGTGACCTCGTGGAGGAGAGAAGCCCCAGTGAGTGCAGCTGAAAGAGCTGTTTATGATATCGTTATTGATCACAGCAGAAATAATCTCACCGTCCCTTTCACTTCTCCACACATGTTCTCAACACATCCAGCAGGGACTGGTTTTACTCTGACAGGTTGTGAGGACACATTCTACAAACTATAATCAACAAGAGTTTAACCAGCAATTGGCCTTCTGATCCCCTGCTTTCCATTTCCATTATTTTCTAAGAACGTGGTACAGGAATGAGTCCCAAAACCATGCAATGAGTTAGCATTTCACCACTTCTTGTTCTTTTGTCTCAAAGTCAACGTTTCTTCTCTGTCTTACAGGTCATGCAATATTTAAATTCACTTATCTGAGCAACCACGACTACAAGCCGCTCTACTTCGAGTCTGATGCTGCTACTGTCAATGAGATAGTTCTACGGGTGAGTTCTCAAGATAACTCTTATTTCTGTGTCTAATGAGCTGTTCCAGATTACCTTTTGAAAAGCACAACTATCAATTAAACAATTATCACCTACTCTACAGAGCTTTAGAGCAAGTCTCCGTCTGGAGCCACACGAGAACGGTAACGAAAACGAACCGAATTCGATATAAAAAAATTCCTCCGTCCAAACGCAATAGGCACCAGAAACGTGTCTTTCCACACGAGACCGCTCGACCTGCTGGAGACGCTGTAGTACATATGCCGGGCCTGTAAGTGGCGCTGTACTCCTGCCACAAAATACACCAAAAGCAGTGAAGAAGACTTCCCGAGCATGCATGGTTGCCCTTCTGTTTATTCTCCGCTCTGGCTCTTTTTCTTCCTCCCCGAGGCAAGCGTTTGCTCCTGCTGTAAATCTCTCCGGTAGTCCACCAGCAGATGACAAACACCCGCCTCTCCGCCTCTTCCAAGGGACGAGGGAACCGTGCAGCAGAGTTTTCGCAGGTCGACAACATGTCCCTTAAAGTTTCAATCTTCCGGACAAAATTATAAAAAGTGCCGGTCAAAGGTCTTCTTTGTTATTTATTGAGCTTTAAAACAAATGAATAATGACTCTTTATAATAATATAAGAATAAAACACAGAGTCCCTCTTTTCCTCCCCCTCTCCTGACAGCCAGTCAGTATTTTCGTTATCAGGAAATGATCGTATATGGCGTAATCACGGAGCCATTTGGCCCCCCAGAGCGTTGCGTCCGCAAATCTAACCACCTTGGGACCCGTTATCGTTATCTGCGTTTCCCTGTCGGCCTCCTGTGGACGAACCGTCTATATCAGGGGTCGGCAACCTTTTTCATATGAAGTGCCATTTAAAAAAAAAAATGTTTATCAGCGTGCCAACGATCGAGAATTATCAACAGGGAGGGGTTGAGGAGCTTGACGCTCGTCAACTATCAGCCTCGCTGCGGGGAAGCAGTGTGTGGACATGTCAGCGCAACTTACATGATGCCGAATTTAACAAACACATTTAAACAATTGGTTTAAACGGCATAATAATAAGGACGATCGTCCGTTCTGTGATTGTCCAGAGCACACATGTTCTGATATTAGATTCATGCAGAGTGAGATGAGGTCGCTGTCCCTTTAAGAGAGAGAGGGGGGTGGCTTGTGCATGTGTGATTGTGGATGGTAGAGAGACAGTGAGGGAACGTGTATGTTTCTGGAAGTGAAACGAAACAGCAGAAAAACAGAGGTCTGTGATGTATTTTGTGAAACAGAAGAACAGCTAAATAAATGCAACGGCCTCCCAAGAAGAGCTCGCCTCTCTCCAGTCATTTAAGCTAAAGTGGGTTATTGAACCTGAAGCTTGTTGCTTCTGCCCTCCTCGACTACGGTCTGGGAGCCGACAGGAAAGTTCAACACACAGATGGCCAGACCGCCCCTTTGTAGCATATTATTTCGATGAGAAATGAGCAGATCGCCACTGGGCTTTCAACTAAATACACAGCCACGCAAAAACTGCGGCATTTGTACAGCTCCTTATGGGTACTGCAATTAGTGAAGTGCTTTCCTCCGTGGTGAAACGATCAGCACTGCAGCACAGAGGAAAGCGGCAGAAAGTCACCTGGAGTTAAAGAGAGCGGGGCTGCGTTACGTGCATGGCTTCCTTCTGCAGGTAACGGGCAGACGCGCTCTGGCGGCGGTCTCGTTCAGGATCCGAAAATACAATTTAAATATTTTTGCACACTTATTCCACTTATTCCTAGTGTGCCACTGGTTACGGTGCCGCGTGCCAATGCTGGCACGCGTGCCAGGGGTTGCCGACCCCTGGTCTATATGATAGAGAACTGTAGCGGATACGACCCGTATCGTCTCCGTGTGGCTAGGGCATCAGCTTCTTGTTTTGATTTCACATTTGTGTTTTGGTTCAGTCTAACTTACTCAGCAGTGACATTTCAAATAGCAAACAGCTGTTTTCAGTAAAAAACCTCAGATTAACCCACTTTGCCTTGCTTGGCAACTGTATTCTTGAGATATCACAAATCACCCATAAGTCATTATAGAGTTAAATCCTATTTATTTGTATTTGCATACCTTAATATATGTTTAAACTGTAGACATTATACATATTTTTGACAGGTATAACTTGAGTTGTTCTTAGGTCACATATCTCTCATTGGGTAAGGTCATTCTCTCTAGTCTCATAACATAGACATGCAGAGCTGTCTGCCCAGCACTGATAAGAGTGAAGGCTGGTACACCGCTCTCTGGTATGTGATGTCAAGTAGATAGGAAGTCGAAGACATTGATGTTACAGAGTCTTGCTAAGTTTGTTTTGACTGACTGAAATGACTCAAGCTAACTTTTTACCTGATTTAGAGTGGCTGTAATGAGAAGAGATGGACTTACAATGTGACTGCACACTCTAATTGAATTGTTCATCGTCTGTTACTCTTTGGCCAATCCTTTCAATCTATACCTTTTTGTAAGACATCAGATCCAAAGTTCCAGAATCTTCGTTTTGTTTTCAGTCATTATTCCAAAAAACTAAATCTTTCAAATATATCTAGATATGCGCTGATATGCTCAGGTAAATGTTCGTTATAAACAATAATGGCAACTCCTAAAGAGGTTAGCAGAGAAGCTGCAATAGCGGCAGTGGCTCAGTCAGTCGGGGCTTGGACTGGGAGCTGTAGGGTCGCCGGTTCAAGTCCCCGACCAGACCTAAATATGGAGTGTGGACTGCTACTTGGAGAGGTCCTAGTCCACCTCCTTACCTGCCGTGGTGCCCTTGAGCAAGGCACCGGACACCCCCCTTCCCCCCTCACTCCCATTGCTCCCCGGGCGCTGTACAATAGCTGTCCACTGCTCCTAGTACTAGACTCCTGGTACTAGGATGGGTTAAAAGCAGAGAACACATGTCACTGTGTGTGCTGTGTTGTGACCATTAAAGAGGGTTTCATCCCTCCCAATTTAATTATATTCTAAAATCAAAACTTGACAGTATTTCTTTAACTCACCACCTGCTTAGTAATGGTGTTTGAATTGGGGCCGTTCATCAGCAGCTGTAATCAGTGTGGGCCAGTCCGATCACAGGGTCGTGTGTGTGTGGCTGATTGAGTTCATTTTGATGATGTAATGTCTCTGTTGTTTCATTGAATTTGTTGTCTTTTTTTTACCAACTGTTTCTTTTTAGGTGAACTATATCCTGGAGTCCCGGGCCAGCACGTCTCGGGCTGATTACTTCGCCCAGAAACAAAGGAAACTCAGCCGCCGGACCAGCTTCAGCTTCCAGAAGGAGAAGAAGTCCGGCCAGTAGAAGGACGAGAAATGCTTAGCAACATAGACTGATGCTATAAAAATAAAATGAAATAGTAAATGCAAAAATGAGGCCTGTCTCTACACAGACAGCATTAGGCTATACGCAGCAAAGTGATGACTGATAAGTGGAGTCAGAGTACGTGTCTCTGCTTCAGATGAACTGGTTGGAGGTCTCTGAAACTCCATGGGTGAAGACGGTCAACGAGCAAAAAGAAATGATGGAAAGAACCAGAGAATTGTTGGACAGAGTTTTGGCTGCCTTGTCGCCGTCAGCTCTTGTTCTTTAACTGCCTTTTGAACATAGGCTGCCTCCCCAGGGATGGATTTGTACACCCAACAAACAAAACCAAGCTACATGCTAAACCTTTGAGTCTGTCCTGCATCTGTAACAGACCATTTTACATGACAACGTGAAAGGAAACCTTCACATGTGTTATGTACTGTACATAGACATTTTACATGCAACAAATGAAAAAAAAAATTGAAATTGAAATGAAGACGTCTTGTTTGTTTATTTTTTGAATAAGGTCAATCCCTTCTTCCTTGAATCCTTAACAATAGGTCCACAGTTCCCCCAGCTAAAGGCTAAGGTCGGACCCAGCACATTGTGTGTTTCATTGGAATGGTATCACGGTTTTTTTCGGGGGACGCTGTGTTTGTTTACAGTTATAGTCCTATAATGGGTTATATTAAGGACAACATACAGGTTCATAGCTTACATGAATAAAGAGCACACTTGTATTTAATATAATCCAACATGTAAGTTCAATACTGAAACACTGAAGACCTTAAAACCAGATTTTTGACTCGGAGCCTCTCCAGAAGATTTGCCCTCGAGCTCACATAAAGATGCAAACCACTCGTCTCATGTTATACCCATTAAGGGGTGCTCTTGTTAAGTTTGCAAATCATTTAATTACCATTAACGTATTGCTGTACAGTGACTGCAGTCTTTGGGCTCCTGGCGAGGGGGACATCTTTTCCTGATTGTTCATAAAAAAAAATAGCCCTACATTCATGTATTTTTACGAGGATTCTGAAGAGATAAAGGGAGTCCTCTACACCAACAGTTTTATAAAGAAACCCCCAAGACCAGTGATTCAAGGTAACTTAGTACATTTACTCTACTGTACTTAAGCACAATACTGAGGTACTTTTACTTCACCTGAGTATTTTTCCCATGATGTTACTTTACTAAATTTTCAAGGCATTTTTAAAAACCTTTTATTCCACTACATTTATTTTACAATTCTGTTTACTAACTACTTTGCAGGTACGGATTTATAATACAGAATATAAATCAACAAAAAAAATCAGTATGTGATAGCTAGTATATGTCAGGCTACCCAGCAGTAATAAGTAATGTAAATAATCCCATCATTTACCAAGTGCATCATTGACATGAATGCATTCATAATAATAATACGAACATGTTGTATTTTTAAAACTGATATGGGCCATACTGGAATTACTTTTTTTACCAACACTTTTGTCCTTTTTTAAAACCTGCTCTCTTGTAGATCTACTTTTATTAAGTACCCAATCTGAGTACTTCCACCTCTGCCCATCATTTGCAAGTGTGAGTGTTTACCATAGGTGTTTACATGGAGGTTCAATGCGGAGGCTCCAGGCGGGGGGGGGGGCCCCTTCTCCACTGATCGCTCCCCGGATCACAATCACCTCCGACAGCTCCACCCATGATGGCACACTAGCTGGAGAACCACAATGCAAACATAAACATAGCAGCAGCAGCAGCAGCTCATGTGTTGCATTGTTTCGTTGATTTGAGCAATTTCGTAAACATGCAAGTCTCCCTAAAGCTGTGAAAGAACGGACACAGAAGAAAATACAGCTCGGTGGAATCCAACTGCTAACCTCGCCTGGTAAGTTGATTACTCGGTTAGTTAGCTTAGCATTAGCAGTGTGTGTTTAGGCGACACTTTATAGACCTTTCTTATCACAAACGGTGGGATAACGTTATTACAGTGACTTAAATATACATTCAGATATAAACTGAGCATTGTAAAATAAGTGTTGAAAATAAAAAAGCTAACGCTCACAGCTTTGCCCGTTGGTGTCAGTTGGTGTTTGGTTACAAGCGAACGTTAGCTTGCTAGCTTGTTAGCTGTGTCGTATAGCTAACCTATCTTCAATCAACGGTCCGTGTAAAAAAAAATGTCAGGTTTAACCTGAAAGTTGGCCATATTTGTACTCTCTGTAGGCTAATGTTGACTTATATGAGTAGTGTTGCGACCATTGGATATAGAGAGCACGAAAGTAAAGGGATTGCCTCTATTGTGGACCTTTTTGTTTTCCAAATAAATAAGCTGTTCTGTTCGATCCCAGGTCTCCTATATCTTCCAAATCGACCCAAAATGTATCAAAATCAGTTCAAAGAGAGTACACATATGGACATTTTCTGTTTTAAACTGCCATTTGTAATGCTGTATATGCCAGAAATGGACTCAGCATCCTCATTAACCCCCATAACCACTCCAAATTGCACAATAAATGTTTTAACTATTGTCTCTATAGGCTATAATGGTAATTGATGCTAATGTGTGTATACAGCTATTAGCTTACGTTGGTTACTATACTTTTCAATACATTTTGTAAATTGGTTTCGCCGGTTTGTACTCATAACTCATTTTTTACGCAGTGTACTAGTAGGTTAAACCGGTTATAAACACAGACGTTTCGAAATAAACACATTAATATGTCACTTGTGGTTGTCATAACACTGTATATATAAAGGCGTTTGTTTTGAGTAAACAATGTGATTTTTAAATGGAGTTTTGTGAGCTCTGCAATGCATGACTGTATCTTAAATGCACTGACACACCAAACAGACATTAAATACCTAGCTGCCACTTATATGTTTAATGTTAATTTGTCATTTTTACTTTTTTAAGACTGATTGATTCACTTAAAAAGAATCACTAGGTTATCTGTAATCCCACAATACCATTCTTCCCTGGCTAAGTCATGCAGCACTTCCTCTCAGACTGTGTGTATGCATGCATGTCCTTTCATTGGATTGTCAGACCTTATTGCTCAGCCTTGAAAAATGCAGTGTATTTTCCCCATCTGTGATACTAATCTTAACATAGAGCTATGTGAGAGGCTCAGGACTGGATAGGAAAACATCTGGGTTTTTAGACTGTTGGCTAAATAAACAGTTATTTGAAGATGTTTGTTCTTCAACCTGAGATACACTAATATTGAGCCAGCCAGCCTTTTGTTGACTCTCTCTGAGTCACAGCTCAGAACAGATGACTGTGGTAGTTAAGGCCATGCTATGCAGGAGGCCTCTGGTATCCAGGCAGCTTAAATAAGGTTCCTTTCTCTGTCTAAATCCTGCCCTGAATGTTTATTATCATTCTGCTAAATTGCTGTAAGGCCTGCACAATTAGGTTCAAAATTATAACCAGGATATCCAGTTGATATCAGAATTATTGTGCAGCGTATTTTTATTGCACTTAAATAAACCGAGCCCTGCTTTCACATCTACATGCCTGCAATTGTACAAAATGCGGGTCACACCCTACCTACCAGATCAGGAATGTATTGCAATATGTATTGAGATTTAAATAAAATACAGGAATATGTGTAGAATGAACCACTCTCATGCACTTGACAGCTCAATTATAATGTTATATTACCAGGATAGAACATGTTAAGCTCATTTAGACCATCACATTTGTAAACACATTGTGAATGGAGATACCACAGCAAAAAGCAGATGGACCTGCTGTTTTAGGCTATGATCCAACAGATAAACAGATATCACCTTTCCCCTCTGGACTGTAGTTGCAACATTAAAGGAAGACATTCACAGGATGCAGCTGCTGGGTGTGTCTGCAGTGGGATGATAGCCCTCCAAAAGTTAGGGCATGACATCTGGATCACTGGCTGGTGTCTGGCTCTTTAGGAAGGGCTTCATTTGACACACAGCCTGAGCAGAGCAGGTCAGGTATGGAGTCATTACAATTGTGTTTATTGTGCATCCCCGTGTTGTGGTATATTCAATTCTTTGTTTTGATGTTCTAATCTAATTCTTCAGTGCATGCCTCCCTTTGTGTGCAGCAAGCAGGAGAGCAAACCGTTTTTTTGAGCGCAGTGAAGATGTTGTTTTTGAAAGGTAATGCCAACAAGTATGGATTGAACATCATACCATTTTTTTGTGAATTTGTAAATGATTTCATAGCTCTCGGGCTTTTGGAAAGGTTTGGATCACATGTGTCGAAAAACAGTCATAAGCTAGAATCTAATTCTAAAAATAGAATCATATTCACTATCAAGCCTATTTGTAAATGATAGCCTACCCTACACTTCTGTCTGCTTTGTGTGCATGTATCCTCAGCTGTTTTCTGTCAGACAGATTAAAGAGCAGATAAGAAAGCAGGAAGACAAGTATTTTAAACATTCAGCATCAATGCCAATTCCCTAGGTCACAGTTTTGATATAAACACATTTTAGATAATTGACAAAGCTTAGATCATAACATCAGACCTGACAGCCCAATATCTGTACGTGTAGATTAAAAAGTCCAGCCGTTAAAGGAAATGGAAGAGCACATTTAGCTCACCTTCATTCCAGGTCAAATCACCCATCCAAGCATCTCTCGTTAAAATGTTTAACCTGTCACGGTGCTTTTGTTGCAGAACGCTACGAAGATGCCTGAAGTTCGGGAACTTTCTGAGGCTTTGCCAGAGATGCCAATGGACCCAATCACTGGAGTTGGAGTAGTGGCCTCCAGGAACCGGGCCCCCAGCGGATATGATGTGGTGAGTTACTGAACTCACACCAAGGGCTGGGTATCAATTAGTATTTAACAATTCTGAATCTGCTAGTTAATACCGCTTCTAGCCATAATGGATTCAGTTTTATTCCAAGAATCGATTCACATTTTTCAGTCTTGCCGCAACGCTGTTTTCCATTTTTTTTTCTACGGCGTGAGCTCCGTAATGTCCCGCTCACATGGCACTTAGACTTTATGCAGCATCCGGGGAAACAAACTAGGAAATCCTCCTCGCTCTGTCCGCTCGTCATGACTCACAGGGCGGACTCCTGAGCTATTTTGAATCGCGAATCGATTGTGAACCGAATCGTGACCCCTACTGTTTTTACATGTGACTCCATTTGAACACATCATCATAACGTTGTAATTTAGCTCTGCCCAATTCAAATGTTTAACTGAATAGAGCATGCGATTGTTAAGGGGACAGGGAGGAAAGGTGGACGCTCCGACAGGAAACAGCTGTTGGTGAGACGGAGCTGAGATGAGCAAAAATGCTCCAAAGATAAGGCGTTCAATTCAGCAGTTAAAAGATATTAGCTTATATATCAGAATCAGAATCAAGTTATTGCCAGGTACGTTTACACATACAAGGAATTTGCTTTGGTATCTGGTGGTGTGAACATAAACAAACTAATAAAATAAGTTGCAAAGTAGGTAAAAAAAAAAAATATATATAAGGATAATACAAATTAAGTATTTTTAAGATACAGTTTAGCGTAAAAAAAGTATACTCCAGACAAGTATTTTCACCAAATGTTAATGTAACTATACAAATAACCTTAAAGCTAAAAGATATAAGCATAAAAGCTTAAATAAAAGCCAGTCTAAGAAATCAGATGTGATTATTCCAGGTGGAGGGAAAGGTGGACGACGTGTTTAAAGAAGGCTCTGAGCTCCAGATATGGTGACCGTTGTTTCAGCTTCAGTTTGACCTCTCTGCCTCCAGGTGTCCACCACCACAGACGGCCTGGACGCTGACCTGTGGAAAGACGGCCTCTTCAAATCCAAGGTGACGCGCTACCTGTGCTTCACCAGGGTCTTCTCGAAAGAAAATGTAAGTCCTCTCCTCTCACCGACCTGCCGTTGCATGTTACAATCTTACGTCATACATGTAGCATTTGAATGATTTGATCTTCTTCTTCAGAGCCATTTAGGCAATGTTCTGGTGGACATGAAGCTGATTGATATAAAGGACACTCTGCCTGTTGGATTCATCCCCATCCAGGAGACTGTTGACACTCGTAAGTTCTCAAGTCCAGTAGAAATACACTGATAGCATCGCTGTGTGCAAAAACAATTTGCCTGAAAATAATCCAAATGAAGTCATTAAATCCCCAAAGATGGAAGAGCAGCTTTGTTAAAGGTCCCCTATTATACTGTTTTTCATCAATATATTACAAGTCTCAGATATATACAAAACATGTCGAAATACTCGGGATGTAACGATACCAAAAACTCACGGTACGGTATTTATCGCGATATTGAATTTTTTTTTTTTTAAATTTGGGGGGGAAAAATCTATTTGGAAATTTTAAAAAAATGTACTTGAAATGTTTTTCTTTTTTAAATAATAAATCTGATTTGTACAGCGTTTTAGTAGGATAGTAGTATTTTAAAGTGTCAAAAACAAAGTGAGAGTAGCAGACTGGAACAAGAACAACCAGTGTTTTTATACCTACTAGTACTACCAAACAAAGCAGGCATTTTCTTTGTGCCACTGCACCTCACAAATAAACAAGGACATTTAATAATCAGACCCTGCAATAAAATAAATCAAGTTTCACTTTAGTTTTTCAAGTAACTCTCTCACTCACTCACTCAGCATCATCAGACGGAATATGAGCATGTCCACATTTCCAGGTAGAAGCTGGGATGTTTGGGCGTTTACAATATCCCCTGCTGTGGAAAAAACTCTCTCGCTTGGTACTGATGTTGCTGGGACAGCAGTGGTCGCGTTAACCAAATAACCCTAACCCTTTTTTTATTTTTTATAAATTGTTGTAGATTTTGTCAGTCTCACGACAGTATTGAGACGTTTATTTATCGCGATATTCGGTATATCGTTACATCCCTACGAAATACCAAACAGATCATTGCAGCATCCCATGATCCCCTCTGTTTCAAAAGTGCTGATTCTGTGTCTGTAGCTTTAAATGCTAATGAGCTGCTGCTGGCCACGCCCCTCTGAGAGATGATTAGTTTAAAAAGAACACAATGGTGCTCTAGGGGGAGATGCAGGTGATAAGGGGGGGGGGGGGGGGGGCTTACCTTGGTTGGTGATTGGCTAATGGTTACACAAGACAAAACATCATAAAGTGGCCAAAATCTGATCAGCTCATTTTCAGACAGGTTTTTATAGAAATGGATCAGGACAAAAAGAGAGAGAATCTTTGTTCCTGAAACTTTCAGAGTCTCTTTCCACAGAAGGGACACATGTTGATGTAGAGGAGACATGAAGAAGAGGGGACACATGTTGATGTAGAAGAGACATGAAGAAGAGGGGACACATGTTGATGTAGAGGAGACATGAAGAAGAGGGGACACATGTTGATGTAGAAGAGACATGAAGAAGAGGGGACACATGTTGATGTAGAAGAGACATGCAGAAGAGGGGACACATGTTGATGTAGAAGAGACATGAAGAAGAGGGGACACATGTTGATGTAGAAGAGACATGGAGAAGAGGGGACACATGTTGATGTAGAAGAGACATGAAATAGAGAGAACACATGTTGATGTAGAAGAGACATGAAGAAGAGGGGACACATGTTGATGTAGAAGAGACATGGAGAAGAGGGGACACATGTTGATGTAGAAGAGACATGAAGAAGAGGGGACACATGTTGATGTAGAAGAGACATGGAGAAGAGGGGACACATGTTGATGTAGAAGAGATATGAAGAAGAGGGGACACATGTTGATGTAGAAGAGACATGAAGAAGAGGGGACACATGTTGATGTAGAAGAGACATGAAGAAGAGGGGACACATGTTGATGTAGAAGAGACATGGAGAAGAGGGGACACATGTTGATGTAGAAGAGACATGAAGAAGAGGGGACACATGTTGATGTAGAAGAGACATGAAGAAGAGGGGACACATGTTGATGTAGAAGAGACATGAAGAAGAGGGGACACATGTTGATGTAGAGGAGACATGAAATAGAGAGAACACATGTTGATGTAGAAGAGACATGGAGAAGAGGGGACACATGTTGATGTAGAAGAGACATGAAATAGAGAGAACACATGTTGATGTAGAAGAGACATGGAGAAGAGGGGACACATGTTGATGTAGAAGAGACATGAAGAAGAGGGGACACATGTTGATGTAGAAGAGACATGAAGAAGAGGGGACACATGTTGATGTAGAAGAGACATGAAGAAGAGGGGACACATGTTGATGTAGAAGAGACATGGAGAAGAGGGGACACAGGTTGATGTAGAAGAGACATGAAGAAGAGGGGACACATGTTGATGTAGAAGAGACATGAAGAAGAGGGGACACAGGTTGATGAAGAAGAGGGGACACATGTTGATGTAGAAGAGAGATGAAGAAGAGGGGACACATGTTGATGTAGAAGAGACATGGAGAAGAGGGGACACATGTTGATGTAGAAGAGACATGGAGAAGAGGGGACACAGGTTGATGTAGAAGAGACATGAAGAAGAGGGGACACAGGTTGATGTAGAAGAGACATGGAGAAGAGGGGACACAGGTTAATGTAGAAGAGACATGAAGAAGAGGGGACACATGTTGATGTAGAAGAGACATGGAGAAGAGGGGACACAGGTTGATGTAGAAGAGACATGAAGAAGAAGGGACACATGTTGATGTAGAAGAGACATGGAGAAGAGGGGACACATGTTGATGTAGAAGAGACATGAAGAAGAGGGGACACATGTTGATGTAGAAGAGAGATGAAGAAGAGGGGACACATGTTGATGTAGAAGAGACATGGAGAAGAGGGGACACATGTTGATGTAGAAGAGACATGAAGAAGAGGGGACACGTGTTGATGTAGAAGAGACATGGAGAAGAGGATTCTGCACAATAGGTGATCTTTCAGTAACTACCCCTAAGGTCTCTAGTGGTGTAGAGTGATTGAGCTCGGTGTGCTGGTTTTCCCACAGAGGAGCAGGCCTTCAGGAAGAGGCGACTCTGCATCAAGTTTATTCCTCGGGACTCCACAGAGGCGGCCATCTGCGACATCCGCATCCTGGGGCGCTCCAAACAAGCCCCCCCTCAGTACACCTTCATAGGGTGAGCAGCTTTTTTAAATGTTATATTTACCACTGCAATCATCCCGCTACCACACAGTATTCCACATGTTCAATTATTTAATAGATACTGCTTAACTGTCTGCATTCCTTTTGATCTAATAGTGTTATTCTTTTTGTCTCCGTCTATACTGCTGTACTCTAAGGTAATTCACTTCAGAAACCCTTTTTGTTATATTCCATGGAATGCTCTTAACATCCTGATAGCAATGAATACATGAAATGCTTTGATCAAAAATCCATAAAAAAATATCCTCTGTGGAAGCCGTGGCGCTGTAAAAAGCACGACCAATCATCTGAGCCGGCCCGGCTAAAGTAACTGGATGGCCTACCTGCCTGTCAGCCTTCCATCTGTGCACAAACTTATCTCGTGCCCTCATTGGTCATGTGCGCGTTCGTGTGTGTTGGAGGAGGGGCTCTGTAAGGAAGGGGCAGATTTTTTTCCGGCTGTGTATTTTCAAATTCTAGCGCACTCGAGCTGGTTTCTCAAAATTTACCTACCCCACCTTTAACACAGAAAGTTAAAGGCTAATGTCGAATAAAAGATCAATTGCAGGGATGGGCAATTTGGATGGTGGTGGTGGCCACATAATGTATGTACTGACCACCAGGGGGCCGCAGATTCACTTGGAACACACACACACACAAATTAGTAGTAGTGGCGGCTCAAGTTGCTTACTTTCATTACAGCAACGATCTGTAAACATAATCAACGTTGTGGTTCACCCCTGAATTCAGTGAAAAGATATTCTTTCTCACACTTTTCTTGGAAAACACGATTTTTTCCTCAGATACCTTTCTCTTGGGGGGGCTGTGCTCATATGTTACCCGCTCTATCGAAATCAGTCGGAAGTCGCAACTGCTCATTTAAAAATAAAATGATACAATTCGATTACATTACCCTCGATTCCCAGTTAGTTCCCATGGAAAGTTTCCAATATGGAGCATTTCCAAAATTCCCCACCTTAACTTCCCATGGAAATGTTCCGCCCCTTTGCAACCTTACACAGCGGCCAGGCGTGTCTCTTCGTGTATATAATCCAAGGGAAAGACAACAAAGACAGATTCAAGACTTGACTTGTGAAAGCAAAAGCATTGAAGTTTCAGAATCAGTTTTATTACCAGGCAGGTTCCCACATTTGGTGTCGTGGTGCTTACATCAAATAAAACAAGAAAACTATAATTACATTAAAATATATATTCAAAAATACATTGAATATGGTTTTAATCCTAGAAATAGAAAATAACATATGTGATTCACTTAGATGTGGAGGTTTGAAACTAAAAACTTCAAGTGTGTGCTTAAAGAGAATTAAAGAAGCATACATCTCAGAACGACCTCCTCCCTATATTCGATTAATGTGGAATGTAAAATGGAGTGCTTCTGCTTAACAGTGTTTATTCCCTTGTCTTACAGAGAGCTCAACAACATGGGCATCTGGTACCGCATGGGGAACGTACCCCGAGCCCAGGACTGCTCTCACACTCCCTCCGCTAACAACATCCAGAATGTGAACTCCAGTGGACCCGCTCCGGTGCCAGCCACTGCTATGCCCAAGTATGTGCACTATAATTCACGGTCGTCCATCTCAGACAGGTCTGCATCTACACACATGTCTGATTCTAAAAAACAGGATGTGTGCTCTCCTTAGAGCAGGGTTGTCAAACTCAATGTCATCACGGGCCACATCAGCATTATGGTTGCACTCAAAGGGCCGGTTGTAACTTTAAGACTATAAAAAATACATACATAAATATTTAATATATATAAAATAATGTATTATATTACCTTATTGCCTCTGCATTGGATTATTATCGGATAGGGTAATAACTTCATAATTAACTACGCCTGAAAGCAGAAGTCTACGGCAAATAATTGCAAGTCTCTTCAGTGAGAATCTCACAAAATGATTTAAAAAGAAACGCCAAAAAAAAAAAAAAGAAGAAGTGACATTTTGGAAAAAAAAGTAGAATTTAAAAAAAATAAGTCAAATTCTGAGAAAAAAGTTAAATTTGAGATGCATTGTGGGATATGTAGTTTATGGGCAACGTGCTTCTGTAAATCGCCATGTAACCGTATAATAAACATATTATATTCTTTGCAAGCTCTTGTGGGGCCACAGAAAATTAAGTCGCGGGCCGGATTTGGCCCCCGTACCTTGAGTTTGACACCCCTGCCTTAGAGGAAAGGGGAAGTTGGGAAATGTGATGCTTAAAGGTCCTTTCACCCCAAACTGACACCAAAGAACGTCGCCTCACGTCTCCTGCGTCTTGGCCAACAAAAATACTTCATAGACATGTTTTTTGTATATCTGAGACCTATGTTATTGCCTAAAAACAGCATGATAGGTGCCCTTTAAAACATGCATCAAACCGTGTCATGAGAAATATAGGATGAAAACACCCACTCTGATGCTGTCGAGCCACATGTATTTACACACATAAGCAAATAGTCCCACCTCATGCCTCCAAAGAGAAAGCTGCTTTTCGCTAAATGTTACATTGTCGGGAGAAGGAGCAGCACTGAACTACAAATGAATGAAGAGCCGTTATTTTCTGATCGTTTCAAGGTGGATACACTCAAGTACAATTAAACACACCTCCCCACAACACCGTAGGAAAGTGCATGAGAGGAAGTTATTTACTGATCCCTTAAAGGAGTTGACTTGTGGTCCAAATAAAGGGAGGAGAGAAAAGACCCCTGAGAGCCTCCAGCTGTTTCCAGTCCATTCCTCTGCACCTGCTGCAGGTTCCCAAGTGTTTGTCAGACACAGAAGTAAAGACTATTTGTTGTGGGAAACAGTCCCAGGTGATAATGCTTTGTGTTTTTATTCTTTTTGTTTCCAAAGACACATCTCCATGACGCTCCCAGCCAGCTTCAGAGGGAAGAACACGACCAGACCGGACTACGAGCACCAGAACTCCAACCTGTACGCCATCTCAGGTCAGCATCTACACGCACGCACGCACGCACGCACGCACAGACAGACAGACAGACAGACAGACAGACAGACAGACAGACATTACGCTCAAAGCACTGCTGTACAGACTCGTGTTTTTGTTTAGTTCTCCCCATAGATCCAACTTCTCTCCCAGTGCAACAGATTGATGCTTTTAAAGGGACCCTCATAGGTTTTGGGGGGATTTCTCCGTCCTGTAGTGTGTTCTATAGACGTGGTGCATGTAAAAGGTCTGCAAAGGATAACATCCCTGTGTTCCCTTCAGAGGGAGTTTCTCCAATGAATACACTTGAAAATGATCATGAAGGGGCCCCTTTAACTTTAAAATGTATGAACTTCCATGGTCCACCGCTTTGCTTTGCCTTTACTATTCCTGAATACATGTATTTTATATTTCCGCTCTGCTGTGGCTCTAAAATGGAACTTGTTTGTCTCTCTCAGCGATGGATGGAGTGCCTTTCATCATCTCGGATAAGTTCGCCTGTGCCTCGTCTGACGTAAGTAGCCTCACAGTTTCCTCTTGGCTGGCGGCCCGGCCTGATGGAGACTCACAGGTTTCTATATTTGTTGACTAAACCACTGTCTGCTCTCCATGTGCAGCTGCAGCAGGTGGACCTGATGGGCATTACCATCAAGTCACTGGCTGAGATCGAGAAAGAGGTTAGTAGAACAATGTTATTGAGTTACTACAGTTCATCTCATTTTAATAGTATAAATTGTTGGGAAATTAAAGGTGACCTATCATGCAAAATGCACTTTTATCCATGAATATGTGTCCCCGGTGTTCCAGGGAACTCACCAAGTGTCAGAAAACACAACCCTCTCTATTTTCCTCCATACCCAAATCTCTTAAAAAGGGGCTGCAACGGATCTGATACAGACTGATCCAGATTTGAACACTTTTATGACGTCACAGAAGTTGCGCTACGCCTATTGGGCCAACTCCACCAATCAGGAGGAGACAGCCACGGACATTGCCGTTCAAAGCGCTGGAGACGCTGTAGTACATATGCCAGGCCTGTAGATGGTGCTGTTCTCACAGAATCAGCCCATGCAAAGACAGTGTTCAATTGAGCGAAATGAGGAATGGCTAAAATGCATGATCTGTTTGGTATTTTGAAAAATAAAAAGTATAAATATGCCTTATATAGGTATGGTCCTACACTATATTATTCAAATATAGCATGATAGGTCCACTTTAAGTTTATTTCAGAGAAACAAAGTCATTTAAAATCTATCTTTTATGATGACTTATGGCGCATTTCCACTGCAGCACGTAGCACAGTTTAAGCGTGCCGTGCCAAACCCGGCCCCCTTTTTGTTGCGTTTCCACTAGGGGTAGTTCCGAAATCCAGGTTCTCTCCGGGCCAACAACCGGGCTGAGTATGCTAAACTAGAGAGAGAATCGCTGGCTAGGGGGCTACAACTACAACAAAATGAACATATTTGACCGTGATTTAATTGTAATACACGTTTCAAAATGATGCCGAAGTAACAACATACTGATACTGGTTAGTAAAAACCATGAATTAATGCTTTGACAAGTCTGCAGACAGACGGCAGGCGAAAAACCTTTTAAAATGCGTGTTTTCTGAATGGAGCTTGGCTAAGCTAACGCAGTATCTGCTCCGACCGTCCACACTCACAACAACGGCCTACAGACATAAATAAACCAGCGACTGTATTCTCCATGACACAGACAGTCTGTGGTTTGTACTTGTTTAACTTTTGTCTAGTTTCTGAACAGATATGAGGAGCTGTGAGCTCTGAGGGCTAACCGCTAACCGCTGATGTTGGTTTTGTGGTTCTCATTGAAGATGACGTCACGGCTCCACCTACACTGCGTTACTATAGTTACTGCCCCAGTTCCTAAACTGTAATGGGAACGCAGCATAAAGTGAGCCTGGCCTAACGAGGCCTAACTATACCGTACTAAGCCCTGCGAGGCCCTGCAGTGGAAATGCGCCATTACTAGTCTCCAGTTGCAGATATCAAACCCTGAGTATACACAAACACCAGTTATTTAGAATACACATGTCTGTCTAACCAATGGGAACAGAGCACAGAGACATGTTGATTACAGCAGTAACATCTGTCTGCTAACTGCATAACAATGGTCACCCTACTGTGTGTCAATAGTAGCAGACAGAGGGACATCAGACATGTGTATTACAGCTGTGGAGAGAAACAGAAACAGTAGAGACAAAATATAACTAAATGACACCTCAATGATATATTTACAACACACTGTGTCTACCAGAGGTCATCTGCTGTCTCCCGTGTGTGATATTACCTAGTCTAATTCATCCATACCTTCCTCATTGTAACATAGTATGGGCTTTCCCAACTACTCTCCATGAAAGTGTGTCCCTTCAGACACGCTTTGTACAGATTATGACATCAAATAGTTGTTTTATTTTATAAAATCATTTCAGGTAAAGGCACTTTAATACCTACTAAATTCACAGAGTCGTTCTTATGCAAAACGCCACTAATCAAGGGAACAAAGCTCTGTAACGGCCTTCCAATCAGAGCAGAAAACTGGCGGCATGGCTTTAAAATAATCACATGACCCCTGAATGAGACCTGGGTTGCGTTCCAATAGTCCATTTAGCGTAGGAACCTTCCTAACCGAGTGAAATGACCCGGAAGTCCCTCAGTGGCAGCCATGATAAGTGCCGATCCAATTCTCCAAATGAAAGGAAAGGAGGTTTCAAACTTCCTTTATAACCTCCTTTAGCTTAGGAACCACTGGACCTCCCTTACCGAAAGGAGAGGAGAAAATGCTGCCCCACAATGCTTTGCAGCCGCAACATTTGCGTCACACAACAGTCGGCCGTTCACGGAAACAAACGATTATGATAGAGAAATGATATCATGAAAGTTACGGTGCTTATTAAGCATTTTAAAACGTATGTGGTAAGTTGCCCAAGTGCTTTGTTTTGAACGTTCATCAGTATTATAATCAAAAAGAGAAATATGAACGTTAGTTTTTACTGAAATGATCAAATAAAGACATTTCACTGAGCTGTGTGGAGTTTGTTCAACTTTTAAAAGATGCTTGAATGGTGATATACACAGTGATAGATGTTAAAGACTAACATTTATAATAAATACATTTGTATTGATTTTAAGATATGTTCATACAATCATACGTATTGGGATCATTTGTATTAATGTGGACCGGAGGGAGAGGGTGACGAGCATAAGTTTCACTTTCCTTTTTTATTTCAATAACAACTTTGGTCATGAAGAATATGTTTCTCTGTTGTTCATAAAGCATAAAGCAACAGCATCAGAGCACGGTGCAGAGTCTCTAGATGATTCCCTCGTTCTTATTAAACATCCATGTTGTAGTCCGCTGTATAGAAAACTGTAGTTTCCATAGTTTCCCCACAGCAGCAGACGCACATTCAGGACGTCCGCTGGCGCATCACAAACACGTCAGATAGTGAAAGTGCAGTCGGATTCTCTAAAGTACCGCAGTCTCTTCTCCTAAGTCCTTTTGAATTCTCCTATCCACTATCCCTTAACCCCGTGACGTTTCACTCAGAGGTCAAGGAATAGGAGATAGGGTTAGAACTTAGGAGCTGATTTTTGGATTATCGGAACGCAACCCTGGTTCACAGTCACATCAGAGTTAGTATATTTAAATTAGAATATCTTGTCCATTTTTATTGAATTCAAGCAATTGTTTGTATATTGATGTTGTGTTTTATATAAAATTGTGATTTTTAAAATTATTTAATCTAGAGGTTTTACATGTTGCCTCTTCCTGCACTGTTTATCATGTTATCTGTTATGTTTGTGTATTTTAAATTGTGCAAAAGCCTTAAATAGTAATAATGTACCCCTTCCTCTGCCAGTATGACTACAGTTTCCGCACAGAGCACAGTGCAGCGGCCCGGCTCCCCCCCAGCCCCACCAGGACCCCCCTGAGCTCGGAGGCCTGAGGGTCCACACCGTCTTTGTTCTTAGTGTGTACAGGAAGTTAAACTCTGAGGATCTGCGTCTGAAACCCACTACCAACACCGTTATGATGGGATGGAATCGCTCATTGTCGGACAGCACAGATGCAATCCCACTCGTATGATGACTTTAAATCCATTTATTTCCTCGAGAGAATCGTGGAGGACTTGTTCCAAACTACAAAGGATTACATAGGAGGGCATTTTCTTCTGATGGACGGCTCTCTGAAATCCAGTGAGAGCGGCATTATGTCGGCCTTTTGTGTTCATCAACCCCAATGCGCTGTGATTGGCCGAAATCATGGTAACCCCTCCCATTATATGTGTTGCAAAGACTAAAGGAAATGCCCCGTGAGTGATGGGGGACGCCTGTCATTGCTCACTACATATTACTGTGATATACTGGTGTGACGGTGGGATAGCCTTTCACACCGTACCACTCTGCTCATGGTTTTTGTTTTATATATAGATTAACGTATAAGTGAAGAACACTTTTTTCAGTACTTTTACTTTAAAATACTATGAACATAAACACATTTACAGACTGTATACTAAGAGGAACACTCCCAGTGTCCCCTCCTTGATAAAGAGTAGAGCCAGGCATGAACTAAGTGTTTGAACAAGTTACATTTAACCAGAGTTCATTGATAGCACCTGTTACATTTTACTGTACTGCTAAGTTTTAGTATTAACTGCAGACCTCGGCATTAGAAGCAGAAACGTTCACTTGTTACATCGAGAAAACTGCAGCTCGCACTAAATCTGCAAATCTTGAGTTTATGGTAAATGCCTTTGTGGAAAAACTTAGATGTTAAAGTATTAGTTTGTTTTTATTACCACTACAGGCACTGAGGTTTGATCCCCAGGTTTAGTTTCCTAACGTCACTCTTAGCTTCTATATTAGACCCTCCAGAAAAACGCGGGCAAAAATCCTTGATAATGCGACTGAACATGCGGGTTTTTATGTGATTTTATGCGGTGAAATTGCGGAAAGTTGCGAAATATGCGGGGAAAAAGAATAACAATTTTATAATATAGGGATGTCTTATTTATTCTCTCTCACACACAACCTGCCACTAACGTTAAACCCCTTTACTATTCAATGAAACACATTCAATGTTTATTTATTGTAAAAGCAATTGGGCTATTTTAATCACACACACACACACACACACACACACACACACACACACACACACACACACACACACACACACACACACACACACACACACACACACACACACACACACACACACACACACACACACACACACACACACACACACACACACACACACACACACACACACACACACACTTCTCCGCCTCATTCTGTTTTCATTTACTCGTTCGTTATCTGACCAGCTTCAATCTTGTAGGCTACTCACTTCGTTTCTTGTAGCCCTCGAAAGGGTTTTGGAGGTTGATGCCTCGCTAAACGTGAGTTGTTTGGCTTTCTTGTCCGCAGCAGCAGAAAGCCTTTTCGAATGTTTGAATGAATCAAAGTGGGTCGTCCCCGTCGATTTTCTCTTATGCTCCAACACACAGTTGCACGGGGTGCAGAATAGTTTCCCCCCACTTTTTGCCCGGTCTTTAGTAGAAATGTTCGTCGGTAAATGAGATGGATTAGATTTTTTCATCTTGGTGTTTTCTCCATCGTGTGAGCTCCACACGTTCACTCTACGGTGTTGTTTACCTTCTGTGATGCGCGAGCTGATGACGTCACGTCAAGACGAGTCAACTTTTTTCCCCCTCAACTTTGTGTGGAAAAATGCGGGGATTATGCGGCCTTTTGATAAATATAATGGCTTTAATTTATAAAGCACTTCATATTTGCATTCAAATCCCGAAGTGCTAACATCGTAAAAAGAATAAAAAGCAATAAATAAAAATAAATAAGTAAAAAGAATAAAATAAGATAAAAGGGTGATAATAAATAAATAAAAGGTCTAGGGAAAGGCTCTATTGAAGAGGTGGGTTTTGAGGCCTTTTTTAAAAACCTCCACGGTCTGTGATGCTCTCATGTGGTCGGGGAGAGCGTTCCACAAATATGCGGCCTTTTAAAAATCTGCGCCATTTTGCTGATTATGCGGTAAATTCTGCGATCGCAGAATCGCGTTTTTCTGGAGGGTCTACTATATATTACCTTTCTAGGTACACAAGCAAAAAGATGTTACAAATTGCAGCTGGTTTTCCATCATGCACGATCAACGGCGAAGATAATAACTGTATTAGACACATTGATTACACGGGGAAAAGCACGGTGCATCTCTCTCGCTAATTGAGCTACACTTTGACTTTTATTGTGGCCTGAGGTGGTTTTAGGAGTCTTAATCATTTCAGTTTGAACCGATTTCCCGTGTCAGTTCCAACTCAAAAAGTTTACCTTGAAGGGATTCTATCAGGATCATTATGACCTAGTGATAATCCCAATTATTCCATACATACATACGTTACATTGTAATCCTTATAGCCGGAAAATACTGGCTTTTTTACCCTAATATCAACAGCTGATATTAGTTTTTGAAGCATTAACATACTGGAGGATTTTACAGTGTGTGGTTCAACTCGTCAGTGCCCTCTGGTGGACAAACTGTGAAATGGCGACACTTGATGGACCTCACATGTATCTGACCTTTCTGTCTTACTTACAGGCAAACATGCCACGATGAAACCCTCAAATATTGTCCGGAGCCTGGGTTCTCTTGTTTAACAAATATATGTCATCATATATATGTTTTTTAGATGTTTTTAATATGCCTTTTAATGCAGTGTGTTGTTAATTTCAGCAGCGTACAAAAAACATGGGCTGCTGCTTTCCTGTACTGAAAATGAAGCTACACTTACTGCACGAATCACAAGTTACATAATCGTTTCCGGGTAGGACTTCATGTGAGCGAGATAACTTCAAAACATTAAGACATGTCCTTTTATGTTAATGCAGTATTGATTGTGTTGAGAAGCACCCCGTTTGATTTCACTCAATTTGTTTCTGCAACGTTACCACAAATGCTCGGATTAACTCCTTCTTATTTTATATTTGTGTTCTTCTAATTTATTAGTCATTGCCGCATTGTGAGCATATTGTCCTGAAGGCTTTGTGGTGTTTTCAGAAATGTTAAAATGGTCGATTGCACTGCTCTCACATGCTCTGTGATAACGCTCATTTCTCCGCAGCTCTCTAGCGTTGTGTCTGCATTAACAACAGTAACACTCCTGTGTAATGTGTGTGTGTGTGTGTATGTGTGTGTGTGTGTGTGTGTGTGTGTGTTAGTGTGCACGCTCGGAGCCAGAGGTTTCAATAGGAACGTTATTTTTGTAGGTTATTGAGAAAACGTCACAGAATTGTTGTCTTGTAGATTATCTTCACTAAACAATGAACAAAACAGCATCAGTTAATTTGTATTATAAGGAAGTCGTATTAAACTATGATGAAAGGAAGCCTCTGACTTTGGTTTGATTTGAGTATGTATGTCACCTGATTTCTGAGCTGGATAAACACATTTGTCCCTAGGAACATTTCTGTCTTCATAATTTTTTAACTGTTCAATAACGCTGTTGTAAGGTGTTGATTCATGCCTTCATCACTTCACGACTCGACTCCTGCAATAGCATCCTCTATGGCATACCATCCAACCTCCTCAATAAACTCCAACATATCCAGAACTCTGCTGCCCGCCTCCTCACCCACACCCGCTCCCGAGACCACATCACTCCCATCCTCCAGAACCTCCACTGGCTCCCCGTCCGTCAAAGAATCCACTTCAAAGTCCTCCTCATTACTTACAAAGCCCTCAACAACCAGGCCCCCCCCCCCCCCCCTACCTCACAGACCTGCTGCATCACGACACCCCTTCCCGCTGCCTCCGCTCATCAGAAGCCAACCTCCTATCCATCCCCACCCGCACCAATCACCGGACCTGGGGGGACAGAGCCTTCTCCGTCGCTGCCCCCTCCCTCTGGAACCCACTCCCACAACCCATCAGAGACTGCACCGACCTCACCACCTTCAAAAAACACTCACAAAAACTCACCTCTTCAATCTGGCTTTTCATGTGTGATTGTTTTTGTATTATTTGACTTTAACTTTCACTATATATTTATTTGTTGTTCCTTTCTTCTCTTTTATTTTCTTTTCACTATTATTGTCTTTGAGCACCTGTAAAAGCGCTAACAAATTAAATCTATTATTATTATTATTATTATATCTCTTTTATCAAAAGCCCAATATCACACACTTTCCATTGGCCTTCAAACGTAAACCCTGGCTTCCTCTGACACCTCTTGAAAGGGTTTTAGAATAACAAAAAGGCCTTTCAAAGATTTCAAGTTAGTTTTTATACTGGGTTCCATAAAAGCTTCAAAGACAGATCACAGTGAGCCTCAGAAACCTCAGCCTCTTTGAGTTAGCACACACTGTTTCAGCTTCATCTCTCTGTGTGTTTTTTTGTATCAAACACGTCAATTAGCTCTCCAGCAAACATGTGGCTTCTCTACAGACAGCTGCTGCCACCGTGGAGCTTTAGAAATAGTGAAGTAACCAATAACAACACAGAGAACAGAAGTGGAAACACGTCATGTTAGTTTGACCTGACTTTATCTGTTGCTCTCAATCACAGATACAGATGTTCCAGTTCCTGTCAGTAGTTTTAGTACGTGTGCAAACCATAATAATCAGAGAAAGTAAGAAATATGTAGTCAGAGTTCAAATGAAATGCTCATTATTTGGTTGTATATATTCCGTTTTAGAGCTATCAGTACTACGCTCATAGAAGGTAACACACACACACACACACACACACACACACACACACACACACAGACACACACACACACACACACACACACACACACACACACACACACACACACACACACACACACACACACACACAAAGTGCTTTGTACTGGTCACACCACACTACTTTTTTTCCACAACCTCTGCAGCAGCTCACACACACTTCACACACGTCTCCGTTAACACACAGGTTATAAAATGTGTTTACAAGGTCGAGAGCTGCCGCTGGTTTCCTGTGAAAAGGTTTTAAAGCTATCTCTGACACAAGCTGCTCGTTAAGACGATGGAAAGATGGAAATCTATGTGTGGGGCACATCAAACAGTGAGTACATGTGTTGCGTCTACAGGCGTGTGATGTTTGATACGATCTAACCTCTGTTTTCTCTTCATGTTTTATCAGCAGCTGTGTGCAGAGGAGCTGTTACAGTGTGTTCATTATTCTCCATCTTCAGTAGCACCACAGAGGAGCTCTGGCACCGAGTGACTGCAGATTAAGGGTTGATGAAGTTTCTATCAAATAGCTCTGTCACAAATGTAAGTTTTATTTTAGATAAGTATTTACAGTTACATATCTATCTATATCTCTTTGCAGGTGTAAGTGAATCTATTTGTGAAGCACAAAGGCACCACATTAACTGTAGTGATTTAGTGGCTCCAAAACTCTCCTCTGCCGAAACCAGGGATCGAACCAGGGACCTTTAGATCTTCAGTCTAACGCTCTCCCAACTGAGCTATTTCGGCACAAAATGGTACTAAACCATGGCAGTGTTCGAAAAACTAAAACAACATCTCTTGAAAAAAGACAGCATTTCCAGAAAATATGTTTAAGCTGTAGTGCCGAGAGATAGGAGTCGGAGGCGGTGCATCGAAGGTGCAAAAGGTTCCTTTATTGAAGAGCAGATTAGCACATGTTGTCCGGTTGCAGTCCGGGAAGAGAAGGGGGAGAAGCAAGGAGGGCACACAATATACACAGGTAGAACACATATGTCCGTGCGGAAACAATACCCCCAACCTGTAGTTCCATGATTGAATTATGTTATACAGTGGTCACTACAAACCAACACTAGGTGACATATTGGCTGTCAATTAGCATTTGACTTTTTTACATTGCAGCCTATGAGTAAACCTATAGGTAGAACACAGGATTGAAACCAGGGACCTCTAGAAATTCAGTCTAAGGCTCTCCCAACGGAGCTTTTTCATCTCAAAGAATGCACTACAATGTCAGTCATTAAAACATGTAAACAACCCCTTGTGAAAAAAGACAGGACTTTCAGGCCCCGTCCACACGGAGACAAAACGGGTGTTATCCACTATAGTTCTTTATCGTATGGACGGTTCCCCCACACGAGGCCGTAACGGAACCGTGGAAAAGGAGCCCTTCATCTGCTCTAATTACAGATGCACCAACCCAGTCTCATGGCATTTCGTATTCACCAACACGATTTCCCCCTTTTTTTCGTGTTGCACAGCACGATTTTAAAAGCAATGTATTTCTATTGGTAGTCTCACGACATTACGTGTTATAGGAAGACCGGAAGCTGTGTGGTTCATAAAAGCATGTTCTTACTCAATATCAAGCCACAATTATTGCTTTTATTTTAAATCGTATAATTTCGGACTTTTGTTTCCGTCTGTGAGGAAAATAAATGGGGCTGAGAGCCTCAGGATACTGAAATCTGTATATATATGTAAATCTTTTTTTCCTTCTAATTTCTTATTCTTTTCAAAATAACACACTGTTATTTACTCACCAATAACACACAATTATCCTTGTTTTTATTTATTTGTTTAATTCCATAATCTCTGTTTTTTTTGGCGTCCGTCAGGAACTGAATTTCAAAATTAAAATAACCGGAAACAGATGTACACATTTTGAGTTCAGGATGGCCGAAGACACTACACTACCCATAATACCCAGCTATCGTTTAGGACTACAGTCCCCGTGATTAATCTTCAAGCTCTGGGATTGGATGTTGGAATGGCAGTGCGCCAAGGTTACGCCGAGCGTCAAACAGCTGTTTGAAATGGAACGAAACCACGCCAGACTATCCAAAACTGGAATCGAACGCCCCCCCAGGACTACACATGCTATGTATGGGACGTCTCTACTGAACGTTTTCGTTTTTCCCACGATTAGAAGTTGCCAGTATTAAACACATTGGTGTTATCAAATGTAAAACATATAATTAATAAATGGGTGAAAATCGCTTGTGTCCATAATGCGCAGCATTAATATATACCCACATGACAGCTCATTGTTACTTTGTAATTCTACTCCACTACAATTCAGAGGTTAACCTGGTATTTTTACTCCAATACATTTATTTGAGTTACTTTGCAGATTCTGATTAATGATGTGAAATATAAACAACCCTTAAAGCAGACTTTAGTTACACCAGAGTAAAATTCAGGGAAGGTGATTGTCAAGTGCCAACAATCAGGAGAGATATTTGATAGTTGGTGCTTGAGAAGACTAAACATTTATCTGCAATTGACATGAATGGAAACGAGTAATAAAGTATATTCATTACTCGTTATTCTCTACTAATAGTTAATTAAAGACTGTATAATGGCTATTTTGCAGATCCCTTTCAAGATTTCAAGATTTCAAAGGTTTATTGACATATCATAATACACAACTGTGTATGCAATGAATGAAAAACTTGGGTCACAGGTTCCTCAACAGCGCATTACAAGACATCTCTCAATATGTGTGTACCACCATGGTACCACCACCATTAAACTGTCATATTCTGCACATTTCTTATACTATCTACATACATAAGAGTATAATTAATATGTATGATATCAGTTAAAATAAGTGCTTCAACATAGTAAACATTGCAGGAAAGCAATATATTAGACGTTAAGTACTTTGTCAGGCTTAATATTTATCTGTAGATACCCCCAAGCTTTTTTCTTATTTAAAAGAAGGCCTTAATCTAAAGTATTATTTAATGTTTGAATAAAGGTTAATTCGTTTTTCTGTTTTGCACATCCTCATATTAATATCTTTGTACATCCAGCACTAAACTGTTTTATTGTAGAGATCACTTACAGTATCTTCTTGATTTTTTATATTCTATATTTCTATCACAGACCTTCTACTTTCCCCCTATGAAAGTATGTACTCTTAATATTTTTTTAATCAAATATAACACATAAAAACAATAATTCAATAACATGCTTTAACCACTAGGCGGTGCACACAAGGTACACACAGCCATAATAACTTTTTATTATTAGTGTAGGACACTTATGTATGTACATATGTAAAAAATGTACATACATAATGTAAAAAATAAGAGGAGAGGCGGGGCTATGATCGTTGAGGGCGTATTTTATTGTTATTTTTAATTTCTGGCAGACTGTCATTGTTTGGAGATGTTTCTGGTTCGATCCCTGGTTTCGGCAGCGAGGAGGAGACTTTTGGGCACAAGTTGCCTCCATGATAAAAGCTACTGGATTATAGCAGTCTGATTTGGTGCCTTTCTCTGTTCTACAAGTAGGTTCTCTTACACCTGCAGTGAAAGATAGTCAGATGCTAAGTGACAGCTCACCTGCCACCTAGTATTAGTTCAAATACTCTCTGAAAATGCTGTCTTTTTCACCAGTTGTTGTTTTAAGTGTTTGTGATGCTGACATTGTTTTATAGCATTTTGTGCCGAAATAGCTCAGTTGGGAGAGCGTTAGACTGAAGATCTAAAGGTCCCTGGTTCGATCCCTGGTTTCGGCAGAACAGAGGAGACTTTGAGGCACAAGTTGCCTCCATGATTAAAGCAGCTGGATTATAGCAGTCTGATTTGGTGCCTTTCTCTGTTCTACATAGAGCACTTGTACCGGCTATTTAAAAATTCAGATTAAATCTAATTAAAAGCCAATCTTTCATCTAGTATTAGTTTAAAGTGCTGTTTCTGAAGATCCTGTCTTTTTCACGAGGGGTTGTTTAAGTTTTTTAATGACTGCCTTTGTAGTGCATTCTCAGTGAGTAAACAGCTAAGTTGGGAGAGCGTTAGATTGCATTTCAAAAGGTCACTGGTTTCGATCCCTGGTTTAAAAGTAGGGTTTTGGGAACACGGTTTGAGCTGGTGTTTAATGACCATTGTTAGGTGACCTTTGTACAACAATCATCAATCAGTCAATGTTTATTTATATAGCCCAATATCACAAATGTTACATTTGTCTCAGTGGACTTCACAGTTTGTACAGAATATCAGTATGACAATACGACACCCTCTCTCCTTAGACCCTCTGTCCTTAGACCCTCACATCATACAAGGAAACACTTCCTGAGAAAACCCACAGTTTAAAGGGAAAAATGGGAGAAACCTCAGGGAGAGCAACAAATGAGGGATCGCTCTCCCAGGACGGACAGACGTGCAATAGATGCCGTGTGTAAATTGAAAAGATAATACATTTGCAACATAGGTAGTCCAAATGTTTGGAAATGCATGTGTCTATAATGTGTGTATAATAGGAAGATGAATCCACGAGGATATCCATCCAGGACTTATGATCCAGGACCACAGCCACGACTCAAGATCCAGGACTCGCGATCCATGACACAGGACCGCAGGATCATCCATGACTCCGGATCCCGGCGTATATAGACACCAAAAAGAAAGACATTTGGGGAAGCTGGGTTAATCGGAACATGAGAGTACACAGGTATAGACAGAGAGAAGGAAGAAGTAAGATGTCCCGCGACAAACTAAGCCTATATCAGCAAAACTAGGGGCTGAACCTAATCAGCCCTAACTATAAGCTTTATCAAAAAGGAAGGTCTTAAGCGCACTCTTAAAAATGGATAGGGTGTCTGCCGCCCGAACACAAACTGGAAGCTGATTCCACAAAAGTGGAGCTTGATAAGAAAAGGCTCTGGCTCCCATTGTACTTTTAGAGACTCTAGGAACAACCAACAACCCTGCATTCTTGGAACGCAATGCCCTAGTAGGACAGTAGGGTATAATGAGTTCTTTAAGGTAAGATGGCGCCTGCCCATTAAGGGCTTTGTAGGCCAGAAGAAGAATTTTAGATTCTATCCTGTGTTCTATAGGGAGCCAGTGTAAGGCAGCCAGAACAGGAGTAATGTGGTCCCTTTTCCTAACACTGGTTAGTACACGAGCTGCAGCATTTTGAATAAGCTGAAGCGACTTGACTGACTTCTTGGTACACCTTGATAATAAGGAGTTACAATAATCCAGCCTTGAAGTAACAAATGCATGGACTAGTTTCTCTGCATCGTTTTGAGGCAAGATATGCCTGATTTTTGCAATGTTACGTAGATGGAAGTAGGCGGTCCTTGAAATTGATTTTATGTGAGTGTTAAAGGATAAATCCTGATCAAATATAACACCAAGATTCCTTACAGTCTCACTGGAGGCCAAATTAATGCCATCCATAGTTAGTATATCTTTAAATAATTTGTTTCGTAGATTCTTCGGGCCAAGTACAATAACTTCAGTTTTGGTCGTGTTTAACATAAAAAAATGTAAGGTCATCCACGTTTTTAAGTCCTTGAGGCAGTCTTGAATTTTATTTAGATGATTAATTTCATCAGGCTTGATTGATAAATATAGGTGAGTATCATCCGCATAACAATGAAAGTTTACAGAATGATTCCTTATAATATTGCCTAACGGAAGCATATATAGTGTGAACAAAATAGGTCCAAGCACTGAGCCCTGTGGCACTCCATGGCTAAGTTTGGTTTGCATGGAAGATTCATCGTTGACACGTACAAACTGAGAGCGTTCAGATAGATAGGACCTAAACTAGATTGCATTTCGAAAGGTCACTGGTTTCGATCCCTGGTTTAAAAGTAGGGTTTTGGGAACATGGTTTGAGCTGTTGTTTAATGAGCATTGTTAGGTGACCTTTGTGCCGAAATAGCTCAGTTGGGAGAGCGTTAGACTGAAGATCTAAAGGTCCCTGGTTCGATCCCTGGTTTCGGCAAACAGAGGAGACTTTTAGACACAAGTTGCCTCCATGATAAGAGCTGCTGGATTATAGCAGTCTAAGTTGGTGCCTTTCTCTGTCCTACATACAGCACTTGTACCGCCAATGTAAAAATTCAGATGAATGCTAATTAAATGCCAATCCGTCATCTAGTATTAGTTTAAAGTGCAGTTTCTGAAGATCCTGGCTTTTTCACGAGGGGTTGTTTAAGTTTTTTAATGACTGCCTTTGTAGTGCATTCTCTGTGAGTAAACAGCTCAGTTGGGAGAGCGTTAGATTGCATTTCTAAAGGTCACTGGTTTCGATCCCTGGTTTAAAAGTAGAGTTTTGGGAACACGGTTTGAGCTGAAGTTTAATGAGCATTGTTAGGTGAACTTTGTGCCGAAATAGCTCAGTTGGGAGAGCGTTAGACTGAAGATCTAAAGGTCCCTGGTTCGATCCCTGGTTTCGGCAGAACAGAGGAGACTTTGAGGCATAAGTTGCCTCCATGATTAGAGTTGCTCAACTAGAGCAGTCTGATTTGGTGCCTTCCTCTGCTCTAATTACAGATGCACTCATACCTGCATTGTAAAAAATAAGAGGAGTGGCGGGGCTATGATCATTTAGGGCGTACACACGGTGCCGCAAGCGTTACGTTACCAGACCGGGCCAGGCGCCACAAGGGGGCAAAAGGGGGCATTGCCCCCTCAGTTGTATTATTTGCCCCCTCACTTTGAGCATCATTCATTCATCAAAAAGTACAATAAATGTCACAATTATTAAATAACTTTAAATAATTTTTTGCCACAATACACGTTACTATGTTTAGATCAGATATGTGGGCAGGCAGTCAAGCAACGTGTAAAAAAGCCTCAACCCCAAGTGAGCTAGTCTTAATGTTAGCGTGTGTGCTTAGCTGTAAACACAGTCGGATGGGTGACCAAAACGTCCCCGTTTCCGGGCACAGTCCCCGTTTTCGGTGGCTGTTACCCGGTTGAAACTCCCGAAAATGTTCCCGTTTTTGAACGTGCGTTAAAAAAATAGAGCAAGGTGAAATCAAATGTTACATGTCAGTAAAAACAGAGTAACAGTGTTTTGCCTGTTTGTAGCGTTAGCGTATTTCTTCTTCTTCTACTACTACTACTTCTTCTTCTTCTTCTTTTGTCTTTATTGTTGAATCGCTTCCCCTTGGAGCATATATCGCCACCTACTGTTGATGTATTAAATGTTCATATTAAATCCTTGTCCTCAGACCAGTGTTTTTGAGGAACTTGAAGATCAGCTTGTTTGCTTAATTTCTTGATTTACTTTCGTATATTGACTTGAAATCCATGTTGTTTGACATCAACAAAAAATAAGACAAACAACTACAGATAGCACCACACGTGATGGTTACTTGTTATTATTTAGGGCTGTATGGATCAGGTGTTTGCCAAAGCGAGCCCTTTTACTAGAATAATAATATGTTATGTATTATATCAACCATATTGGTACAATGAGCGACATCTCGTGACGGATTTTGGAACATTGATTTGATTTTACTCATGGCAATTAGACTCTAGAGACAAACCAGGGGACTTTATTTTTATTTGTAATCTGTGTCTGTCCATTTGGTGTAGTATTTGATCCAATATTACATTTGGTTTATATATTAGTCACTTTCTTATGAAATGCCAGGTTTTAGGCCTTGATTTGAACATTCATTCCTGAAAATAAAAAATCAACCAGATTAATGTTTATTTAATCCTGACTTGACTAGAGGTAAATAAATCTGTATAGGAAGACGAGTTAAGGGATAGAGGAGAAAAGGTTATGGTATAATTACAGAGAGTTCGGCCATCTAATAATGTACTATCTAATATTAAAGATCAGAGGAAAAGAACAGAACGACAGAGGTAAATCCAGAATAACAAATAAAGAAGCAAAGAGATTGTAGAGCAGTGAGAAGGAAAAAAGCTTGGTGTGTCAATTAATTACATTGCCAGTATTTTTCGTTGTTGTGAAAAAAAAATCGCCCCCTTTGATTTTTTAACAGCCCCCTCAGTCATTTCATCCTGGAGCCGGGCCTGGACCAGACCTTCCCACTTTGGGATGTGTTATCGTATGACGGCTCTGTTTCCGCGGTTCAGTTACGGCCTCGTGTGGACGAACCGTCCATACGATAAAGACCTGTAGTGGATAACACCCGTTCTGTCTCCGTGTGGACGGGGCCTGAAAGTCCTGTCTTTTTTCACAAGGGGTTGTTTACATGTTTTAATGACTGACATTGTAGTGCATTCTTTGAGATGAAAAAGCTCAGTTGGGAGAGACTGAATTTCTAGAGGTCCCTGGTTTCAATCCTGTGTTCTACATATAGGTCTACTCATAGGCTGCAATGTAAAAAAGTCAAATGCTAATTGACAGCCAATATGTCACCTAGTTGGTTTGTAGTGACCACTGTATAACATAATTCAATCATGGAACTACAGGTTGGGGGTATTGTTTCCGCACGGACATATTTGTTCTACCTGTGTATATTGTGTGCCCTCCTTGCTTCTCGCCCTTCTCTTCCCGGACTGCAACCGGACAACATGTGCTAATCTGCTCTTCAATAAAGGAACCTTTTGCACCTTCGATGCACCGCCTCCGACTCCTATCTCTCGGCACTACAGCTTAAACATATTTTCTGAAAATGCTGTCTTTTTTCAAGAGATATTGTTTTAGTTTTTGGAACACTGCCATGGTTTGGTCACACTTTGTGCCGAAATAGCTCAGTTGGGAGAGCGTTAGACTGAAGATCTAAAGGTCCCTGGTTCGATCCCTGGTTTCGGCAAACAGAGGAGACTATGAGGCACAAGTTGCCTCAATGATTAGAGCTGCTCAACTACAGCAGTCTGAGTTGGTGCCTTCATCTGCTCTAATTACAGATGCACTCATACCTGCAATGTAAAAAATAAGAGGAGAGTCCGGGCTATGATCGTTTAGGGCGTACACACGGTGCAGCAAGCGTTACGTTACCAGACCTTCCCACTTTGGGATGTGTTATCGTTTGAGGGCTCCTTTTCCACGGTTCCGTCACGGCCTCTTGTGGACGAACCGTCCATACGATAAAGAACTATAGCGGATAACACCCGTTTTGTCTCCGTGTGGAAGGGGCCTGAAAGTCCTGTCTTTTTTCACAAGGAGTTGTTTAAATGTTTTAATGACTGCCTTTGTAATGCATTCTCTGTGAGTAAACAGCTCAGTTGGGAGAGCGTTAGATTGCATTTCGAAAGGTCACTGACTTCGATCCCCGGTTTAAAAGTAGGGTTTTAGGCACATGGTTTGAGCTGTTGTTTAATGACCATTGTCAGGTGACCTTTGTGCCGAAATAGCTCAGTTGGGAGAGCGTTAGACTGAAGATCTAAAGGTCCCTGGTTCGATCCCTGGTTTTGGCAGAACAGAGGAGACTTTTAGGCACAAGTTGCCTCCATGATTAGAGCTGCTGGATTATATCAGTCTGATTTGGTGCCTTTCTCTGTTCTACATATAGTCAGTTAATTAATACCTGCATTGTAACATAGTCAGATGCTGAGTGACAGCTCATCTGCCATCTAGCATTAGTTGAAAGAGAATGCTGTCTTTTTTTTTCACGAGGTGTTATTTTAAATTTTTGGCAGACTGTCATTGTTTGGAGATGTTTCTGGTTCGATCCCTGGTTTCGGCAGCGAGGAGGAGACTTTTGGGCAGAAGTTGCCTCCATGATAAAAGCTACTGGATTATAGCAGTCTGATTTGGTGCCTTTCTCTCTTCTACAAGTAGGTTCTCTTACACCTGCAGTGTAAGATAGTCAGATGCTAAGTGACAGCTCATCTACCACCTAGTATTAGTTCAAATACTCTCTGAAAATGCTGTCTTTTTCACCAGTTGTTGTTTTAAGTGTTTGTGATGCTGCCATTGTTTTGAAGCATTTTGTGCCGAAATAGCTCAGTTGGGAGAGCCTTAGACTGAAGATCTAAAGGTCCCTGGTTCGATCCCTGGTTTCGGCAGAACAGAGGAGACTTTGAGGCACAAGTTGCCTCCATGAAAAAAGCAGCTGGATTATATCAGTCTGATTTGGTGCCTTTCTCTGTTCTACATACAGCACTTGTACCGGCAATTAAAAAATTCAGATTAAATCTAATTAAAAGCCAATCTGTCATCTAGTATTAGTTTAAAGTGCCGTTTCTGAAGAACCTGTCTTTTTCACGAGGGGTTGTATAAATGTTTTAATGACTGCCTTTGTAGTGCATTCTCTGTGAGTAAACAGCTTAGTTGGGAGAGCGTTAGATTGAAGATCTAAAGGTCCCTGGTTCGATCCCTGGTTTCGGCAGAACAGAGGAGACTTTGAGGCACAAGTTGCCTCCATGATTAGAGCTGCTCAACTAGAGCAGTCTGAGTTGGTGCATTCATCTGCTCTAATTACAGATGCACTCATACCTTCAATGTAAAAAATAAGAGGAGAGGCGGCCGTGTGATTGTTTAGGGTGTACACACGGTGCAACAAGCGTTACGTTACCAGACCTTCCCAATTTGGGATGCATTATCGTTTGAGGGCTCCTTTTCCACGGTTCCGTTACGGCCTCTTGTGGACGAACCGTCAATACGATAAAGAACTATAGTGGATAACACCCGTTTTGTCTCCGTGTGGACGGGGCCTGAAAGTCCTGTCTTTTTTCACAAGAGGTTGTTTACATGTTTTAATGATTGACATTGTAGTGCATTCTTTGAGATGAAAAAGCTCCGTTGCGAGAGCCTTAGACTGAATTTCTAGAGGTCCCTGGTTTCAATCCTGTGTTCTACCTATAGGTTAACTCATAGGCTGCAATGTAAAAAAGTCAAATGCTAATTGACAGCCAATATGTCACCTAGTGTTGGTTTGTAGTGACCACTGTATAACATAATTCAATAATGGAACTACAGGTTGGGGGTATTGTTTCCGCACGGACATATGTGTTCTACCTGTGTATATTGTGTGCCCTCCTTGCTTCTCGCCCTTCTCTTCCCGGACTGCAACCGGACAACATGTGCTAATCTGCTCTTCAATAAAGGAACCTTTTGCACCTTCGATGCACCGCCTCCGACTCCTATCTCTCGGCACTACAGCTTAAACATATTTTCTGGAAATGCTGTCTTTTTTCAAGAGATATTGTTTTAGTTTTTGGAACACTGCCACGGTTTCGTGACATTTTGTGCCGAAATAGCTCAGTTGGGAGAGCGTTAGACTGAAGATCTAAAGGTCCCTGGTTCGATCCCTGGTTTCGGCAAACAGAGGAGACTATGAGGCACAAGTTGCCTCCATGATTAAAGCTGCTTGATTATAGCAGTCTGAGTTGGTGTATTTCTCTTTTCTACATATAGTAAGTTAATTAATACCTGCATTGTAACATAGTCAGATGCTGAGTGACAGCTCATCTGCCATCGAGCATTAGTTGAAAGCAAACTTTCAGAGAACGCTGTCTTTTTTTTTCACGAGGTGTTATTTTAAATTTTTGGCAGACTGTCATTGTTTGGAGATGTTTCTGGTTCGATCCCTGGTTTCGGCAGCGAGGAGGAGACTTTTGGGCACAAGTTGCCTCCATGATAAAAGCTACTGGATTATAGCAGTCTGATTTGGTGCCTTTCTCTGTTCTACAAGTAGGTTCTCTTACACCTGCAGTGAAAGATAGTCAGATGCTAAGTGACAGCTCATCTACCACCTAGTATTAGTTCAAATACTCTCTGAAAATGCTGTCTTTTTCACCAGTTGTGGTTTTAAGTTTTTTGTGATGCTGCCATTGTTTTGTAGCATTTTGTGCCGAAATAGCTCAGTTGGGAGAGCGTTAGACTGAAGATCTAAAGGTCCCTGGTTCGATCCCTGGTTTCGGCAGAACAGAGGAGACTTTTAGGCACAAGTTGCCTCCATGATTAAAGCAGCTGGATTATATCAGTCTGATTTGGTGCCTTTCTCTGTTCTACATACAGCACTTGTACCGGCTATTCAAAAATTCAGATTAAATCTAATTAAAAGCCAATCTGTCATCTAGTATTAGTTTAAAGTGCCGTTTCTGAAGATCCTGTCTTTTTCACGAGGGGTTGTTTAAGTTTGTTAATGACTGCCTTTGTAGTGCATTCTCAGTGAGTAAACAGCTCAGTTGGGAGAGCGTGAGATTGCATTTCTAAAGGTCACTGGTTTCGATCCCTGGTTTAAAAGTAGGGTTTTGGGAACACGGTTTGAGCTGTTGTTTAATGACCATTGTTAGGAGACCTTTGTGCCGAAATAGTTCAGTTGGGAGAGCGTTAGACTGAAGATCTAAAGGTCCCTGGTTCGGTCCCTGGTTCGATCCCTGGTTTCGGCAGAACAGAGGAGACTTTTAGGCACAAGTTGCCTCCATGATTAGAGCTGCTGGATTATATCAGTCTGATTTGGTGCCTTTCTCTGTTCTACATATAGTCAGTTAATTAATACCTGCATTGTAAAAAATAAGAGGAGAGGTGTGGCTATGATTGTTTAGGGCGTACACACGGTGCAGCAAGCGTTACGTTACCAGACCTTCCCACTTTGGGATGTGTTATCGTTTGAGGGCTCCTTTTCCACGGTTCCGTTACGGCCTCTTGTGGACGAACCGTCCATACGATAAAGAACTATAGCGGATAACACCCGTTTTGTCTCCGTGTGGACGGGGCCTGAAAGTCCTGTCTTTTTCACGAGGGGTTGTTTAAATGTTTTAATGACTGCCTTTGTAGTGCATTCTCTGTGAGTAAACAGCTCAGTTGGGAGAGCGTTAGATTGCATTTCTAAAGGTCACTGGTTTAAAAGTAGGGTTTTGGGAACACGGTTTGAGCTGTTGTTTAATGAGCATTGTTCGGTGACCTTTGTGCCGAAATAGCTCAGTTGGGAGAGCGTTAGACTGAAGATCTAAAGGTCCCTGGTTCGATCCCTGGTTTCGGCAAACAGAGGAGACTTTTAGACACAAGTTGCCTCCATGATAAAAGCAGCTGGATCATAGCAGTCTGAGTTGGTGCCTTTCTCTGTTCTACGTACAGCACTTGTACCGGCTATTTAAAAATTCAGATTAAATCTAATTAAAAGCCAATCCGTCATCTAGTATTAGTTTAAAGTGCCGTTTCTGAAGATCCTGTCTTTTTCACGAGGGGTTTTTAAAGTTTTTTAATGACTGCCTTTGTAGTGCATTCTCTGTGAGTAAACAGCTCAGTTGGGAGAGCGTTAGATTGCATTTCTAAAGGTCACTGGTTTCGATCCCTGGTTTAAAAGTAGGGTTTTGGGAACATGGTTTGAGCTGTTGTTTAATGACCATTGTTAGGTGACCTTTGTGCCGAAATAGCTCAGTTGGGAGAGAGTTAGACTGAAGATCTAAAGGTCCCTGGTTCGATCCCTGGTTTCGGCAGAACAGAGGAGACTTTGAGGCACAAGTTGCCTCCATGATTAGAGCTGCTCAACTAGAGCAGTCTGAGTTGGTGCCTTCATCTGCTCTAATTACAGATGCACTCATACCTGCAATGTAACAAATAAGAGGAGAGGCGGGGCTATGATTGTTTAGGGCGTACACACGGTGCAGCAAGCGTTACGTTACCAGACCTTCCCACTTTGGGATGCGTTATCGTTTGAGGGCTCCTTTTCCACGGTTCCGTTACGGCCTCTTGTGGACGAACCGTCCATACGATAAAGAACTATAGCGGATAACACCCGTTTTGTCTCCGTGTGGACGGGGCCTGAAAGTCCTGTCTTTTTTCACAAGAGGTTGTTTACATGTTTTAATGACTGACATTGTAGTGCATTCTTTGAGATGAAAAAGCTCCGTTGGGAGAGCCTTAGACTGAATTTCTAGAGGTCCCTGGTTTCAATCCTGTCTTCTACCTATAGGTCTACTCATAGGCTGCAATGTAAAAAAGTCAAATGCTAATTGACAGCCAATATGTCACCTAGTGTTGGTTTGTAGTGACCACTGTATAACATAATTCAATCATGGAACTACAGGTTGGGGGTATTGTTTCCGCACGGACATATGTGTTGCTACCTGTGTATATTGTGTGCCCTCCTTGCTTCTCGCCCTTCTCTTCCCGGACTGCAACCGGACAACATGTGCTAATCTGCTCTTCAATAAAGGAACCTTTTGCCCCTTCGATGCACCGCCTCCGACTCCTATCTCTCGGCACTACAGCTTAAACATATTTTCTGAAAATGCTGTCTTTTTTCAAGAGATATTTTTTTAGTTTTTGGAACACTGCCATGGTTTGTTGACATTTTGTGCCGAAATAGCTCAGTTGGGAGAGCGTTAGACTGAAGATCTAAAGGTCCCTGGTTCGATCCCTGGTTTCGGCAAACAGAGGAGACTTTTAGACACAAGTTGCCTCCATGATAAGAGCTGCTGGATTATAGCAGTCTGATTTGGTGCCTTTCTCTGTTCTACATACAGCACTTGTACCGGCTATTTAAAAATTCAGATTAAATCAAATTAAAAGCCAATCTGTCATCTAGTATTAGTTTAAAGTGCCGTTTCTGAAGATCCTGTCTTTTTCACGAGGGGTTTTTAAAGTTTTTTAATGACTGCCTTTGTAGTGCATTCTCTGTGAGTAAACAGCTCAGTTGGGAGAGCGTTAGATTGCATTTCGAAAGGTCACTGGTTTCGATCCCTGGTTTAAAAGTAGGGTTTTGGGAACACGGTTTGAGCTGTTGTTTAATGTCCATTGTTAGGTGATCTTTGTGAAATAGCTCAGTTGGGAGAACGTTAGACTGAAGATCTAAAGGTCCCTGGTTGGATCCCTGGTTTCGGCAGAACAGAGGAGACTTTGAGGCACAAGTTGTCTCCATGATTAGAGCTGCTGGATTATATCAGTCTGATTTGGTGCCTTTCTCTGTTCTACAAACAGCACTCGTACCGGCAATGTAAAAATTCAGATGAATACTAATTAAAAGCCAATCTGTCATCTAGTATTAGTTTAAAGTGCAGTTTCTGAAGATCCTGTCTTTTTCACGAGGGGTTGTTTAAATGTTTTAATGACTGCCTTTGTAGTGCATTCTCAGTGAGTAAACAGCTCAGTTGGGAGAGCGTTAGATTGCATTTCTAAAGGTCACTGGTTTCGATCCCTGGTTTAAAAGTAGGGTTTTGGGAACATGGTTTGAGCTGTTGTTTAATGATTATTGTTAGGTGACCTTTGTGCCGAAATAGCTCAGTTGGGAGAGCGTTAGACTGAAGATCTAAATGTCCCTGGTTCGATCCCTGGTTTCGGCAGAACAGAGGAGACTTAGAGGCACAAGTTGCCTCCATGATTAGAGCTGCTCAACTACAGCAGTCTGAGTTGGTGCCTTCATCTGCTCTAATTACAGATGCACTCATACCTGCAATGTAAAAAATAAGAGGAGGGGCGGGGCTATGATCGTTTAGGGCGTACACACGGTGCAGTAAGCGTTACGTTACCAGACCTTCCCACTTTGGGATGCGTTATCGTTTGAGGGCTCCTTTTCCATGGTTCCGTTACGGCCTCGTGTAGACGAACCGTCCATACGATAAAGAACTATAGCGGATAACACCCGTTTTGTCTCCGTGTGGACGGGGCCTGAAAGTCCTGTCTTTTTTCACAAGAGGTTGTTTACATGTTTTAATGATTGACATTGTAGTGCATTCTTTGAGATGAAAAAGCTCAGTTGGGAGAGCCTTAGACTGAATTTCTAGAGGTCCCTGGTTTCAATCCTGTGTTCTACCTATAGGTCTACTCATAGGCTGCAATGTAAAAAAGTCAAATGCTAATTGACAGCCAATATGTCACCTAGTTGGTTTGTAGTGACCACTGTATAACATAATTCAATCATGGAACTACAGGTTGGGGGTATTGTTTCCGCACGGACATATGTGTTCTACCTGTGTATATTGTGTGCCCTCCTTGCTTCTCGCCCTTCTCTTCCCGGACTGCAACCGGACAACATGTGCTAATCTGCTCTTCAATAAAGGAACCTTTTGCACCTTCGATGCACCGCCTCCGACTCCTATCTCTCGGCACTACAGCTTAAACATATTTTCTGAAAATGCTGTCTTTTTTCAAGAGATATTGTTTTAGTTTTTGGAACACTGCCATGGTTTGTTGACATTTTGTGCCGAAATAGCTCAGTTGGGAGAGCGTTAGACTGAAGATCTAAAGGTCCCTGGTTCGATCCCTGGTTTCGGCAAACAGAGGAGACTTTTAGACACAAGTTGCCTCCATGATAAAAGCAGCTGGATTATAGCAGTCTGAGTTGGTGCCTTTCTCTGTTCTCCATACAGCACTTGTACCGGCTATTTAAAAATTGAGATTAAATCAAATTAAAAGCCAATCTGTCATCTAGTATTAGTTTAAAGTGCCGTTTCTGAAGATCCTGTCTTTTTCACGAGGGGTTTTTTAAGTTTTTTAATGACTGCCTTTGTAGTGCATTCTCTGTGAGTAAACAGCTCAGTTGGGAGAGCGTTAGATTGCATTTCGAAAGGTCACTGGTTTCAATCCCTGGTTTAAAAGTAGGGTTTTGGGAACACGGTTTGAGCTGTTGTTTAATGTCCATTGTTAGGTGATCTTTGTGCCGAAATAGCTCAGTTGGGAGAGCGTTAGACTGAAGATCTAAAGGTCCCTGGTTCGATCCCTGGTTTCGGCAGAACAGAGGAGACTTTTGGGCACAAGTTGCCTCCATGATTAGAGCTGCTCAACTAGAGCAGTCTGATTTGGTGCCTTTCTCTGTTCTACATATAGTAAGTTAATTAATACCTGCATTGTAACGTAGTCAGATGCTGAGTGACAGCTCATCTGCCATCTAGCATTAGTTGAAAGCGAACTTTCAGAGAACGCTGTCTTTTTTTTTCACGAGGTGTTATTTTTAATTTTTGGCAGATTGTCATTGTTTGGAGATGTTTCTGGTTCGATCCCTGGTTTCGGCAGCGAGGAGGAGACTTTTGGGCACAAGTTGCCTCCATGATAAAAGCTACTGGATTATAGCAGTCTGATTTGGTGCCTTTCTCTGTTCTACAAGTATGTTCTCTTACACCTGCAGTGAAAGATAGTCAGATGCTAAGTGACAGCTCATCTACCACCTAGTATTAGTTCAAATACTCTCTGAAAATGCTGTCTTTTTCACCAGTTGTTGTTTTAAGTGTTTGTGATGCTGGCATTGTTTTGTAGCATTTTGTGCCGAAATAGCTCAGTTGGGAGAGCGTTAGACTGAAGATCTAAAGGTCCCTGGTTCGATCCCTGGTTTCGGCAGAACAGAGGAGACTTTGAGGCACAAGTTGCCTCCATGATTAGAGCTGCTCAACTAGAGCAGTCTGATTTGGTGCCTTCATCTGCTCTAATTACAGATGCACTCATACCTGCAATGTAAAAAATAAGAGGAGAGGCGGGGCTATGATCGTTTAGGGCGTACACACGGTGCAGCAAGCGTTACGTTACCAGACCTTCCCACTTTGGGATGCGTTATCGTTCGAGGGCTCCTTTTCCACTGTTCCGTCACGGCCTCTTGTGGACGAACCGTCCATACGATAAAGAACTATAGCGGATAACACCCGTTCTGTCTCCGTGTGGACGGGGCCTGAAAGTCCTGTCTTTTTTCACAAGGAGTTGTTTACATGTTTTAATGACTGACATTGTAGTGCATTCTTTGAGATGAAAAATCTCCGTTGGGAGAGCCTTAGACTGAATTTCTAGAGGTCCCTGGTTTCAATCCTGTGTTCTACCTATACCTGTAGGTCTACTCATAGGCTGTAATGTAAAAAAGTCAAATGCTTATTGACAGCCAATATGTCACCTAGTGTTGGTTTGTAGTGACCACTGTATAACATAATCAATCATGGAACTACAGGTTGGGGGTATTGTTTCCGCACGGACATATGTGTTCTACCTGTGTATATTGTGTGCCCTCCTTGCTTCTCCCCCTTCTCTTCCCGGACTGCAACCGGACAACATGCGCTAATCTGCTCTTCAATAAAGGAACCTTTTGCCCCTTCGATGCACCGCCTCCGACTCCTATCTCTCGGCACTACAGCTTAAACATATTTTCTGGAAATGCTGTCTTTTTTCAAGAGATGTTGTTTTAGTTTTTGGAACACTGCCATGGTTTAGTACCATTTTGTGCCGAAATAGCTCAGTTGGGAGAGCGTTAGACTGAAGATCTAAAGGTCCCTGGTTCGATCCCTGGTTTCGGCAGAACAGAGGAGACTTTTAGGCACAAGTTGCCTCCATGATAAAAGCAGCTGGATTATAGCAGTCTGATTTGGTGCCTTTCTCTGTTCTACATACAGCACTTGTACCGGCTATTCAAAAATTCAGATTAAATCTAATTAAAAGCCAATCCGTCATCTAGTATTAGTTTAAAGTGCCGTTTCTGAAGATCCTGTCTTTTTCACAAGGGGTTGTTTAAGTTTTTTAATGACTGCCTTTGTAGTGCATTCTCTGTGAGTAAACAGCTCAGTTGGGAGAGCGTTAGATTGCATTTCGAAAGGTCACTGGTTTCGATCCCTGGTTTAAAAGTAGGGTTTTGGGAACACGGTTTGAGCTGTTGTTTAATGAGCATTGTTAGGTGACCTTTGTGCCGAAATTGCTCAGTTGGGAGAGCGTTAGACTGAAGATCTAAAGGTCCCTGGTTCGATCCCTGGTTTCGGCAGCGAGGAGGAGACTTTTGGCCACAAGTTGCCTCCATGATAAAAGCTACTGGATTAAAGCAGTCTGATTTGGTGACTTTCTCTGTTCTACAAGTAGGTTCTCTTACACCTGCAGTGAAAGATAGTCAGATGCTAAGTGACAGCTCATCTACCACCTAGTATTAGTTCAAATACTCTCTGAAAATGCTGTCTTTTTCACCAGTTGTTGTTTTAAGTGTTTGTGATGCTGCCATTGTTTTGTAGCATTTTGTGCCGAAATAGCTCAGTTGGGAGAGCGTTAGACTGAAGATCTAAAGGTCCCTGGTTCGATCCCTGGTTTCGGCAGAACAGAGGAGACTTTTAGGCACAAGTTGCCTCCATGATTAGAGCTGCTGGATTATATCAGTCTGATTTGGTGCCTTTCTCTGTTCTACATACAGCACTTGTACCAGCAATGTAAAAATTCAGATGAATACTATTTAAAAGCCAATCTGTCATCTAGTATTAGTTTAAAGTGCAGTTTCTGAAGATCCTGTCTTTTTCATGAGGGGTTGTTTAAATGTTTTAATGACTGCCTTTGTAGTGCATTCTCAGTGAGTAAACAGCTCAGTTGGGAGAGCGTTAGATTGCATTTCTAAAGGTCACTGGTTTCGATCCCTGGTTTAAAAGTAGGGTTTTGGGAACACGGTTTGAGCTGTTGTTTAATGTCCATTGTTAGGTGACCTTTGTGCCGAAATAGCTCAGTTGGGAGAGCGTTAGACTGAAGATCTAAAGGTCCCTGGTTCGATCCCTGGTTTCGGCAGAACAGAGGAGACTTTTGGGCATAAGTTGCCTCCATGATTAGAGCTGCTCAACTAGAGCAGTCTGATTTGGTGCCTTGATCTGCTCTAATTACAGATGCACTCATACCTGCATTGTAAAAAATAAGAGGAGAGGCGGGGCTATGATCATTTAGGGCGTACACACGGTGCCGCAAGCGTTACGTTACCAGACCTTCCCACTTTGGGATGCTTTATCGTTTGAGGGCTCCTTTTCCACGGTTCCGTTACGGCCTCTTGTGGACGAACCGTCCATACGATAAAGAACTATAGCGGATAACACCCGTTTTGTCTCCGTGTGGACGGGGCCTGAAAGTCCTGTCTTTTTTCACGAGGAGTTGTTTAAATGTTTTAATGACTGCCTTTGTAGTGCATTCTCAGTGAGTAAACAGCTCAGTTGGGAGAGCGTTAGATTGCATTTCTAAAGGTCACTGGTTTCGATCCCTGGTTTAAAAGTAGGGTTTTGGGAACATGGTTTGAGCTGTTGTTTAATGAGCATTGTTAGGTGACCTTTGTGCCGAAATAGCTCAGTTGGGAGAGCGTTAGACTGAAGATCTAAAGGTCCCTGGTTCGATTCCTGGTTTCGGCAGAACAGAGGAGACTTTGAGGCACAAGTTGCCTCCATGATTAGAGCTGCTGGATTATATCAGTCTGATTTGGTGCCTTCATCTGCTCTAATTACAGATGCACTCATACCTGCATTGTAAAAAATAAGAAGAGAGGCGGGGCTATGATCATTTAGGGCGTACACACGGTACCGCAAGCGTTACGTTACCAGACTGGGCCAGGCGCCACAAGGGGGCAAAAGGGGGCATTGCCCCCTCAGTTGTATTATTTGCCCCCTCACTTTGAGCATCATTCATTCATCAAAAAGTACAATAAATGTCACAATTATTAAATAACTTTAAATAATTTTTTGTCACAATACACGTTACTATGTTTAGATCAGATATGTGGGCAGGCAGTCAAGCAACGTGTAAAAAAGCCTCAACCCCAAGTGAGCTAGTCTTAATGTTAGCGTGTGTGCTTAGCTGTAAACACAGTCGGATGGGTGACCAAAACGTCCCCGTTTCCGGGCACAGTCCCCGTTTTCGGTGGCTGTTACCCGGTTGAAACTCCCGAAAATGTTCCCGTTTTTGAACGTGCGGTAAAAAAAATAGAGCAAGGTGAAATCAAATGTTACATGTCAGTAAAAACAGAGTAACAGTGTTTTGCCTGTTTGTAGCGTTAGCGTATTTCTTCTTCTACTACTACTACTACTACTTCTTCTTCTTCTTCTTTTGTCTTTATTGTTGAATCGCTTCCCCTTGGAGCATATATCGCCACCTACTGTTGATGTATTAAATGTTCATATTAAATCCTTGTCCTCAGACCAGTGTTTTTGAGGAACTTGAAGATCAGCTTGTTTGCTTAATTTCTTGATTTACTTTCGTATATTGACTTGAAATCCATGTTGTTTGACATCAACAAAAAATAAGACAAACAACTACAGATAGCACCACACGTGATGGTTACTTGTTATTATTTAGGGCTGTATGGATCAGGTGTTTGCCAAAGCGAGCCCTTTTACTAGAATAATAATATGTTATGTATTATATCAACCATATTGGTACAATGAGCGACATCTCGTGACGGATTTTGGAACATTGATTTGATTTTACTCATGGCAATTAGACTCTAGAGACAAACCAGGGGACTTTATTTTTATTTTTAATCTGTGTCTGTCCATTTGGTGTAGTATTTGATCCAATATTACATTTGGTTTATATATTAGTCACTTTCTTATGAAATGCCAGGTTTTAGGCCTTGATTTGAACATTCAATCCTGAAAATAAAAAATCAACCAGATTAATGTTTATTTAATCCTGACTTGACTAGAGGTAAATAAATCTGTATAGGAAGACGAGTTAAGGGATAGAGGAGAAAAGGTTATGGTATAATTACAGAGAGTTCGGCCATCTAATAATGTACTATCTAATATTAAAGATCAGAGGAAAAGAACAGAACGACAGAGGTAAATCCAGAATAAAGAGATTGTAGAGCAGTGAGAAGGAAAAAAGCTTGGTGTGTCAATTAATTACATTGCCAGTATTTTTCGTTGTTGTGAAAAGAAAATCGCCCCCTCTGATTTTTTAACAGCCCCCTCAGTCATTTCATCCTGGAGCCGGGCCTGGACCAGACCTTCCCACTTTGGGATGTGTTATCATATGACGGCTCTGTTTCCGCGGTTCAGTTACGGCCTCGTGTGGACGAACCGTCCATACGATAAAGACCTGTAGTGGATAACACCCGTTCTGTCTCCGTGTGGACGGGGCCTGAAAGTCCTGTCTTTTTTCACAAGGGGTTGTTTACATGTTTTAATGACTGACATTGTAGTGCATTCTTTGAGATGAAAAAGCTCAGTTGGGAGAGACTGAATTTCTAGAGGTCCCTGGTTTCAATCCTGTGTTCTACCTATAGGTTTACTCATAGGCTGCAATGTAAAAAAGTCAAATGCTAATTGACAGCCAATATGTCACCTAGTGTTGGTTTGTAGTGACCACTGTATAACATAATTCAATAATGGAACTACAGGTTGGGGGTATTGTTTCCGCACGGACATATGTGTTCTACCTGTGTATATTGTGTGCCCTCCTTGCTTCTCGCCCTTCTCTTCCCGGACTGCAACCGGACAACATGTGCTAATCTGCTCTTCAATAATGGAACCTTTTGCACCTTCGATGCACCGCCTCCGACTCCTATCTCTCGGCACTACAGCTTAAACATATTTTCTGAAAATGCTGTCTTTTTTCAAGAGATATTGTTTTAGTTTTTGGAACACTGCCACGGTTTCGTGACATTTTGTGCCGAAATAGCTCAGTTGGGAGAGCGTTAGACTGAAGATCTAAAGGTCCCTGGTTCGATCCCTGGTTTCGGCAGAACAGAGGAGACTTAGAGGCACAAGTTGCCTCCATGATTAGAGCAGCTGGATTATAGCAGTCTGAGTTGGTGCCTTTCTCTGTTTACATACAGCACTTGTACCGACAATGTAAAAATTCAGATGAATACTAATTAAAAGCCAATCCGTCATCTAGTATTAGTTTAAAGTGCAGTTTCTGAAGATCCTGTTTTTTTCACAAGGGGTTGTTTAAGTTTTTTAATGACTGCCTTTGTAGTGCATTCTCTGTGAGTAAACAGCTCAGTTGGGAGAGCGTTAGATTGCATTTCTAAAGTTCACTGGTTTCGATCCCCGGTTTAAAAGTAGGGTTTTGCGAACATGGTTTGAGCTGTTGTTTAATGAGCATTGTTAGGTGACCTTTGTGCCGAAATAGCTCAGTTGGGAGAGCGTTAGACTGAAGATCTAAAGGTCCCTGGTTCGATCCCTGGTTTCGGCAGAACAGAGGAGACTTAGAGGCACAAGTTGCCTCCATGATTAGAGTTTCTCAACTAGAGCAGTCTGAGTTGGTGCATTCATCTGCTCTAATTACCGATGCACTCATACCTGCAAAGTAAAAAATAAGAGGAGAGGCGGGGCTATGATCGTTTAGGGCGTACACACGGTGCAGCAAGCGTTACGTTACCAGACCTTCCCACTTTGGGATGCGTTATTGTTTGAGGGCTCCTTTTCCACGGTTCCGTTACGACCTCTTGTGGACGAACCGTCCATACGATAAAGAACTATAGCGGATAACACCCGTTTTGTCTCCGTGTGGACGGGGCCTGAAAGTCCTGTCTTTTTTCACAAGGAGTTGATTAAATGTTTTAATGACTGCCTTTGTAGTGCATTCTCTGTGAGTAAACAGCTCAGTTGGGAGAGCGTGAGATTGCATTTCTAAAGGTCACTGATTTCGATCCCTGGTTTAAAAGTAGGGTTTCAGGCACATGGTTTGAGCTGTTGTTTAATGAGCATTGTTAGGTGACCTTTGTGCCGAAATAGCTCAGTTGGGAGAGCGTTAGACTGAAGATCTAAAGGTCCCTGGTTCGATCCCTGGTTTCGGCAGAACAGAGGAGACTTTTAGGCACAGGTTGCCTCCATGATAAAAGCAGCTGGATTATATCAGTCTGATTTGGTGCCTTTCTCTGTTCTACATACAGCACTTGTACCGGCTATTTAAAAATTCAGATTAAATCTAATTAAAAGCCAATCCGTCATCTAGTATTAGTTTAAAGTGCAGTTTCTGAAGATCCTGTCTTTTTCACAAGGGGTTGTTTAAGTTTTTGAATGACTGCCTTTGTAGTGCATTCTCAGTGAGTAAACAGCTCAGTTGGGAGAGCGTGAGATTGCATTTCTAAAGGTCACTGGTTTCGATCCCTGGTTTAAAAGTAGGGTTTTGGCAACATGGTTTGAGCTGTTGTTTAATGTCCATTGTTAGGTGACCTTTGTGCCGAAATAGCTCAGTTGGGAGAGCGTTAGACTGAAGATCTAAAGGTCCCTGGTTCGATCCCTGGTTTCGGCAGAGGAGACTTTGAGGCACAAGTTGCCTCCATGATTAGAGCTGCTGGATTATATCAGTCTGATTTGGTGCCTTTCTCTGTTCTACATATAGTAAGTTAATTAATACCTGCATTGTAACGTAGTCAGATGCTGAGTGACAGCTCATCTGCCAACTAGCATTATTTGAAAGCGAACTTTCAGAGAACGCTGTCTTGTTTTTTTCACGAGGTGTTATTTTTAATTTTTGGCAGACTGTCATTGTTTGGAGATGTTTCTGGTTCGATCCCTGGTTTCGGCAGCGAGGAGGAGACTTTTGGGCACAAGTTGCCTCCATGATAAAAGCTCCTGGATTATAGCAGTCTGATTTGGTGCCTTTCTCTGTTCTACAAGTAGGTTCTCTTACACCTGCAGTGAAAGATAGTCAGATACTAAGTGACAGCTCATCTACCACCTAGTATTAGTTCAAATACTCTCTGAAAATGCTGTCTTTTTCACCAGTTGTTGTGTTAAGTGTTTGTGATGCTGCCATTGTGTTGTAGCATTTTGTGCCGAAATAGCTCAGTTGGGAGAGCGTTAGACTGAAGATCTAAAGGTCCCTGGTTCGATCCCTGGTTTCGGCAGAACAGAGGAGACTTTTAGGCACAGGTTGCCTCCATGATAAAAGCAGCTGGATTATATCAGTCTGATTTGGTGCCTTTCTCTGTTCTACATACAGCACTTGTACCGGCTATTTAAAAATTCAGATTAAATCTAATTAAAAGCCAATCCGTCATCTATTATTAGTTTAAAGTGCAGTTTCTGAAGATCCTGTCTTTTTCACAAGGGGTTGTTTAAGTTTTTGAATGACTGCCTTTGTAGTGCATTCTCAGTGAGTAAACAGCTCAGTTGGGAGAGCGTGAGATTGCATTTCTAAAGGTCACTGGTTTCGATCCCTTGTTTAAAAGTAGGGTTTTAGGCAAATGGTTTGAGCTGTTGTTTAATGACCATTGTTAGGTGACCTTTGTGCCGAAATAGCTCAGTTGGGAGAGCGTTAGACTGAAGATCTAAAGGTCCCTGGTTCGATCCCTGGTTTCGGCAGAACAGAGGAGAATTTGAGGCACAAGTTGCTTCCATGATTAGAGCTGCTCAACTAGAGCAGTCTGATTTGGTGTCTTCATCTGCACTAATTACAGATGCACTCATACCTGCAATGTAAAAAAATAAGAGGAGAGGCGGGGCTATGATTGTTTAGGGTGTACACACGGTGCAGCAAGCGTTATGTTACCAGACCTTCCCACTTTGGGATGTGTTATCGTTTAAGGGCTCCTTTTCCACGGTTCCGTTACGGACTCTTGTGGACGAACCGTCCATACGATAAAGAACTATAGCGGATAACACCCGTTTTGTCTCCGTGTGGACGGGGCCTGAAAGTCCTGTTTGGAGATGTTTCTGGTTCGATCCCTGGTTTCGGCAGCGAGGAGGAGACTTTTGGGCACAAGTTGCCTCCATGATAAAAGCTCCTGGATTATAGCAGTCTGATTTGGTGCCCTTCTCTGTTCTACAAGTAGGTTCTCTTACACCTGCAGTGAAAGATAGTCAGATACTAAGTGACAGCTCATCTACCACCTAGTATTAGTTCAAATACTCTCTGAAAATGCTGTCTTTTTCACCAGTTGTTGTGTTAAGTGTTTGTGATGCTGCCATTGTGTTGTAGCATTTTGTGCCGAAATAGCTCAGTTGGGAGAGCGTTAGACTGAAGATCTAAAGGTCCCTGGTTCGATCCCTGGTTTCGGCAGAACAGAGGAGACTTTTAGGCACAGGTTGCCTCCATGATAAAAGCAGCTGGATTATATCAGTCTGATTTGGTGCCTTTCTCTGTTCTACATACAGCACTTGTACCGGCTATTTAAAAATTCAGATTAAATCTAATTAAAAGCCAATCCGTCATCTATTATTAGTTTAAAGTGCCGTTTCTGAAGATCCTGTCTTTTTCACAAGGGGTTGTTTAAGTTTTTGAATGACTGCCTTTGTAGTGCATTCTCAGTGAGTAAACAGCTCAGTTGGGAGAGCGTGAGATTGCATTTCTAAAGTTCACTGGTTTCGATCCCTTGTTTAAAAGTAGGGTTTTAGGCAAATGGTTTGAGCTGTTGTTTAATGAGCATTGTTAGGTGACCTTTGTGCCGAAATAGCTCAGTTGGGAGAGCGTTAGACTGAAGATCTAAAGGTCCCTGGTTCGATCCCTGGTTTCGGCAGAACAGAGGAGAATTTGAGGCACAAGTTGCTTCCATGATTAGAGCTGCTCAACTACAGCAGTCTGATTTGGTGTCTTCATCTGCACTAATTACAGATGCACTCATACCTGCAATGTAAAAAAATAAGAGGAGAGGCGGGGCTATGATTGTTTAGGGTGTACACACGGTGCAGCAAGCGTTATGTTACCAGACCTTCCCACTTTGGGATGTGTTATCGTTTAAGGGCTCCTTTTCCACGGTTCCGTTACGGCCTCTTGTGGACGAACCGTCCATACGATAAAGAACTATAGCGGATAACACCCGTTTTGTCTCCGTGTGGACGGGGCCTGAAAGTCCTGTCTTTTTTCACAAGGAGTTGTTTAAATGTTTTAATGACTGCCTTTGTAGTGCATTCTCTGTGAGTAAACAGCTCAGTTGGGAGAGCGTTAGATTGCATTTCTAAAGGTCACTGGTTTTGATCCCCGGTTTAAAAGTAGGGTTTTGGGAACACGGTTTGAGATGTTGTTTAATGAGCATTGTTAGGTGACCTTTGTGCCGAAATAGCTCAGTTGGGAGAGCGTTAGACTGAAGATCTAAAGGTCCCTGGTTCGATCCCTGGTTTCGGCAGAACAGAGGAGACTTTTAGGCACAGGTTGCCTCCATAATAAAAACAGCTGGATTATATCAGTCTGATTCGGTGCCTTTCTCTGTTCTACATACAGCACTTGTACCGGTTATTTAAAAATTCAGATTAAATCTAATTAAAATCCAATCCGTCATCTAGTATTAGTTTAAAGTGCAGTTTCTGAAGATCCTGTCTTTTTCACGAGGGGTTGTTTAAATGTTTTAATGACTGCCTTTGTAGTGCATTCTCTGTGAGTAAACAGCTCAGTTGGGAGAGCGTTAGATTGCATTTCTAAAGTTCACTGGTTTCGATCCCCGGTTTAAAAGTAGGGTTTTGGGAACATGGTTTGAGCTGTTGTTTAATGAGCATTGTTAGGTGACCTTTGTGCCGAAATAGCTCAGTTGGGAGAGCGTTAGACTGAAGATCTAAAGGTCCCTGGTTCGATCCCTGGTTTCGGCAGAACAGAGGAGACTTTGAGGCACAAGTTGCCTCCATGATTAGAGTTTCTCAACTAGAGCAGTCTGAGTTGGTGCATTCATCTGCTCTAATTACAGATGCACTCATACCTGCAAAGTAAAAAATAAGAGGAGAGGCGGGGCTATGATCGTTTAGGGCGTACACACGGTGCAGCAAGCGTTATGTTACCAGACCTTCCCACTTTGGGATGCGTTATCGTTTGAGGGCTCCTTTTCCACGGTTCCGTTACGACCTCTTGTGGACGAACCGTCCATACGATAAAGAACTATAGCGGATAACACCCGTTTTGTCTCCGTGTGGAGGGGGCCTGAAAGTCCTGTCTTTTTTCACAAGGAGTTGTTTAAATGTTTTAATGACTGCCTTTGTAGTGCATTCTCTGTGAGTGAACAGCTCAGTTGGGAGAGCGTTATATTGCATTTTTAAAGGTCACTGGTTTCGATCCCTGGTTTAAAAGTAGGGTTTTAGGCACATGGTTTGAGCTGTTGTTTAATGACCATTGTCAGGTGACCTTTGTGCCGAAATAGCTCAGTTGGGAGAGCGTTAGACTGAAGATCTAAAGGTCCCTGGTTCGATCCCTGGTTTCGGCAGAACAGAGGAGACTTTGAGGCACAAGTTGCCTCCATGATTAGAGGTGCTGGATTATATCAGTCTGATTTGGTGCCTTTCTCTGTTCTACATATAGTAAGTTAATTAATAAATGCATTGTAACATAGTCAGATGCTGAGTGACAGCTCATCTGCCATCTAGCATTAGTTGAAAGCGAACCTTCAGAGAATGATTTCTTATTTTTCACGAGGTGTTATTTTAAATTTTTGGCAGACTGTCATTGTTTGGAGATGTTTCTTTTTCGATCCCTGGTTTCGGCAGCGAGGAGGAGACTTTTAGGCACAAGTTGCCTCCATGATTAGAGCTGCTGGATTATATCAGTCTGATTTGGTGCCTTTCTCTGTTCTACATACAGCACTTGTACCGGCTATTTAAAAATTCAGATTAAATCTAATTAAAAGCCAATCTGTCATCTAGTATTAGTTTAAAGTGCCGTTTCTGAAGATCCTGTCTTTTTCACGAGGGGTTGTTTAAGTTTTTTAATGACTGCCTTTGTAGTGCATTCTCAGTGAGTAAACAGCTCAGTTGGGAGAGCGTGAGATTGCATTTCTAAAGGTCACTGGTTTCGATCCCTGGTTTAAAAGTAGGGTTTTGGGAACACGGTTTGAGCTGTTGTTTAATGAGCATTGTTTGGTGACCTTTGTGCCGAAATAGCTCAGTTGGGAGAGCGTTAGACTGAAGATCTAAAAGTCCCTGGTTCGATCCCTGGTTTCGGCAGAACAGAGGAGACTTTGAGGCACAGGTTGCCTCCATGATAAAAGCAGCTGGATTATATCAGTCTGATTTGGTGCCTTTCTCTGTTCGACATATAGTAAGTTAATTAATACCTGCATTGTAACATAGTCAGATGCTGAGTGACAGCTCATCGGCCATCTAGCATTAGTTGAAAGCGAACTTTCAGAGAAAGCTGTCTTTTTTTTCACGAGGTGTTATTTTTAATTTTTGGCAGACTGTCATTGTTTGGAGATGTTTCTGGTTCGATCCTTGGTTTCGGCAGCGAGGAGGAGACTTTTGGGCAGAAGTTGCCTCCATGATAAAAGCTACTGGATTATAGCAGTCTGATTTGGTGCCTTTCTCTGTTCTACAAGTAGGTTCTCTCACCTGCAGTGAAAGATAGTCAGATGCTAAGTGACAGCTCATCTACCACCTAGTATTAGTTCAAATACTCTCTGAAAATGCTGTCTTTTTAACCAGTTGTTGTTTTAAGTGTTTGTGATGCTGCCATTGTTTTGTAGCATTTTGTGCCGAAATAGCTCAGTTGGGAGAGCGTTAGACTGAAGATCTAAAGGTCCCTGGTTCGATCCCTGGTTTCGGCAGAACAGAGGAGACTTTGAGGCACAAGTTGCCTCCATGATGAGAGGTGCTCAACTAGAGCAGTCTGAGTTGGTGCCTTTCTCTGCTCTAATTACAGATGCACTCATACCTGCAATGTAAAAAATAAGAGGAGAGGCGGGGCTATGATCGTTTAGGGCGTACACACGGTGCAGCAAGCATTACGTTACCAGACCGGGCCAGGGGGCAAAAGGGGGCATTGCCCCCTCAGTTGTATTATTTGCCCCCTCACTTTGAGCATCATTCATTCATCAAAAAGTACAATAAATGTCACAATTATTAAATAACTTTAAAAAAAAAAAATTCCACAAGACACGTTACTATGTTTAGATCAGATATGTGGGCAGGCATTCAAGCAACGTGTAAAAAAGCCTCAACCCCAAGTGAGCTAGTCTTAATGTTAGCGTGTGTGCTTAGCTGTAAACAGTCGGATGGGTGACCAAAACGTCCCCGTTTCCGGGCAGAGTCCCCGTTTTCGGTGGCTGGTACCCGGTTGAAACTCCCGAAAATGTTCCCGTTTTTGAACGTGCGTTAAAAAAAATAGAGCAAGGTGAAATCAAATGTTACATGTCAGTAAAAACAGAGTAACAGTGTTTTACCTGTTTGTAGCGCTAGCGTATTTCTTCTTCTACTACTACTACTACTACTTCTTCTTCTTCTTCTTCTTCATTTGTCTTTATTGGCGAATCGCTTCCCCTTGGAGCATATATCGCCACCTACTGTTGATGTATTAAATGTTCATATTAAATCCTTGTCCTCAGACCATTGTTTTTGAGGAACTTGAAGATCAGCTTGTTTGCTTAATTTCTTGATTTACTTTCGTATATTGACTTGAAATCCATGTTGTTTGACATCAACAAAAAATAAGACAAACAACTACAGATAGCACCACACGTGATGGTTACTTGTTATTATTTAGGGCTGTATGGATCAGGTGTTTGCCAAAGCGAGCCCTTTTACTAGAATAATAATATGTTATGTATTATATCAACCATATTGGTACAATGAGCGACATCTCGTGACGGATTTTGGAACATTGATTTGATTTTTCTCATGGCAGTTAGACTCTAGAGACAAACCAGGGGACTTTATTTTTATTTTTCAGCGAAGAGGAGACTTTTGGGCACAAGTTGCCTCCATGATAAAAGCTACTGCATTATAGCAGTCTGATTTGGTGCCTTTCTCTGTTCTACATATAGTCAGTTAATTAATACCTGCATTGTAACGTAGTCAGATGCTGAGTGACAGCTCATCTGCCATCTAGCATTAGTTGAAAGCGAACTTTCAGAGAACGCTGTCTTTTTTTTTCACAAGGTGTTATTTTTAATTTTGGGCAGACTGTCATTGTTTGGAGATGTTTCTGGTTCGATCCCTGGTTTCGGCAGCGAGGAGGAGACTTTTGGGCACAAGTTGCCTCCATGATAAAAGCTACTGGATTATAGCAGTCTGATTTGGTGCCTTTCTCTGTTCTACAAGTAGGTTCTCTTACACCTGCAGTGAAAGATAGTCAGATGCTAAGTGACAGCTCATCTACCACCTAGTATTAGTTCAAATACTCTCTGAAAATGCTGTCTTTTTCACCAGTTGTTGTTTTAAGTGTTTGTGATGCTGCCATTGTGTTGTATCATTTTGTGCCGAAATAGCTCAGTTGGGAGAGCGTTAGACTGAAGATCTAAAGGTCCCTGGTTCGATCCCTGGTTTCGGCAGAACAGAGGAGACTTTTAGGCACAAGTTGCCTCCATGATTAGAGCTGCTGGATTATATCAGTCTGATTTGGTGCCTTTCTCTGTTCTACATACAGCACTTGTACCGGCTATTTAAAAATTCAGATTAAATCTAATTAAAAGCCAATCTGTCATCTAGTATTAGTTTAAAGTGCCGTTTCTGAAGATCCTGTCTTTTTCACGAGGGGTTGTTTAAGTTTTTTAATGACTGCCTTTGTAGTGCATTCTCAGTGAGTAAACAGCTCAGTTGGGAGAGCGTGAGATTGCATTTCTAAAGGTCACTGGTTTCGATCCCCGGTTTAAAAGTAGGGTTTTGGGAACATGGTTTGAGCTGTTGTTTAATGAGCATTGTTAGGTGACCTTTGTGCCGAAATAGCTCAGTTGGGAGAGCGTTAGACTGAAGATCTAAAGGTCCCTGATTCAATCCCTGGTTTCGGCAGAACAGAGGAGACTTTGAGGCACAAGTTGCCTCCATGATAAGAGCTGCTCAACTAGAGCAGTCTGAGTTGGTGCCTTTATCTGCTCTAATTACAGATGCACTCATACCTGCAATGTAAAAAATAAGAGGAGAGGCGGGGCTATGATCGTTTAGGGCGTACACACGGTGCAGCAAGCATTACGTTACCAGACCTTCCCACTTTGGGATGCGTTATCGTTTGAGGGCTCCTTTTCCACGGTTCCGTCACGACCTCTTGTGGACGAACCGTCCATACGATAAAGAACTATAGCGGATAACACCCGTTTCGTCTCCGTGTGGACGGGGCCTGAAAGTCCTGTCTTTTTTCACAAGGAGTTGTTTAAATGTTTTAATGACTGCCTTTGTAGTGCATTCTCTGTGAGTAAACAGCTCAGTTGGGAGAGCGTTATATTGCATTTCTAAAGGTCACTGGTTTCGATCCCCGGTTTAAAAGTAAGGTTTTGGGAACATGGTTTGAGCTGTTGTTTAATGAGCATTGTTAGGTGACCTTTGTGCCGAAATAGCTCAGTTGGGAGAGCGTTAGACTGAAGATCTAAAGGTCCCTTGTTCGATCCCTGGTTTCGGCAGAACAGAGGAGACTTTGAGGCACAAGTTGCCTCCATGATTAGAGCTGCTCAACTAGAGCAGTCTGATTTGGTACCTTCATCTGCTCTAATTACAGATGCACTCATACCTGCAATGTAAAAAATAAGAGGAGAGGCGGGGCTATGATCGTTTAGGGCGTACACACGGTGCAGCAAGCATTACGTTACCAGACCTTCCCACTTTGGGATGCGTTATCGTTTGAGGGCTCCTTTTCCACGGTTCCGTTACGGCCTCTTGTGGACGAACCGTCCATACGATAAAGAACTATAGCGGATAACACCCGTTTTGTCTCCGTGTGGACGGGGCCTGAAAGTCCTGTCTTTTTTCACAAGAGGTTGTTTACATGTTTTAATGATTGACATTGTAGTGCATTCTTTGAGATGAAAAAGCTCCGTTGCGAGAGCCTTAGACTGAATTTCTAGAGGTCCCTCCTGGTTTCAATCCTGTGTTCTACCTATAGGTTTACTCATAGGCTGCAATGTAAAAAAGTCAAATGCTAATTGACAGCCAATATGTCACCTAGTGTTGGTTTGTAGTGACCACTGTATAACATAATTCAATAATGGAACTACAGGTTGGGGGTATTGTTTCCGCACGGACATATGTGTTCTACCTGTGTATATTGTGTGCCCTCCTTGCTTCTCGCCCTTCTCTTCCCGGACTGCAACCGGACAACATGTGCTAATCTGCTCTTCAATAATGGAACCTTTTGCACCTTCGATGCACCGCCTCCGACTCCTATCTCTCGGCACTACAGCTTAAACATATTTTCTGAAAATGCTTTCTTTTTTCAAGAGATATTGTTTTAGTTTTTGGAACACTGCCACGGTTTCGTGACATTTTGTGCCGAAATAGCTCAGTTGGGAGAGCGTTAGACTGAAGATCTAAAGGTCCCTGGTTCGATCCCTGGTTTCGGCAGAACAGAGGAGACTTAGAGGCACAAGTTGCCTCCATGATTAGAGCAGCTGGATTATAGCAGTCTGAGTTGGTGCCTTTCTCTGTTTACATACAGCACTTGTACCGACAATGTAAAAATTCAGATGAATACTAATTAAAAGCCAATCCGTCATCTAGTATTAGTTTAAAGTGCAGTTTCTGAAGATCCTGTTTTTTTCACAAGGGGTTGTTTAAGTTTTTTAATGACTGCCTTTGTAGTGCATTCTCTGTGAGTAAACAGCTCAGTTGGGAGAGCGTTAGATTGCATTTCTAAAGTTCACTGGTTTCGATCCCCGGTTTAAAAGTAGGGTTTTGCGAACATGGTTTGAGCTGTTGTTTAATGAGCATTGTTAGGTGACCTTTGTGCCGAAATAGCTCAGTTGGGAGAGCGTTAGACTGAAGATCTAAAGGTCCCTGGTTCGATCCCTGGTTTCGGCAGAACAGAGGAGACTTAGAGGCACAAGTTGCCTCCATGATTAGAGTTTCTCAACTAGAGCAGTCTGAGTTGGTGCATTCATCTGCTCTAATTACCGATGCACTCATACCTGCAAAGTAAAAAATAAGAGGAGAGGCGGGGCTATGATCGTTTAGGGCGTACACACGGTGCAGCAAGTGTTACGTTACCAGACCTTCCCACTTTGGGATGCGTTATTGTTTGAGGGCTCCTTTTCCACGGTTCCGTTACGACCTCTTGTGGACGAACCGTCCATACGATAAAGAACTATAGCGGATAACACCCGTTTTGTCTCCGTGTGGACGGGGCCTGAAAGTCCTGTCTTTTTTCACAAGGAGTTGATTAAATGTTTTAATGACTGCCTTTGTAGTGCATTCTCTGTGAGTAAACAGCTCAGTTGGGAGAGCGTGAGATTGCATTTCTAAAGGTCACTGATTTCGATCCCTGGTTTAAAAGTAGGGTTTCAGGCACATGGTTTGAGCTGTTGTTTAATGAGCATTGTTAGGTGACCTTTGTGCCGAAATAGCTCAGTTGGGAGAGCGTTAGACTGAAGATCTAAAGGTCCCTGGTTCGATCCCTGGTTTCGGCAGAACAGAGGAGACTTTTAGGCACAGGTTGCCTCCATGATAAAAGCAGCTGGATTATATCAGTCTGATTTGGTGCCTTTCTCTGTTCTACATACAGCACTTGTACCGGCTATTTAAAAATTCAGATTAAATCTAATTAAAAGCCAATCCGTCATCTAGTATTAGTTTAAAGTGCAGTTTCTGAAGATCCTGTCTTTTTCACAAGGGGTTGTTTAAGTTTTTGAATGACTGCCTTTGTAGTGCATTCTCAGTGAGTAAACAGCTCAGTTGGGAGAGCGTGAGATTGCATTTCTAAAGGTCACTGGTTTCGATCCCTGGTTTAAAAGTAGGGTTTTGGCAACATGGTTTGAGCTGTTGTTTAATGTCCATTGTTAGGTGACCTTTGTGCCGAAATAGCTCAGTTGGGAGAGCGTTAGACTGAAGATCTAAAGGTCCCTGGTTCGATCCCTGGTTTCGGCAGAGGAGACTTTGAGGCACAAGTTGCCTCCATGATTAGAGCTGCTGGATTATATCAGTCTGATTTGGTGCCTTTCTCTGTTCTACATATAGTAAGTTAATTAATACCTGCATTGTAACGTAGTCAGATGCTGAGTGACAGCTCATCTGCCAACTAGCATTATTTGAAAGCGAACTTTCAGAGAACGCTGTCTTGTTTTTTTCACGAGGTGTTATTTTTAATTTTTGGCAGACTGTCATTGTTTGGAGATGTTTCTGGTTCGATCCCTGGTTTCGGCAGCGAGGAGGAGACTTTTGGGCACAAGTTGCCTCCATGATAAAAGCTCCTGGATTATAGCAGTCTGATTTGGTGCCTTTCTCTGTTCTACAAGTAGGTTCTCTTACACCTGCAGTGAAAGATAGTCAGATACTAAGTGACAGCTCATCTACCACCTAGTATTAGTTCAAATACTCTCTGAAAATGCTGTCTTTTTCACCAGTTGTTGTGTTAAGTGTTTGTGATGCTGCCATTGTGTTGTAGCATTTTGTGCCGAAATAGCTCAGTTGGGAGAGCGTTAGACTGAAGATCTAAAGGTCCCTGGTTCGATCCCTGGTTTCGGCAGAACAGAGGAGACTTTTAGGCACAGGTTGCCTCCATGATAAAAGCAGCTGGATTATATCAGTCTGATTTGGTGCCTTTCTCTGTTCTACATACAGCACTTGTACCGGCTATTTAAAAATTCAGATTAAATCTAATTAAAAGCCAATCCGTCATCTATTATTAGTTTAAAGTGCAGTTTCTGAAGATCCTGTCTTTTTCACAAGGGGTTGTTTAAGTTTTTGAATGACTGCCTTTGTAGTGCATTCTCAGTGAGTAAACAGCTCAGTTGGGAGAGCGTGAGATTGCATTTCTAAAGGTCACTGGTTTCGATCCCTTGTTTAAAAGTAGGGTTTTAGGCAAATGGTTTGAGCTGTTGTTTAATGACCATTGTTAGGTGACCTTTGTGCCGAAATAGCTCAGTTGGGAGAGCGTTAGACTGAAGATCTAAAGGTCCCTGGTTCGATCCCTGGTTTCGGCAGAACAGAGGAGAATTTGAGGCACAAGTTGCTTCCATGATTAGAGCTGCTCAACTAGAGCAGTCTGATTTGGTGTCTTCATCTGCACTAATTACAGATGCACTCATACCTGCAATGTAAAAAAATAAGAGGAGAGGCGGGGCTATGATTGTTTAGGGTGTACACACGGTGCAGCAAGCGTTATGTTACCAGACCTTCCCACTTTGGGATGTGTTATCGTTTAAGGGCTCCTTTTCCACGGTTCCGTTACGGCCTCTTGTGGACGAACCGTCCATACGATAAAGAACTATAGCGGATAACACCCGTTTTGTCTCCGTGTGGACGGGGCCTGAAAGTCCTGTTTGGAGATGTTTCTGGTTCGATCCCTGGTTTCGGCAGCGAGGAGGAGACTTTTGGGCACAAGTTGCCTCCATGATAAAAGCTCCTGGATTATAGCAGTCTGATTTGGTGCCCTTCTCTGTTCTACAAGTAGGTTCTCTTACACCTGCAGTGAAAGATAGTCAGATACTAAGTGACAGCTCATCTACCACCTAGTATTAGTTCAAATACTCTCTGAAAATGCTGTCTTTTTCACCAGTTGTTGTGTTAAGTGTTTGTGATGCTGCCATTGTGTTGTAGCATTTTGTGCCGAAATAGCTCAGTTGGGAGAGCGTTAGACTGAAGATCTAAAGGTCCCTGGTTCGATCCCTGGTTTCGGCAGAACAGAGGAGACTTTTAGGCACAGGTTGCCTCCATGATAAAAGCAGCTGGATTATATCAGTCTGATTTGGTGCCTTTCTCTGTTCTACATACAGCACTTGTACCGGCTATTTAAAAATTCAGATTAAATCTAATTAAAAGCCAATCCGTCATCTAGTATTAGTTTAAAGTGCAGTTTCTGAAGATCCTGTCTTTTTCACAAGGGGTTGTTTAAGTTTTTGAATGACTGCCTTTGTAGTGCATTCTCAGTGAGTAAACAGCTCAGTTGGGAGAGCGTGAGATTGCATTTCTAAAGGTCACTGGTTTCGATCCCTGGTTTAAAAGTAGGGTTTTGGCAACATGGTTTGAGCTGTTGTTTAATGTCCATTGTTAGGTGACCTTTGTGCCGAAATAGCTCAGTTGGGAGAGCGTTAGACTGAAGATCTAAAGGTCCCTGGTTCGATCCCTGGTTTCGGCAGAACAGAGGAGACTTTTAGGCACAAGTTGCCTCCATGATTAGAGCAGCTGGATTATATCAGTCTGATTTGGTGCCTTTCTCTGTTCTACATACAGCACTTGTACCAGCAATGTAAAAATTCAGATGAATACTAATTAAAAGCCAATCCGTCATCTAGTATTAGTTTAAAGTGCAGTTTCTGAAGATCCTGTCTTTTTCACGAGGGGTTGTTTACATGTTTTAATGACTGCCTTTGTAGTGCATTCTCAGTGAGTAAACAGCTCAGTTGGGAGAGCGTTAGATTGCATTTCTAAAGTTCACTGGTTTCGATCCCCGGTTTAAAAGTAGGGTTTTGGGAACATGGTTTGAGCTGTTGTTTAATGAGCATTGTTAGGTGACCTTTGTGCCGAAATAGCTCAGTTGGGAGAGCGTTAGACTGAAGATCTAAAGGTCCCTGGTTCGATCCCTGGTTTCGGCAGAACAGAGGAGACTTAGAGGCACAAGTTGCCTCCATGATTAGAGTTTCTCAACTAGAGCAGTCTGAGTTGGTGCATTCATCTGCTCTAATTACCGATGCACTCATACCTGCAAAGTAAAAAATAAGAGGAGAGGCGGGGCTATGATCGTTTAGGGCGTACACACGGTGCAGCAAGCGTTATGTTACCAGACCTTCCCACTTTGGGATGCGTTATCGTTTGAGGGCTCCTTTTCCACGGTTCCGTTACGACCTCTTGTGGACGAACCGTCCATACGATAAAGAACTATAGCGGATAACACCCGTTTTGTCTCCGTGTGGACGGGGCCTGAAAGTCCTGTCTTTTTTCACAAGGAGTTGATTAAATGTTTTAATGACTGCCTTTGTAGTGCATTCTCTGTGATTAAACAGCTCAGTTCGGAGAGCGTGAGATTGCATTTCTAAAGGTCACTGATTTCGATCCCTGGTTTAAAAGTAGGGTTTCAGGCACATGGTTTGAGCTGTTGTTTAATGAGCATTGTTAGGTGACCTTTGTGCCGAAATATCTTAGTTGGGATAGCGTTAGACTGAAGATCTAAAGGTCCCTGGTTCGATCCCTGGTTTCGGCAGAACAGAGGAGACTTTTAGGCACAGGTTGCCTCCATGATAAAAGCAGCTGGATTATATCAGTCTGATTTGGTGCCTTTCTCTGTTCTACATACAGCACTTGTACCGGCTATTTAAAAATTCAGATTAAATCTAATTAAAAGCCAATCCGTCATCTAGTATTAGTTTAAAGTGCAGTTTCTGAAGATCCTGTCTTTTTCACAAGGGGTTGTTTAAGTTTTTGAATGACTGCCTTTGTAGTGCATTCTCAGTGAGTAAACAGCTCAGTTGGGAGAGCGTGAGATTGCATTTCTAAAGGTCACTGGTTTCGATCCCTGGTTTAAAAGTAGGGTTTTGGCAACATGGTTTGAGCTGTTGTTTAATGTCCATTGTTAGGTGACCTTTGTGCCGAAATAGCTCAGTTGGGAGAGCGTTAGACTGAAGATCTAAAGGTCCCTGGTTCGATCCCTGGTTTCGGCAGAGGAGACTTTGAGGCACAAGTTGCCTCCATGATTAGAGCTGCTGGATTATATCAGTCTGATTTGGTGCCTTTCTCTGTTCTACATATAGTAAGTTAATTAATACCTGCATTGTAACGTAGTCAGATGCTGAGTGACAGCTCATCTGCCGTCTAGCATTATTTGAAAGCGAACTTTCAGAGAACGCTGTCTTGTTTTTTTCACGAGGTGTTATTTTTAATTTTTGGCAGACTGTCATTGTTTGGAGATGTTTCTGGTTCGATCCCTGGTTTCGGCAGCGAGGAGGAGACTTTTGGGCACAAGTTGCCTCCATGATAAAAGCTCCTGGATTATAGCAGTCTGATATGGTGCCTTTCTCTGTTCTACAAGTAGGTTCTCTTACACCTGCAGTGAAAGATAGTCAGATACTAAGTGACAGCTCATCTACCACCTAGTATTAGTTCAAATACTCTCTGAAAATGCTGTCTTTTTCACCAGTTGTTGTGTTAAGTGTTTGTGATGCTGCCATTGTGTTGTAGCATTTTGTGCCGAAATAGCTCAGTTGGGAGAGCGTTAGACTGAAGATCTAAAGGTCCCTGGTTCGATCCCTGGTTTCGGCAGAACAGAGGAGACTTTTACGCACAGGTTGCCTCCATGATAAAAGCAGCTGGATTATATCAGTCTGATTTGGTGCCTTTCTCTGTTCTACATACAGCACTTGTACCGGCTATTTAAAAATTCAGATTAAATCTAATTAAAAGCCAATCCGTCATCTATTATTAGTTTAAAGTGCCGTTTCTGAAGATCCTGTCTTTTTCACAAGGGGTTGTTTAAGTTTTTGAATGACTGCCTTTGTAGTGCATTCTCAGTGAGTAAACAGCTCAGTTGGGAGAGCGTGAGATTGCATTTCTAAAGGTCACTGGTTTCGATCCCTTGTTTAAAAGTAGGGTTTTAGGCAAATGGTTTGAGCTGTTGTTTAATGACCATTGTTAGGTGACCTTTGTGCCGAAATAGCTCATTTGGGAGAGCGTTAGACTGAAGATCTAAAGGTCCCTGGTTCGATCCCTGGTTTCGGCAGAACAGAGGAGACTTTGAGGCACAAGTTGCTTCCATGATTAGAGCTGCTCAACTACAGCAGTCTGATTTGGTGTCTTCATCTGCACTAATTACAGATGCACTCATACCTGCAATGTAAAAAAATAAGAGGAGAGGCGGGGCTATGATTGTTTAGGGTGTACACACGGTGCAGCAAGCGTTATGTTACCAGACCTTCCCACTTTGGGATGTGTTATCGTTTAAGGGCTCCTTTTCCACGGTTCCGTTACGGCCTCTTGTGGACGAACCGTCCATACGATAAAGAACTATAGCGGATAACACCCGTTTTGTCTCCGTGTGGACGGGGCCTGAAAGTCCTGTCTTTTTTCACAAGGAGTTGTTTAAATGTTTTAATGACTGCCTTTGTAGTGCATTCTCTGTGAGTAAACAGCTCAGTTGGGAGAGCGTTAGATTGCATTTCTAAAGGTCACTGGTTTTGATCCCCGGTTTAAAAGTAGGGTTTTGGGAACACGGTTTGAGATGTTGTTTAATGAGCATTGTTAGGTGACCTTTGTGCCAAAATAGCTCAGTTGGGAGAGCGTTAGACTGAAGATCTAAAGGTCCCTGGTTCGATCCCTGGTTTCGGCAGAACAGAGGAGACTTTTAGGCACAGGTTGCCTCCATAATAAAAACAGCTGGATTATATCAGTCTGATTCGGTGCCTTTCTCTGTTCTACATACAGCACTTGTACCGGTTATTTAAAAATTCAGATTAAATCTAATTAAAATCCAATCCGTCATCTAGTATTAGTTTAAAGTGCAGTTTCTGAAGATCCTGTCTTTTTTACGAGGGGTTGTTTAAGTTTTTGAATGACTGCCTTTGTAGTGCATTCTCAGTGAGTAAACAGCTCAGTTGGGAGAGCGTGAGATTGCATTTCTAAAGGTCACTGGTTTCGATCCCTGGTTTAAAAGTAGGGTTTCAGGCACATGGTTTGAGCTGTTGTTTAATGAGCATTGTTAGGTGACCTTTGTGCCGAAATAGCTCAGTTGGGAGAGCGTTAGACTGAAGATCTAAAGGTCCCTGGTTCGATCCCTGGTTTCGGCAGAACAGAGGAGACTTAGAGGCACAAGTTGCCTCCATGATTAGAGTTTCTCAACTAGAGCACTCTGAGTTGGTGCATTCATCTGCTCTAATTACGGATGCACTCATACCTGCAAAGTAAAAAATAAGAGGAGAGGCGGGGCTATGATCGTTTAGGGCGTACACACGGTGCAGCAAGCGTTACGTTACCAGACCTTCCCACTTTGGGATGCGTTATCGTTTGAGGGCTCCTTTTCCACGGTTCCGTTACGACCTCTTGTGGACGAACCGTCCATACGATAAAGAACTATAGCGGATAACACCCGTTTTGTCTCCGTGTGGACGGGGCCTGAAAGTCCTGTCTTTTTTCACAAGGAGTTGATTAAATGTTTTAATGACTGCCTTTGTAGTGCGTTCTCTGTGAGTAAACAGCTCAGTTGGGAGAGCGTGAGATTGCATTTCTAAAGGTCACTGATTTCGATCCCTGGTTTAAAAGTAGGGTTTCAGGCACATGGTTTGAGCTGTTGTTTAATGACCATTGTTAGGTGACCTTTGTGCCGAAATAGCTCAGTTGGGAGAGCGTTAGACTGAAGATCTAAAGGTCCCTGGTTCGATCCCTGGTTTCGGCAGAACAGAGGAGACTTTGAGGCACAAGTTGCCTCCATGATTAGAGCTGCTGGATTATATCAGTCTGATTTGGTGCCTTTCTCTGTTCTACATATAGTAAGTTAATTAATACCTGCATTGTAACGTAGTCAGATGCTGAGTGACAGCTCATCTGCCATCTAGCATTATTTGAAAGCGAACTTTCAGAGAACGCTGTCTTGTTTTTTTCACGAGGTGTTATTTTTGATTTTTGGCAGACTGTCATTGTTTGGAGATGTTTCTGGTTCGATCCCTGGTTTCGGCAGCGAGGAGGAGACTTTTGGGCACAAGTTGCCTCCATGATAAAAGCTCCTGGATTATAGCAGTCTGATTTGGTGCCTTTCTCTGTTCTACATATAGTAAGTTAATTAATACCTGCATTGTAACGTAGTCAGATGCTGAGTGACAGCTCATCTACCACCTAGTATTAGTTCAAATACTCTCTGAAAATGCTGTCTTTTTCACCAGTTGTTGTGTTAAGTGTTTGTGATGCTGCCATTGTGTTGTAGCATTTTGTGCCGAAATAGCTCAGTTGGGAGAGCGTTAGACTGAAGATCTAAAGGTCCCTGGTTCGATCCCTGGTTTCGGCAGAACAGAGGAGACTTTTAGGCACAGGTTGCCTCCATGATAAAAGCAGCTGGATTATATCAGTCTGATTTGGTGCCTTTCTCTGTTCTACATACAGCACTTGTACCGGCTATTTAAAAATTCAGATTAAATCTAATTAAAAGCCAATCCGTCATCTAGTATTAGTTTAAAGTGCAGTTTCTGAAGATCCTGTCTTTTTCACAAGGGGTTGTTTAAGTTTTTGAATGACTGCCTTTGTAGTGCATTCTCAGTGAGTAAACAGCTCAGTTGGGAGAGCGTGAGATTGCATTTCTAAAGGTCACTGGTTTCGATCCCTTGTTTAAAAGTAGGGTTTTAGGCAAATGGTTTGAGCTGTTGTTTAATGACCATTGTTAGGTGACCTTTGTGCCGAAATAGCTCAGTTGGGAGAGCGTTAGACTGAAGATCTAAAGGTCCCTGGTTCGATCCCTGGTTTCGGCAGAACAGAGGAGAATTTGAGGCACAAGTTGCTTCCATGATTAGAGCTGCTCAACTAGAGCAGTCTGATTTGGTGTCTTCATCTGCACTAATTACAGATGCACTCATACCTGCAATGTAAAAAAATAAGAGGAGAGGCGGGGCTATGATTGTGTAGGGTGTACACACGGTGCAGCAAGCGTTACGTTACCAGACCTTCCCACTTTGGGATGTGTTATCGTTTAAGGGCTCCTTTTCCACGGTTCCGTTACGGCCTCTTGTGGACGAACCGTCCATACGATAAAGAACTATAGCGGATAACACCCGTTTTGTCTCCGTGTGGAAGGGGCCTGAAAGTCCTGTCTTTTTTCACAAGGAGTTGTTTAAATGTTTTAATGACTGCCTTTGTAGTGCATTCTCTGTGAGTAAACAGCTCAGTTGGGAGAGCGTGAGATTGCATTTCTAAAGGTCACTGGTTTTGATCCCCGGTTTAAAAGTAGGGTTTTGGGAACACGGTTTGAGATGTTGTTTAATGAGCATTGTTAGGTGACCTTTGTGCCGAAATAGCTCAGTTGGGAGAGCGTTAGACTGAAGATCTGAAGGTCCCTGGTTCGATCCCTGGTTTCGGCAGAACAGAGGAGACTTTGAGGCACAAGTTGCCTCCATGATTAGAGCTGCTGGATTATATCAGTCTGATTCGGTGCCTTTCTCTGTTCTACATAGAGCACTTGTACCGGCTATTTAAAAATTCAGATTAAATCTAATTAAAAGCCAATCCGTCATCTAGTATTAGTTTAAAGTGCCGTTTCTGAAGATCCTGTCTTTTTCACGAGGGGTTGTTTAAGTTTTTGAATGACTGCCTTTGTAGTGCATTCTCTGTGAGTAAACAGCTCAGTTGGGAGAGCGTTAGATTGCATTTCTAAAGGTCACTGGTTTTGATCCCCGGTTTAAAAGTAGGGTTTTGGGAACACGGTTTGAGATGTTGTTTAATGAGCATTGTTAGGTGACCTTTGTGCCGAAATAGCTCAGTTGGGAGAGCGTTAGACTGAAGATCTAAAGGTCCCTGGTTCGATCCCTGGTTTCAGCAGAACAGAGGAGACTCTTAGGCACAGGTTGCCTCCATAATAAAAACAGCTGGATTATATCAGTCTGATTCGGTGCCTTTCTCTGTTCTACATATAGTAAGTTAATTAATACCTGCATTGTAACGTAGTCAGATGCTGAGTGACAGCTCATCTGCCATCTAGCATTATTTGAAAGCGAACTTTCAGAGAACGCTGTCTTGTTTTTTTCACGAGGTGTTATTTTTAATTTTTGGCAGACTGTCATTGTTTGGAGATGTTTCTGGTTCGATCCCTGGTTTCGGCAGCGAGGAGGAGACTTTTGGGCACAAGTTGCCTCCATGATAAAAGCTCCTGGATTATAGCAGTCTGATTTGGTGCCTTTCTCTGTTCTACAAGTAGGTTCTCTTACACCTGCAGTGAAAGATAGTCAGATACTAAGTGACAGCTCATCTACCACCTAGTATTAGTTCAAATACTCTCTGAAAATGCTGTCTTTTTCACCAGTTGTTGTGTTAAGTGTTTGTGATGCTGCCATTGTGTTGTAGCATTTTGTGCCGAAATAGCTCAGTTGGGAGAGCGTTAGACTGAAGATCTAAAGGTCCCTGGTTCGATCCCTGGTTTCGGCAGAACAGAGGAGACTTTGAGGCACAAATTGCCTCCATGATTAGAGCTTCTCAACTAGAGCAGTCTGAGTTGGTGCATTCATCTGCTCTATTTACAGATGCACTCATACCTGCAATGTAAAAAATAAGAGGAGAGGCGGGGCTATGATCGTTTAGCGCGTACACACGGTGCAGCAAGCGTTACGTTACCAGACCTTCCCACTTTGGGATGCGTTATCGTTTGAGGGCTCCTTTACCACGGTTCCGTTTCGACCTCTTGTGGACGAACCGTCCATACGATAAAGAACTATAGCGGATAACACCCGTTTTGTCTCCGTGTGGACGGGGCCTGAAAGTCCTGTCTTTTTTCACAAGGAGTTGATTAAATGTTTTAATGACTGCCTTTGTAGTGCGTTCTCTGTGAGTAAACAGCTCAGTTGGGAGAGCGTGAGATTGCATTTCTAAAGGTCACTGATTTCGATCCCTGGTTTAAAAGTAGGGTTTCAGGCACATGGTTTGAGCTGTTGTTTAATGACCATTGTTAGGTGACCTTTGTGCCGAAATAGCTCAGTTGGGAGAGCGTTAGACTGAAGATCTAAAGGTCCCTGGTTCGATCCCTGGTTTCGGCAGAACAGAGGAGACTTTGAGGCACAATTTGCCTCCATGATTAGAGCTGCTGGATTATATCAGTCTGATTCGGTGCCTTTCTCTGTTCTACATAGAGCACTTGTACCGGCTATTTAAAAATTAAGATTAAATCTAATTAAAAGCCAATCTGTCATCTAGTATTAGTTTAAAGTGCCGTTTCTGAAGATCCTGTCTTTTTCACGAGGGGTTGTTTAAGTTTTTGAATGACTGCCTTTGTAGTGCATTCTCTGTGAGTAAACAGCTCAGTTGGGAGAGCGTTAGATTGCATTTCTAAAGGTCACTGGTTTCGATCCCTGGTTTAAAAGTAGGGTTTTGGCAACATGGTTTGAGCTGTTGTTTAATGTCCATTGTTAGGTGACCTTTGTGCCGAAATAGCTCAGTTGGGAGAGCGTTAGACTGAAGATCTAAAGGTCCCTGGTTCGATCCCTGGTTTCGGCAGAGGAGACTTTGAGGCACAAGTTGCCTCCATGATTAGAGCTGCTGGATTATATCAGTCTGATTTGGTGCCTTTCTCTGTTCTACATATAGTAAGTTAATTAATACCTGCATTGTAACGTAGTCAGATGCTGAGTGACAGCTCATCTGCCATCTAGCATTATTTGAAAGCGAACTTTCAGAGAACGCTGTCTTGTTTTTTTCACGAGGTGTTATTTTTAATTTTTGGCAGACTGTCATTGTTTGGAGATGTTTCTGGTTCGATCCCTGGTTTCGGCAGCGAGGAGGAGACTTTTGGGCACAAGTTGCCTCCATGATAAAAGCTCCTGGATTATAGCAGTCTGATTTGGTGCCTTTCTCTGTTCTACAAGTAGGTTCTCTTACACCTGCAGTGAAAGATAGTCAGATACTAAGTGACAGCTCATCTACCACCTAGTATTAGTTCAAATACTCTCTGAAAATGCTGTCTTTTTCACCAGTTGTTGTGTTAAGTGTTTGTGATGCTGCCATTGTGTTGTAGCATTTTGTGCCGAAATAGCTCAGTTGGGAGAGCGTTAGACTGAAGATCTAAAGGTCCCTGGTTCGATCCCTGGTTTCGGCAGAACAGAGGAGACTTTTAGGCACAGGTTGCCTCCATGATAAAAGCAGCTGGATTATATCAGCCTGATTTGGTGCCTTTCTCTGTTCTACATACAGCACTTGTACCGGCTATTTAAAAATTCAGATTAAATCTAATTAAAAGCCAATCCGTCATCTAGTATTAGTTTAAAGTGCCGTTTCTGAAGATCCTGTCTTTTTCACAAGGAGTTGTTTAAATGTTTTAATGACTGCCTTTGTAGTGCATTCTCTGTGAGTAAACAGCTCAGTTGGGAGAGCGTGAGATTGCATTTCTAAAGGTCACTGATTTCGATCCCTGGTTTAAAAGTAGGGTTTCAGGAACATGGTTTGAGCTGTTGTTTAATGACCATTGTTAGGTGACCTTTTTGCCGAAATAGCTCAGTTGGGAGAGCGTTAGACTGAAGATCTAAAGGTCCCTGGTTCGATCCCTGGTTTCGGCAGAACAGAGGAGACTTTGAGGCACAATTTGCCTCCATGATTAGAGCTGCTGGATTATATCAGTCTGATTCGGTGCCTTTCTCTGTTCTACATAGAGCACTTGTACCGGCTATTTAAAAATTAAGATTAAATCTAATTAAAAGCCAATCTGTCATCTAGTATTAGTTTAAAGTGCCGTTTCTGAAGATCCTGTCTTTTTCACAAGGAGTTGTTTAAATGTTTTAATGACTGCCTTTGTAGTGCATTCTCTGTGAGTAAACAGCTCAGTTGGGAGAGCGTTAGATTGCATTTCTAAAGGTCACTGGTTTTGATCCCCGGTTTAAAAGTAGGGTTTTGGGAACACGGTTTGAGCTGTTGTTTAATGAGCATTGTTAGGTGACCTTTGTGCCGAAATAGCTCAGTTGGGAGAGCGTTAGACTGAAGATCTAAAGGTCCCTGGTTCGATCCCTGGTTTCGGCAGAACAGAGGAGACTTTTAGGCACAGGTTGCCTCCATAATAAAAACAGCTGGATTATATCAGTCTGATTCGGTGCCTTTCTCTGTTCTACATACAGCACTTGTACCGGTTATTTAAAAATTCAGATTAAATCTAATTAAAATCCAATCCGTCATCTAGTATTAGTTTAAAGTGCAGTTTCTGAAGATCCTGTCTTTTTCACGAGGGGTTGTTTAAATGTTTTAATGACTGCCTTTGTAGTGCATTCTCTGTGAGTAAACAGCTCAGTTGGGAGAGCGTTAGATTGCATTTCTAAAGTTCACTGGTTTCGATCCCCGGTTTAAAAGTAGGGTTTTGGGAACATGGTTTGAGCTGTTGTTTAATGACCATTGTTAGGTGACCTTTGTGCCGAAATAGCTCAGTTGGGAGAGCGTTAGACTGAAGATCTAAAGGTCCCTGGTTCGATCCCTGGTTTCGGCAGAACAGAGGAGACTTAGAGGCACAAGTTGCCTCCATGATTAGAGCTGCTCAACTAGAGCAGTCTGAGTTGGTGCCTTCATCTGCTCTATTTACAGATGCACTCATACCTGCAATGTAAAAAATAAGAGGAGAGGTGGGGCTATGATTGTTTAGGGCGTACACACGGTGCCGCAAGCGTTACGTTACCAGATCGGGCCCGGCGCCACGAGGGGGCATTGCCCCCTCAGTTGTGTTATTTGCCCCCTCACTTTGAGCATCATTCATTCATCAAAAAGTACAATAAATGTCACAATTATTAAATAACTTTAAAAAAAAAAAAATCACAATACACGTTGCTATGTTTAGATCAGATATGTGGGCAGGCAGTCAAGCAATGTGTAAAAAAGCCTCAACCCCAAGTGAGCTAGTCTTAATGTTAGCGTGTGTGCTTAGCTGTAAACACAGTCGGATGGGTGACCAAAACGTCCCCGTTTCCGGGCAGAGTCCCCGTTTTCGGTGGCTGGTACCCGGTTGAAACTCCCGAAAATGTTCCCGTTTTTGAACGTGCGTTAAAAAAAATAGAGCAAGGTGAAATCAAATGTTACATGTCAGTAAAAACAGAGTAACAGTGTTTTGCCTGTTTGTAGCGTTAGCGTATTTCTTCTTCTACTACTACTACTACTTCTTCTTCTTCTTCTTCTTCTTCTTCTTCTTCTTTTGTCTTTATTGGCGAATCGCTGCCCCTTGGAGCATATATCGCCACCTACTGTTGATGTATTAAATGTTCATATTAAATCCTTGTCCTCAGACCAGTGTTTTTGAGGAACTTGAAGATCAGCTTGTTTGCTTAATTTCTTGATTTACTTTCGTATATTGACTTGAAATCCATGTTGTTTGACATCAACAAAAAATAGGACAAACAACTACAGATAGCACCACACGTGATGGTTACTTGTTATTATTTAGCGCTGTATGGATCAGGTGTTTGCCAAAGCGAGCCCTTTTACTAGAATAATAATATGTTATGTATTATATCAACCATATTGGTACAATGAGCGACATCTCGTGACGGATTTTGGAACATTGATTTGATTTTTCTCATGGCAGTTAGACTCTAGAGACAAACCAGGGGACTTTATTTTTATTTTTCAGCGAGGAGGCGACTTTTGGGCAGAAGTTGCCTCCACGATAAAAGCTACTGGATTATATCAGTCTGATTTGGTGCCTTTCTCTGTTCTACATACAGCACTTGTACCGGCTATTTAAAAATTCAGATTAAATCTAATTCAAAGCCAATCTTTCATCTAGTATTAGTTTAAAGTGCCGTTTCTGAAGATCCTGTCTTTTTTCACAAGGAGTTGTTTACATGTTTTAATGACTGCCTTTGTAGTGCATTCTCTGTGAGTAAACAGCTCAGTTGGGAGAGCGTTAGATTGCATTTCTAAAGGTCACTGGTTTCGATCCCTGGTTTAAAAGTAGGGTTTTGGGAACATGGTTTGAGATGTTGTTTAATGACCATTGTTAGGTGACCTTTGTGCCGAAATAGCTCAGTTGGGAGAGCGTTAGACTGAAGATCTAAAGGTCCCTGGTTCGATCCCTGGTTTCGGCAGAACAGAGGAGACTTAGAGGCACAAGTTGCCTCCATGATTAGAGTTTCTCAACTAGAGCACTCTGAGTTGGTGCATTCATCTGCTCTAATTACAGATGCACTCATACCTGCAATGTAAAAAATAAGAGGAGAGGCGGGGCTACGATCGTTTAGGGCGTACACACGGTGCAGCAAGCGTTACGTTACCAGACCTTCCCACTTTGGGATGCGTTATCGTTTGAGGGCTCCTTTTCCACGGTTCCGTTACGACCTCTTGTGGACGAACCGTCCATACGATAAAGAACTATAGCGGATAACACCCGTTTTGTCTCCGTGTGGACGGGGCCTGAAAGTCCTGTCTTTTTTCACAAGGAGTTGATTAAATGTTTTAATGACTGCCTTTGTAGTGCATTCTCTGTGATTAAACAGCTCAGTTGGGAGAGCGTGAGATTGCATTTCTAAAGGTCACTGATTTCGATCCCTGGTTTAAAAGTAGGGTTTCAGGCACATGGTTTGAGCTGTTGTTTAATGACCATTGTTAGGTGACCTTTGTGCCGAAATAGCTCAGTTGGGAGAGCGTTAGACTGAAGATCTAAAGGTCCCTGGTTCGATCCCTGGTTTCGGCAGAACAGAGGAGACTTTGAGGCACAATTTGCCTCCATGATTAGAGCTGCTGGATTATATCAGTCTGATTCCGTGCCTTTCTCTGTTCTACATAGAGCACTTGTACCGGCTATTTAAAAATTAAGATTAAATCTAATTAAAAGCCAATCTGTCATCTAGTATTAGTTTAAAGTGCCGTTTCTGAAGATCCTGTCTTTTTCACGAGGGGTTGTTTAAGTTTTTTAATGACTGCCTTTGTAGTGCATTCTCTGTGAGTAAACAGCTCAGTTGGAAGAGCGTTAGATTGCATTTCTAAAGGTCACTGGTTTCGATCCCTGGTTTAAAAGTAGGGTTTTGGCAACATGGTTTGAGCTGTTGTTTAATGTCCATTGTTAGGTGACCTTTGTGCCGAAATAGCTCAATTGGGAGAGCGTTAGACTGAAGATCTAAAGGTCCCTGGTTCGATCCCTGGTTTCGGCAGAGGAGACTTTGAGGCACAAGTTGCCTCCATGATTAGAGCTGCTGGATTATATCAGTCTGATTTGGTGCCTTTCTCTGTTCTACATACAGCACTTGTACCGGCTATTTAAAAATTCAGATTAAATCTAATTAAAAGCCAATCCGTCATCTAGTATTAGTTTAAAGTGCAGTTTCTGAAGATCCTGTCTTTTTCACAAGGGGTTGTTTAAGTTTTTGAATGACTGCCTTTGTAGTGCATTCTCAGTGAGTAAACAGCTCAGTTGGGAGAGCGTGAGATTGCATTTCTAAAGGTCACTGGTTTCGATCCCTTGTTTAAAAGTAGGGTTTTAGGCAAATGGTTTGAGCTGTTGTTTAATGACCATTGTTAGGTGACCTTTGTGCCGAAATAGCTCAGTTGGGAGAGCGTTAGACTGAAGATCTAAAGGTCCCTAGTTCGATCCCTGGTTTCGGCAGAACAGAGGAGAATTTGAGGCATAAGTTGCTTCCATGATTAGAGCTGCTCAACTAGAGCAGTCTGATTTGGTGTCTTCATCTGCACTAATTACAGATGCACTCATACCTGCAATGTAAAAAAATAAGAGGAGAGGCGGGGCTATGATTGTTTAGCGCGTACACACGGTGCAGCAAGCGTTACGTCACCAGACCTTCCCACTTTGGGATGTGTTATCGTTTAAGGGCTCCTTTTCCACGGTTCCGTTACGGCCTCTTGTGGACGAACCGTCCATACGATAAAGAACTATAGCGGATAACACCCGTTTTGTCTCCGTGTGGACGGGGCCTGAAAGTCCTGTCTTTTTTCACAAGGAGTTGTTTAAATGTTTTAATGACTGCCTTTGTAGTGCATTCTCTGTGAGTAAACAGCTCAGTTGGGAGAGCGTTAGATTGCATTTCTAAAGGTCACTGGTTTTGATCCCCGGTTTAAAAGTAGGGTTTTGGGAACATGGTTTGAGCTGTTCTTTAATGACCATTGTTAGGTGACCTTTGTGCCGAAATAGCTCAGTTGGGAGAGCGTTAGACTGAAGATCTAAAGGTCCCTGGTTCGATCCCTGGTTTCGGCAGAACAGAGGAGACTTTGAGGCACAAGTTGCCTCCATGATTAGAGCTTCTCAACTAGAGCAGTCTGAGTTGGTGCATTCATCTGCTCTATTTACAGATGCACTCATACCTGCAATGTAAAAAATAAGAGGAGAGGCGGGGCTATGATCGTTTAGCGCGTACACACGGTGCAGCAAGCGTTACGTTACCAGACCTTCCCACTTTGGGATGCGTTATCCTTTTGAGGGCTCCTTTTCCACGGTTCCGTCACGGCCTCTTGTGGACGAACCGTCCATACGATAAAGAACTATAGCGGATAACACCCGTTTTGTCTCCGTGTGGACGGGGCCTGAAAGTCCTGTCTTTTTTCACAAGGAGTTGTTTACATGTTTTAATGACTGCCTTTGTAGTGCATTCTCTGTGAGTAAACAGCTCAGTTGGGAGAGCGTTAGATTGCATTTCTAAAGGTCACTGGTTTCGATCCCTGGTTTAAAAGTAGGGTTTTGGGAACATGGTTTGAGATGTTGTTTAATGACCATTGTTAGGTGACCTTTGTGCCGAAATAGCTCAGTTGGGAGAGCGTTAGACTGAAGATCTAAAGGTCCCTGGTTCGATCCCTGGTTTCGGCAGAACAGAGGAGACTTAGAGGCACAAGTTGCCTCCATGATTAGAGTTTCTCAACTAGAGCACTCTGAGTTGGTGCACTCATCTGCTCTAATTACAGATGCACTCATACCTGCAATGTAAAAAATAAGAGGAGAGGCGGGGCTACGATCGTTTAGGGCGTACACACGGTGCAGCAAGCGTTACGTTACCAGACCTTCCCACTTTGGGATGCGTTATCGTTTGAGGGCTCCTTTTCCACGGTTCCGTTACGACCTCTTGTGGACGAACCGTCCATACGATAAAGAACTATAGCGGATAACACCCGTTTTGTCTCCGTGTGGACGGGGCCTGAAAGTCCTGTCTTTTTTCACAAGGAGTTGATTAAATGTTTTAATGACTGCCTTTGTAGTGCATTCTCTGTGAGTAAACAGCTCAGTTGGGAGAGCGTGAGATTGCATTTCTAAAGGTCACTGATTTCGATCCCTGGTTTAAAAGTAGGGTTTCAGGCACATGGTTTGAGCTGTTGTTTAATGACCATTGTTAGGTGACCTTTGTGCCGAAATAGCTCAGTTGGGAGAGCGTTAGACTGAAGATCTAAAGGTCCCTGGTTCGATCCCTGGTTTCGGCAGAACAGAGGAGACTTTGAGGCACAATTTGCCTCCATGATTAGAGCTGCTGGATTATATCAGTCTGATTCGGTGCCTTTCTCTGTTCTACATAGAGCACTTGTACTGGCTATTTAAAAATTCAGATTAAATCTAATTAAAAGCCAATCTGTCATCTAGTATTAGTTTAAAGTGCCGTTTCTGAAGATCCTGTCTTTTTCACGAGGGGTTGTTTAAGTTTTTTAATGACTGCCTTTGTAGTGCATTCTCTGTGAGTAAACAGCTCAGTTGGGAGAGCGTTAGATTGCATTTCTAAAGGTCACTGGTTTCGATCCCTGGTTTAAAAGTAGGGTTTTGGCAACATGGTTTGAGCTGTTGTTTAATGTCCATTGTTAGGTGACCTTTGTGCCGAAATAGCTCAGTTGGGAGAGCGTTAGACTGAAGATCTAAAGGTCCCTGGTTCGATCCCTGGTTTCGGCAGAGGAGACTTTGAGGCACAAGTTGCCTCCATGATTAGAGCTGCTGGATTATATCAGTCTGATTTGGTGCCTTTCTCTGTTCTACATATAGTAAGTTAATTAATACCTGCATTGTAACGTAGTCAGATGCTGAGTGACAGCTCATCTGCCATCTAGCATTATTTGAAAGCGAACTTTCAGAGAACGCTGTCTTGTTTTTTTCACGAGGTGTTATTTTTAATTTTTGGCAGACTGTCATTGTTTGGAGATGTTTCTGGTTCGATCCCTGGTTTCGGCAGCGAGGAGGAGACTTTTGGGCACAAGTTGCCTCCATGATAAAAGCTCCTGGATTATAGCAGTCTGATTTGGTGCCTTTCTCTGTTCTACAAGTAGGTTCTCTTACACCTGCAGTGAAAGATAGTCAGATACTAAGTGACAGCTCATCTACCACCTAGTATTAGTTCAAATACTCTCTGAAAATGCTGTCTTTTTCACCAGTTGTTGTGTTAAGTGTTTGTGATGCTGCCATTGTGTTGTAGCATTTTGTGCCGAAATAGCTCAGTTGGGAGAGCGTTAGACTGAAGATCTAAAGGTCCCTGGTTCGATCCCTGGTTTCGGCAGAACAGAGGAGACTTTTAGGCACAGGTTGCCTCCATGATAAAAGCAGCTGGATTATATCAGTCTGATTTGGTGCCTTTCTCTGTTCTACATACATCACTTGTACCGGCTATTTAAAAATTCAGATTAAATCTAATTAAAAGCCAATCCGTCATCTAGTATTAGTTTAAAGTGCAGTTTCTGAAGATCCTGTCTTTTTCACAAGGGGTTGTTTAAGTTTTTGAATGACTGCCTTTGTAGTGCATTCTCTGTGAGTAAACAGCTCAGTTGGGAGAGCGTGAGATTGCATTTCTAAAGGTCACTGGTTTCGATCCCTGGTTTAAAAGTAGGGTTTTAGGCAAATGGTTTGAGCTGTTGTTTAATGACCATTGTTAGGTGACCTTTGTGCCGAAATAGCTCAGTTGGGAGAGCGTTAGACTGAAGATCTAAAGGTCCCTGGTTCGATCCCTGGTTTCGGCAGAACAGAGGAGAATTTGAGGCACAAGTTGCTTCCATGATTAGAGCTGCTCAACTAGAGCAGTCTGATTTGGTGTCTTCATCTGCACTAATTACAGATGCACTCATACCTGCAATGTAAAAAAATAAGAGGAGAGGCGGGGCTATGATTGTTTAGGGTGTACACACGGTGCAGCAAGCGTTACGTTACCAGACCTTCCCACTTTGGGATGTGTTATCGTTTAAGGGCTCCTTTTCCACGGTTCCGTTACGGCCTCTTGTGGACGAACCGTCCATACGATAAAGAACCATAGCGCATAACACCCGTTTTGTCTCCGTGTGGACGGGGCCTGAAAGTCCTGTCTTTTTTCACAAGGAGTTGTTTAAATGTTTTAATGACTGCCTTTGTAGTGCATTCTCTGTGAGTAAACAGCTCAGTTGGGAGAGCGTTAGATTGCATTTCTAAAGGTCACTGGTTTTGATCCCCGGTTTAAAAGTAGGGTTTTGGGAACACGGTTTGAGCTGTTGTTTAATGAGCATTGTTAGGTGACCTTTGTGCCGAAATAGCTCAGTTGGGAGAGCGTTAGACTGAAGATCTAAAGGTCCCTGGTTCGATCCCTGGTTTCGGCAGAACAGAGGAGACTTTGAGGCACAAATTGCCTCCATGATTAGAGCTTCTCAACTAGAGCAGTCTGAGTTGGTGCATTCATCTGCTCTATTTACAGATGCACTCATACCTGCAATGTAAAAAATAAGAGGAGAGGCGGGGCTATGATCGTTTAGCGCGTACACACGGTGCAGCAAGCGTTACGTTACCAGACCTTCCCACTTTGGGATGCGTTATCGTTTGAGGGCTCCTTTACCACGGTTCCGTTTCGACCTCTTGTGGACGAACCGTCCATACGATAAAGAACTATAGCGGATAACACCCGTTTTGTCTCCGTGTGGACGGGGCCTGAAAGTCCTGTCTTTTTTCACAAGGAGTTGATTAAATGTTTTAATGACTGCCTTTGTAGTGCGTTCTCTGTGAGTAAACAGCTCAGTTGGGAGAGCGTGAGATTGCATTTCTAAAGGTCACTGATTTCGATCCCTGGTTTAAAAGTAGGGTTTCAGGCACATGGTTTGAGCTGTTGTTTAATGACCATTGTTAGGTGACCTTTGTGCCGAAATAGCTCAGTTGGGAGAGCGTTAGACTGAAGATCTAAAGGTCCCTGGTTCGATCCCTGGTTTCGGCAGAACAGAGGAGACTTTGAGGCACAATTTGCCTCCATGATTAGAGCTGCTGGATTATATCAGTCTGATTCGGTGCCTTTCTCTGTTCTACATAGAGCACTTGTACCGGCTATTTAAAAATTAAGATTAAATCTAATTAAAAGCCAATCTGTCATCTAGTATTAGTTTAAAGTGCCGTTTCTGAAGATCCTGTCTTTTTCACGAGGGGTTGTTTAAGTTTTTGAATGACTGCCTTTGTAGTGCATTCTCTGTGAGTAAACAGCTCAGTTGGGAGAGCGTTAGATTGCATTTCTAAAGGTCACTGGTTTCGATCCCTGGTTTAAAAGTAGGGTTTTGGCAACATGGTTTGAGCTGTTGTTTAATGTCCATTGTTAGGTGACCTTTGTGCCGAAATAGCTCAGTTGGGAGAGCGTTAGACTGAAGATCTAAAGGTCCCTGGTTCGATCCCTGGTTTCGGCAGAGGAGACTTTGAGGCACAAGTTGCCTCCATGATTAGAGCTGCTGGATTATATCAGTCTGATTTGGTGCCTTTCTCTGTTCTACATATAGTAAGTTAATTAATACCTGCATTGTAACGTAGTCAGATGCTGAGTGACAGCTCATCTGCCATCTAGCATTATTTGAAAGCGAACTTTCAGAGAACGCTGTCTTGTTTTTTTCACGAGGTGTTATTTTTAATTTTTGGCAGACTGTCATTGTTTGGAGATGTTTCTGGTTCGATCCCTGGTTTCGGCAGCGAGGAGGAGACTTTTGGGCACAAGTTGCCTCCATGATAAAAGCTCCTGGATTATAGCAGTCTGATTTGGTGCCTTTCTCTGTTCTACAAGTAGGTTCTCTTACACCTGCAGTGAAAGATAGTCAGATACTAAGTGACAGCTCATCTACCACCTAGTATTAGTTCAAATACTCTCTGAAAATGCTGTCTTTTTCACCAGTTGTTGTGTTAAGTGTTTGTGATGCTGCCATTGTGTTGTAGCATTTTGTGCCGAAATAGCTCAGTTGGGAGAGCGTTAGACTGAAGATCTAAAGGTCCCTGGTTCGATCCCTGGTTTCGGCAGAACAGAGGAGACTTTTAGGCACAGGTTGCCTCCATGATAAAAGCAGCTGGATTATATCAGCCTGATTTGGTGCCTTTCTCTGTTCTACATACAGCACTTGTACCGGCTATTTAAAAATTCAGATTAAATCTAATTAAAAGCCAATCCGTCATCTAGTATTAGTTTAAAGTGCCGTTTCTGAAGATCCTGTCTTTTTCACAAGGAGTTGTTTAAATGTTTTAATGACTGCCTTTGTAGTGCATTCTCTGTGAGTAAACAGCTCAGTTGGGAGAGCGTGAGATTGCATTTCTAAAGGTCACTGATTTCGATCCCTGGTTTAAAAGTAGGGTTTCAGGAACATGGTTTGAGCTGTTGTTTAATGACCATTGTTAGGTGACCTTTTTGCCGAAATAGCTCAGTTGGGAGAGCGTTAGACTGAAGATCTAAAGGTCCCTGGTTCGATCCCTGGTTTCGGCAGAACAGAGGAGACTTTGAGGCACAATTTGCCTCCATGATTAGAGCTGCTGGATTATATCAGTCTGATTCGGTGCCTTTCTCTGTTCTACATAGAGCACTTGTACCGGCTATTTAAAAATTAAGATTAAATCTAATTAAAAGCCAATCTGTCATCTAGTATTAGTTTAAAGTGCCGTTTCTGAAGATCCTGTCTTTTTCACAAGGAGTTGTTTAAATGTTTTAATGACTGCCTTTGTAGTGCATTCTCTGTGAGTAAACAGCTCAGTTGGGAGAGCGTTAGATTGCATTTCTAAAGGTCACTGGTTTTGATCCCCGGTTTAAAAGTAGGGTTTTGGGAACACGGTTTGAGCTGTTGTTTAATGAGCATTGTTAGGTGACCTTTGTGCCGAAATAGCTCAGTTGGGAGAGCGTTAGACTGAAGATCTAAAGGTCCCTGGTTCGATCCCTGGTTTCGGCAGAACAGAGGAGACTTTTAGGCACAGGTTGCCTCCATAATAAAAACAGCTGGATTATATCAGTCTGATTCGGTGCCTTTCTCTGTTCTACATACAGCACTTGTACCGGTTATTTAAAAATTCAGATTAAATCTAATTAAAATCCAATCCGTCATCTAGTATTAGTTTAAAGTGCAGTTTCTGAAGATCCTGTCTTTTTCACGAGGGGTTGTTTAAATGTTTTAATGACTGCCTTTGTAGTGCATTCTCTGTGAGTAAACAGCTCAGTTGGGAGAGCGTTAGATTGCATTTCTAAAGTTCACTGGTTTCGATCCCCGGTTTAAAAGTAGGGTTTTGGGAACATGGTTTGAGCTGTTGTTTAATGACCATTGTTAGGTGACCTTTGTGCCGAAATAGCTCAGTTGGGAGAGCGTTAGACTGAAGATCTAAAGGTCCCTGGTTCGATCCCTGGTTTCGGCAGAACAGAGGAGACTTAGAGGCACAAGTTGCCTCCATGATTAGAGCTGCTCAACTAGAGCAGTCTGAGTTGGTGCCTTCATCTGCTCTATTTACAGATGCACTCATACCTGCAATGTAAAAAATAAGAGGAGAGGTGGGGCTATGATTGTTTAGGGCGTACACACGGTGCCGCAAGCGTTACGTTACCAGATCGGGCCCGGCGCCACGAGGGGGCATTGCCCCCTCAGTTGTGTTATTTGCCCCCTCACTTTGAGCATCATTCATTCATCAAAAAGTACAATAAATGTCACAATTATTAAATAACTTTAAAAAAAAAAAAATCACAATACACGTTGCTATGTTTAGATCAGATATGTGGGCAGGCAGTCAAGCAATGTGTAAAAAAGCCTCAACCCCAAGTGAGCTAGTCTTAATGTTAGCGTGTGTGCTTAGCTGTAAACACAGTCGGATGGGTGACCAAAACGTCCCCGTTTCCGGGCAGAGTCCCCGTTTTCGGTGGCTGGTACCCGGTTGAAACTCCCGAAAATGTTCCCGTTTTTGAACGTGCGTTAAAAAAAATAGAGCAAGGTGAAATCAAATGTTACATGTCAGTAAAAACAGAGTAACAGTGTTTTGCCTGTTTGTAGCGTTAGCGTATTTCTTCTTCTACTACTACTACTACTTCTTCTTCTTCTTCTTCTTCTTCTTCTTCTTCTTTTGTCTTTATTGGCGAATCGCTGCCCCTTGGAGCATATATCGCCACCTACTGTTGATGTATTAAATGTTCATATTAAATCCTTGTCCTCAGACCAGTGTTTTTGAGGAACTTGAAGATCAGCTTGTTTGCTTAATTTCTTGATTTACTTTCGTATATTGACTTGAAATCCATGTTGTTTGACATCAACAAAAAATAGGACAAACAACTACAGATAGCACCACACGTGATGGTTACTTGTTATTATTTAGCGCTGTATGGATCAGGTGTTTGCCAAAGCGAGCCCTTTTACTAGAATAATAATATGTTATGTATTATATCAACCATATTGGTACAATGAGCGACATCTCGTGACGGATTTTGGAACATTGATTTGATTTTTCTCATGGCAGTTAGACTCTAGAGACAAACCAGGGGACTTTATTTTTATTTTTCAGCGAGGAGGCGACTTTTGGGCAGAAGTTGCCTCCACGATAAAAGCTACTGGATTATATCAGTCTGATTTGGTGCCTTTCTCTGTTCTACATACAGCACTTGTACCGGCTATTTAAAAATTCAGATTAAATCTAATTCAAAGCCAATCTTTCATCTAGTATTAGTTTAAAGTGCCGTTTCTGAAGATCCTGTCTTTTTTCACAAGGAGTTGTTTACATGTTTTAATGACTGCCTTTGTAGTGCATTCTCTGTGAGTAAACAGCTCAGTTGGGAGAGCGTTAGATTGCATTTCTAAAGGTCACTGGTTTCGATCCCTGGTTTAAAAGTAGGGTTTTGGGAACATGGTTTGAGATGTTGTTTAATGACCATTGTTAGGTGACCTTTGTGCCGAAATAGCTCAGTTGGGAGAGCGTTAGACTGAAGATCTAAAGGTCCCTGGTTCGATCCCTGGTTTCGGCAGAACAGAGGAGACTTAGAGGCACAAGTTGCCTCCATGATTAGAGTTTCTCAACTAGAGCACTCTGAGTTGGTGCATTCATCTGCTCTAATTACAGATGCACTCATACCTGCAATGTAAAAAATAAGAGGAGAGGCGGGGCTACGATCGTTTAGGGCGTACACACGGTGCAGCAAGCGTTACGTTACCAGACCTTCCCACTTTGGGATGCGTTATCGTTTGAGGGCTCCTTTTCCACGGTTCCGTTACGACCTCTTGTGGACGAACCGTCCATACGATAAAGAACTATAGCGGATAACACCCGTTTTGTCTCCGTGTGGACGGGGCCTGAAAGTCCTGTCTTTTTTCACAAGGAGTTGATTAAATGTTTTAATGACTGCCTTTGTAGTGCATTCTCTGTGATTAAACAGCTCAGTTGGGAGAGCGTGAGATTGCATTTCTAAAGGTCACTGATTTCGATCCCTGGTTTAAAAGTAGGGTTTCAGGCACATGGTTTGAGCTGTTGTTTAATGACCATTGTTAGGTGACCTTTGTGCCGAAATAGCTCAGTTGGGAGAGCGTTAGACTGAAGATCTAAAGGTCCCTGGTTCGATCCCTGGTTTCGGCAGAACAGAGGAGACTTTGAGGCACAATTTGCCTCCATGATTAGAGCTGCTGGATTATATCAGTCTGATTCCGTGCCTTTCTCTGTTCTACATAGAGCACTTGTACCGGCTATTTAAAAATTAAGATTAAATCTAATTAAAAGCCAATCTGTCATCTAGTATTAGTTTAAAGTGCCGTTTCTGAAGATCCTGTCTTTTTCACGAGGGGTTGTTTAAGTTTTTTAATGACTGCCTTTGTAGTGCATTCTCTGTGAGTAAACAGCTCAGTTGGAAGAGCGTTAGATTGCATTTCTAAAGGTCACTGGTTTCGATCCCTGGTTTAAAAGTAGGGTTTTGGCAACATGGTTTGAGCTGTTGTTTAATGTCCATTGTTAGGTGACCTTTGTGCCGAAATAGCTCAATTGGGAGAGCGTTAGACTGAAGATCTAAAGGTCCCTGGTTCGATCCCTGGTTTCGGCAGAGGAGACTTTGAGGCACAAGTTGCCTCCATGATTAGAGCTGCTGGATTATATCAGTCTGATTTGGTGCCTTTCTCTGTTCTACATACAGCACTTGTACCGGCTATTTAAAAATTCAGATTAAATCTAATTAAAAGCCAATCCGTCATCTAGTATTAGTTTAAAGTGCAGTTTCTGAAGATCCTGTCTTTTTCACAAGGGGTTGTTTAAGTTTTTGAATGACTGCCTTTGTAGTGCATTCTCAGTGAGTAAACAGCTCAGTTGGGAGAGCGTGAGATTGCATTTCTAAAGGTCACTGGTTTCGATCCCTTGTTTAAAAGTAGGGTTTTAGGCAAATGGTTTGAGCTGTTGTTTAATGACCATTGTTAGGTGACCTTTGTGCCGAAATAGCTCAGTTGGGAGAGCGTTAGACTGAAGATCTAAAGGTCCCTAGTTCGATCCCTGGTTTCGGCAGAACAGAGGAGAATTTGAGGCATAAGTTGCTTCCATGATTAGAGCTGCTCAACTAGAGCAGTCTGATTTGGTGTCTTCATCTGCACTAATTACAGATGCACTCATACCTGCAATGTAAAAAAATAAGAGGAGAGGCGGGGCTATGATTGTTTAGCGCGTACACACGGTGCAGCAAGCGTTACGTCACCAGACCTTCCCACTTTGGGATGTGTTATCGTTTAAGGGCTCCTTTTCCACGGTTCCGTTACGGCCTCTTGTGGACGAACCGTCCATACGATAAAGAACTATAGCGGATAACACCCGTTTTGTCTCCGTGTGGACGGGGCCTGAAAGTCCTGTCTTTTTTCACAAGGAGTTGTTTAAATGTTTTAATGACTGCCTTTGTAGTGCATTCTCTGTGAGTAAACAGCTCAGTTGGGAGAGCGTTAGATTGCATTTCTAAAGGTCACTGGTTTTGATCCCCGGTTTAAAAGTAGGGTTTTGGGAACATGGTTTGAGCTGTTCTTTAATGACCATTGTTAGGTGACCTTTGTGCCGAAATAGCTCAGTTGGGAGAGCGTTAGACTGAAGATCTAAAGGTCCCTGGTTCGATCCCTGGTTTCGGCAGAACAGAGGAGACTTTGAGGCACAAGTTGCCTCCATGATTAGAGCTTCTCAACTAGAGCAGTCTGAGTTGGTGCATTCATCTGCTCTATTTACAGATGCACTCATACCTGCAATGTAAAAAATAAGAGGAGAGGCGGGGCTATGATCGTTTAGCGCGTACACACGGTGCAGCAAGCGTTACGTTACCAGACCTTCCCACTTTGGGATGCGTTATCCTTTTGAGGGCTCCTTTTCCACGGTTCCGTCACGGCCTCTTGTGGACGAACCGTCCATACGATAAAGAACTATAGCGGATAACACCCGTTTTGTCTCCGTGTGGACGGGGCCTGAAAGTCCTGTCTTTTTTCACAAGGAGTTGTTTACATGTTTTAATGACTGCCTTTGTAGTGCATTCTCTGTGAGTAAACAGCTCAGTTGGGAGAGCGTTAGATTGCATTTCTAAAGGTCACTGGTTTCGATCCCTGGTTTAAAAGTAGGGTTTTGGGAACATGGTTTGAGATGTTGTTTAATGACCATTGTTAGGTGACCTTTGTGCCGAAATAGCTCAGTTGGGAGAGCGTTAGACTGAAGATCTAAAGGTCCCTGGTTCGATCCCTGGTTTCGGCAGAACAGAGGAGACTTAGAGGCACAAGTTGCCTCCATGATTAGAGTTTCTCAACTAGAGCACTCTGAGTTGGTGCACTCATCTGCTCTAATTACAGATGCACTCATACCTGCAATGTAAAAAATAAGAGGAGAGGCGGGGCTACGATCGTTTAGGGCGTACACACGGTGCAGCAAGCGTTACGTTACCAGACCTTCCCACTTTGGGATGCGTTATCGTTTGAGGGCTCCTTTTCCACGGTTCCGTTACGACCTCTTGTGGACGAACCGTCCATACGATAAAGAACTATAGCGGATAACACCCGTTTTGTCTCCGTGTGGACGGGGCCTGAAAGTCCTGTCTTTTTTCACAAGGAGTTGATTAAATGTTTTAATGACTGCCTTTGTAGTGCATTCTCTGTGAGTAAACAGCTCAGTTGGGAGAGCGTGAGATTGCATTTCTAAAGGTCACTGATTTCGATCCCTGGTTTAAAAGTAGGGTTTCAGGCACATGGTTTGAGCTGTTGTTTAATGACCATTGTTAGGTGACCTTTGTGCCGAAATAGCTCAGTTGGGAGAGCGTTAGACTGAAGATCTAAAGGTCCCTGGTTCGATCCCTGGTTTCGGCAGAACAGAGGAGACTTTGAGGCACAATTTGCCTCCATGATTAGAGCTGCTGGATTATATCAGTCTGATTCGGTGCCTTTCTCTGTTCTACATAGAGCACTTGTACTGGCTATTTAAAAATTCAGATTAAATCTAATTAAAAGCCAATCTGTCATCTAGTATTAGTTTAAAGTGCCGTTTCTGAAGATCCTGTCTTTTTCACGAGGGGTTGTTTAAGTTTTTTAATGACTGCCTTTGTAGTGCATTCTCTGTGAGTAAACAGCTCAGTTGGGAGAGCGTTAGATTGCATTTCTAAAGGTCACTGGTTTCGATCCCTGGTTTAAAAGTAGGGTTTTGGCAACATGGTTTGAGCTGTTGTTTAATGTCCATTGTTAGGTGACCTTTGTGCCGAAATAGCTCAGTTGGGAGAGCGTTAGACTGAAGATCTAAAGGTCCCTGGTTCGATCCCTGGTTTCGGCAGAGGAGACTTTGAGGCACAAGTTGCCTCCATGATTAGAGCTGCTGGATTATATCAGTCTGATTTGGTGCCTTTCTCTGTTCTACATATAGTAAGTTAATTAATACCTGCATTGTAACGTAGTCAGATGCTGAGTGACAGCTCATCTGCCATCTAGCATTATTTGAAAGCGAACTTTCAGAGAACGCTGTCTTGTTTTTTTCACGAGGTGTTATTTTTAATTTTTGGCAGACTGTCATTGTTTGGAGATGTTTCTGGTTCGATCCCTGGTTTCGGCAGCGAGGAGGAGACTTTTGGGCACAAGTTGCCTCCATGATAAAAGCTCCTGGATTATAGCAGTCTGATTTGGTGCCTTTCTCTGTTCTACAAGTAGGTTCTCTTACACCTGCAGTGAAAGATAGTCAGATACTAAGTGACAGCTCATCTACCACCTAGTATTAGTTCAAATACTCTCTGAAAATGCTGTCTTTTTCACCAGTTGTTGTGTTAAGTGTTTGTGATGCTGCCATTGTGTTGTAGCATTTTGTGCCGAAATAGCTCAGTTGGGAGAGCGTTAGACTGAAGATCTAAAGGTCCCTGGTTCGATCCCTGGTTTCGGCAGAACAGAGGAGACTTTTAGGCACAGGTTGCCTCCATGATAAAAGCAGCTGGATTATATCAGTCTGATTTGGTGCCTTTCTCTGTTCTACATACATCACTTGTACCGGCTATTTAAAAATTCAGATTAAATCTAATTAAAAGCCAATCCGTCATCTAGTATTAGTTTAAAGTGCAGTTTCTGAAGATCCTGTCTTTTTCACAAGGGGTTGTTTAAGTTTTTGAATGACTGCCTTTGTAGTGCATTCTCTGTGAGTAAACAGCTCAGTTGGGAGAGCGTGAGATTGCATTTCTAAAGGTCACTGGTTTCGATCCCTGGTTTAAAAGTAGGGTTTTAGGCAAATGGTTTGAGCTGTTGTTTAATGACCATTGTTAGGTGACCTTTGTGCCGAAATAGCTCAGTTGGGAGAGCGTTAGACTGAAGATCTAAAGGTCCCTGGTTCGATCCCTGGTTTCGGCAGAACAGAGGAGAATTTGAGGCACAAGTTGCTTCCATGATTAGAGCTGCTCAACTAGAGCAGTCTGATTTGGTGTCTTCATCTGCACTAATTACAGATGCACTCATACCTGCAATGTAAAAAAATAAGAGGAGAGGCGGGGCTATGATTGTTTAGGGTGTACACACGGTGCAGCAAGCGTTACGTTACCAGACCTTCCCACTTTGGGATGTGTTATCGTTTAAGGGCTCCTTTTCCACGGTTCCGTTACGGCCTCTTGTGGACGAACCGTCCATACGATAAAGAACCATAGCGCATAACACCCGTTTTGTCTCCGTGTGGACGGGGCCTGAAAGTCCTGTCTTTTTTCACAAGGAGTTGTTTAAATGTTTTAATGACTGCCTTTGTAGTGCATTCTCTGTGAGTAAACAGCTCAGTTGGGAGAGCGTTAGATTGCATTTCTAAAGGTCACTGGTTTTGATCCCCGGTTTAAAAGTAGGGTTTTGGGAACACGGTTTGAGCTGTTGTTTAATGAGCATTGTTAGGTGACCTTTGTGCCGAAATAGCTCAGTTGGGAGAGCGTTAGACTGAAGATCTAAAGGTCCCTGGTTCGATCCCTGGTTTCGGCAGAACAGAGGAGACTTTTAGGCACAGGTTGCCTCCATAATAAAAACAGCTGGATTATATCAGTCTGATTCGGTGCCTTTCTCTGTTCTACATACAGCACTTGTACCGGTTATTTAAAAATTCAGATTAAATCTAATTAAAATCCAATCCGTCATCTAGTATTAGTTTAAAGTGCAGTTTCTGAAGATCCTGTCTTTTTCACGAGGGGTTGTTTAAATGTTTTAATGACTGCCTTTGTAGTGCATTCTCTGTGAGTAAACAGCTCAGTTGGGAGAGCGTTAGATTGCATTTCTAAAGTTCACTGGTTTCGATCCCCGGTTTAAAAGTAGGGGTTTGGGAACATGGTTTGAGCTGTTGTTTAATGACCATTGTTAGGTGACCTTTGTGCCGAAATAGCTCAGTTGGGAGAGCGTTAGACTGAAGATCTAAAGGTCCCTGGTTCGATCCCTGGTTTCGGCAGAACAGAGGAGACTTAGAGGCACAAGTTGCCTCCATGATTAGAGCTGCTCAACTAGAGCAGTCTGAGTTGGTGCCTTCATCTGCTCTATTTACAGATGCACTCATACCTGCAATGTAAAAAATAAGAGGAGAGGTGGGGCTATGATCGTTTAGGGCGTACACACGGTGCCGCAAGCGTTACGTTACCAGATCGGGCCCGGCGCCACGAGGGGGCATTGCCCCCTCAGTTGTGTTATTTGCCCCCTCACTTTGAGCATCATTCATTCATCAAAAAGTACAATAAATGTCACAATTATTAAATAACTTTAAAAAAAAAAAAATCACAATACACGTTGCTATGTTTAGATCAGATATGTGGGCAGGCAGTCAAGCAATGTGTAAAAAAGCCTCAACCCCAAGTGAGCTAGTCTTAATGTTAGCGTGTGTGCTTAGCTGTAAACACAGTCGGATGGGTGACCAAAACGTCCCCGTTTCCGGGCAGAGTCCCCGTTTTCGGCGGCTGGTACCCGGTTGAAACTCCCGAAAATGTTCCCGTTTTTGAACGTGCGTTAAAAAAAATAGAGCAAGGTGAAATCAAATGTTACATGTCAGTAAAAACAGAGTAACAGTGTTTTGCCTGTTTGTAGCGTTAGCGTATTTATTCTTCTACTACTACTACTACTTCTTCTTCTTCTTCTTCTTCTTCTTCTTCTTCTTTTGTCTTTATTGGCGAATCGCTGCCCCTTGGAGCATATATCGCCACCTACTGTTGATGTATTAAATGTTCATATTAAATCCTTGTCCTCAGACCAGTGTTTTTGAGGAACTTGAAGATCAGCTTGTTTGCTTAATTTCTTGATTTACTTTCGTATATTGACTTGAAATCCATGTTGTTTGACATCAACAAAAAATAGGACAAACAACTACAGATAGCACCACACGTGATGGTTACTTGTTATTATTTAGCGCTGTATGGATCAGGTGTTTTCCAAAGCGAGCCCTTTTACTAGAATAATAATATGTTATGTATTATATCAACCATATTGGTACAATGAGCGACATCTCGTGACGGATTTTGGAACATTGATTTGATTTTTCTCATGGCAGTTAGACTCTAGAGACAAACCAGGGGACTTTATTTTTATTTTTCAGCGAGGAGGCGACTTTTGGGCAGAAGTTGCCTCCACGATAAAAGCTACTGGATTATAGCAGTCTGATTTGGTGCCTTTCTCTGTTCTACATACAGCACTTGTACCGGCTATTTAAAAATTCAGATTAAATCTAATTAAAAGCCAATCTTTCATCTAGTATTAGTTTAAAGTGCCGTTTCTGAAGATCCTGTCTTTTTCACGAGGGGTTGTTTAAGTTTTTTAATGACTGCCTTTGTAGTGCATTCTCTGTGAGTAAACAGCTCAGTTGGGAGAGCGTTAGATTGCATTTCTAAAGGTCACTGGTTTCGATCCCTGGTTTAAAAGTAGGGTTTTGGGAACATGGTTTGAGCTGTTGTTTAATGAGCATTGTTAGGTGACCTTTGTGCCGAAATAGCTCAGTTGGGAGAGCGTTAGACTGAAGATCTAAAGGTCCCTGGTTCGATCCCTGGTTTCGGCAGAACAGAGGAGACTTTGAGGCACAAGTTGCCTCCATGATTAGAGCTTCTCAACTAGAGCAGTCTGAGTTGGTGCATTCATCTGCTCTATTTACAGATGCACTCATACCTGCAATGTAAAAAATAAGAGGAGAGGCGGGGCTATGATCGTTTAGCGCGTACACACGGTGCAGCAAGCGTTACGTTACCAGACCTTCCCACTTTGGGATGCGTTATCGTTTTGAGGGCTCCTTTTCCACGGTTCCGTCACGGCCTCTTGTGGACGAACCGTCCATACGATAAAGAACTATAGCGGATAACACCCGTTTTGTCTCCGTGTGGACGGGGCCTGAAAGTCCTGTCTTTTTTCACAAGGAGTTGTTTACATGTTTTAATGACTGCCTTTGTAGTGCATTCTCTGTGAGTAAACAGCTCAGTTGGGAGAGCGTTAGATTGCATTTCTAAAGGTCACTGGTTTCGATCCCTGGTTTAAAAGTAGGGTTTTGGGAACATGGTTTGAGATGTTGTTTAATGACCATTGTTAGGTGACCTTTGTGCCGAAATAGCTCAGTTGGGAGAGCGTTAGACTGAAGATCTAAAGGTCCCTGGTTCGATCCCTGGTTTCGGCAGAACAGAGGAGACTTTGAGGCACAAGTTGCCTCCATGATTAGAGCTGCTGGATTATATCAGTCTGATTCGGTGCTTTTCTCTGTTCTACATAGAGCACTTGTACCGGCTATTTAAAAATTAAGATTAAATCTAATTAAAAGCCAATCTGTCATCTAGTATTAGTTTAAAGTGCCGTTTCTGAAGATCCTGTCTTTTTCACGAGGGGTTGTTTAAGTTTTTTAATGACTGCCTTTGTAGTGCATTCTCTGTGAGTAAACAACTCAGTTGGGAGAGCGTTAGATTGCATTTCTAAAGGTCACTGGTTTCGATCCCTGGTTTAAAAGTAGGGTTTTGGCAACATGGTTTGAGCTGTTGTTTAATGTCCATTGTTAGGTGACCTTTGTGCCGAAATAGCTCAGTTGGGAGAGCGTTAGACTGAAGATCTAAAGGTCCCTGGTTCGATCCCTGGTTTCGGCAGAACAGAGGAGACTTTGAGGCACAAATTGCCTCCATGATTAGAGCTTCTCAACTAGAGCAGTCTGAGTTGGTGCATTCATCTGCTCTATTTACAGATGCACTCATACCTGCAATGTAAAAAATAAGAGGAGAGGCGGGGCTATGATCGTTTAGCGCGTACACACGGTGCAGCAAGCGTTACGTTACCAGACCTTCCCACTTTGGGATGCGTTATCGTTTTGAGGGCTCCTTTTCCACGGTTCCGTCACGGCCTCTTGTGGACGAACCGTCCATACGATAAAGAACTATAGCGGATAACACCCGTTTTGTCTCCGTGTGGACGGGGCCTGAAAGTCCTGTCTTTTTTCACAAGGAGTTGTTTACATGTTTTAATGACTGCCTTTGTAGTGCATTCTCTGTGAGTAAACAGCTCAGTTGGGAGAGCGTTAGATTGCATTTCTAAAGGTCACTGGTTTCGATCCCTGGTTTAAAAGTAGGGTTTTGGGAACATGGTTTGAGATGTTCTTTAATGACCATTGTTAGGTGACCTTTGTGCCGAAATAGCTCAGTTGGGAGAGCGTTAGACTGAAGATCTAAAGGTCCCTGGTTCGATCCCTGGTTTCGGCAGAACAGAGGAGACTTAGAGGCACAAGTTGCCTCCATGATTAGAGTTTCTCAACTAGAGCACTCTGAGTTGGTGCATTCATCTGCTCTAATTACAGATGCACTCATACCTGCAATGTAAAAAATAAGAGGAGAGGCGGGGCTATGATCGTTTAGGGCGTACACACGGTGCAGCAAGCGTTACGTTACCAGACCTTCCCACTTTGGGATGCGTTATCGTTTGAGGGCTCCTTTTCCACGGTTCCGTTACGACCTCTTGTGGACGAACCGTCCATACGATAAAGAACTATAGCGGATAACACCCGTTTTGTCTCCGTGTGGACGGGGCCTGAAAGTCCTGTCTTTTTTCACAAGGAGTTGATTAAATGTTTTAATGACTGCCTTTGTAGTGCGTTCTCTGTGAGTAAACAGCTCAGTTGGGAGAGCGTGAGATTGCATTTCTAAAGGTCACTGATTTCGATCCCTGGTTTAAAAGTAGGGTTTCAGGCACATGGTTTGAGCTGTTGTTTAATGACCATTGTTAGGTGACCTTTGTGCCGAAATAGCTCAGTTGGGAGAGCGTTAGACTGAAGATCTAAAGGTCCCTGGTTCGATCCCTGGTTTCGGCAGAACAGAGGAGACTTTGAGGCACAATTTGCCTCCATGATTAGAGCTGCTGGATTATATCAGTCTGATTCGGTGCCTTTCTCTGTTCTACATAGAGCACTTGTACCGGCTATTTAAAAATTAAGATTAAATCTAATTAAAAGCCAATCTGTCATCTAGTATTAGTTTAAAGTGCCGTTTCTGAAGATCCTGTCTTTTTCACGAGGGGTTGTTTAAGTTTTTGAATGACTGCCTTTGTAGTGCATTCTCTGTGAGTAAACAGCTCAGTTGGGAGAGCGTTAGATTGCATTTCTAAAGGTCACTGGTTTCGATCCCTGGTTTAAAAGTAGGGTTTTGGCAACATGGTTTGAGCTGTTGTTTAATGTCCATTGTTAGGTGACCTTTGTGCCAAAATAGCTCAGTTGGGAGAGCGTTAGACTGAAGATCTAAAGGTCCCTGGTTCGATCCCTGGTTTCGGCAGAGGAGACTTTGAGGCACAAGTTGCCTCCATGATTAGAGCTGCTGGATTATATCAGTCTGATTTGGTGCCTTTCTCTGTTCTACATATAGTAAGTTAATTAATACCTGCATTGTAACGTAGTCAGATGCTGAGTGACAGCTCATCTGCCATCTAGCATTATTTGAAAGCGAACTTTCAGAGAACGCTGTCTTGTTTTTTTCACGAGGTGTTATTTTTAATTTTTGGCAGACTGTCATTGTTTGGAGATGTTTCTGGTTCGATCCCTGGTTTCGGCAGCGAGGAGGAGACTTTTGGGCACAAGTTGCCTCCATGATAAAAGCTCCTGGATTATAGCAGTCTGATTTGGTGCCTTTCTCTGTTCTACAAGTAGGTTCTCTTACACCTGCAGTGAAAGATAGTCAGATACTAAGTGACAGCTCATCTACCACCTAGTATTAGTTCAAATACTCTCTGAAAATGCTGTCTTTTTCACCAGTTGTTGTGTTAAGTGTTTGTGATGCTGCCATTGTGTTGTAGCATTTTGTGCCGAAATAGCTCAGTTGGGAGAGCGTTAGACTGAAGATCTAAAGGTCCCTGGTTCGATCCCTGGTTTCGGCAGAACAGAGGAGACTTTTAGGCACAGGTTGCCTCCATGATAAAAGCAGCTGGATTATATCAGCCTGATTTGGTGCCTTTCTCTGTTCTACATACAGCACTTGTACCGGCTATTTAAAAATTCAGATTAAATCTAATTAAAAGCCAATCCGTCATCTAGTATTAGTTTAAAGTGCCGTTTCTGAAGATCCTGTCTTTTTCACAAGGAGTTGTTTAAATGTTTTAATGACTGCCTTTGTAGTGCATTCTCTGTGAGTAAACAGCTCAGTTGGGAGAGCGTGAGATTGCATTTCTAAAGGTCACTGATTTCGATCCCTGGTTTAAAAGTAGGGTTTCAGGAACATGGTTTGAGCTGTTGTTTAATGACCATTGTTAGGTGACCTTTTTGCCGAAATAGCTCAGTTGGGAGAGCGTTAGACTGAAGATCTAAAGGTCCCTGGTTCGATCCCTGGTTTCGGCAGAACAGAGGAGACTTTGAGGCACAATTTGCCTCCATGATTAGAGCTGCTGGATTATATCAGTCTGATTCGGTGCCTTTCTCTGTTCTACATAGAGCACTTGTACCGGCTATTTAAAAATTAAGATTAAATCTAATTAAAAGCCAATCTGTCATCTAGTATTAGTTTAAAGTGCCGTTTCTGAAGATCCTGTCTTTTTCACAAGGAGTTGTTTAAATGTTTTAATGACTGCCTTTGTAGTGCATTCTCTGTGAGTAAACAGCTCAGTTGGGAGAGCGTTAGATTGCATTTCTAAAGGTCACTGGTTTTGATCCCCGGTTTAAAAGTAGGGTTTTGGGAACACGGTTTGAGCTGTTGTTTAATGAGCATTGTTAGGTGACCTTTGTGCCGAAATAGCTCAGTTGGGAGAGCGTTAGACTGAAGATCTAAAGGTCCCTGGTTCGATCCCTGGTTTCGGCAGAACAGAGGAGACTTTTAGGCACAGGTTGCCTCCATAATAAAAACAGCTGGATTATATCAGTCTGATTCGGTGCCTTTCTCTGTTCTACATACAGCACTTGTACCGGTTATTTAAAAATTCAGATTAAATCTAATTAAAATCCAATCCGTCATCTAGTATTAGTTTAAAGTGCAGTTTCTGAAGATCCTGTCTTTTTCACGAGGGGTTGTTTAAATGTTTTAATGACTGCCTTTGTAGTGCATTCTCTGTGAGTAAACAGCTCAGTTGGGAGAGCGTTAGATTGCATTTCTAAAGTTCACTGGTTTCGATCCCCGGTTTAAAAGTAGGGTTTTGGGAACATGGTTTGAGCTGTTGTTTAATGACCATTGTTAGGTGACCTTTGTGCCGAAATAGCTCAGTTGGGAGAGCGTTAGACTGAAGATCTAAAGGTCCCTGGTTCGATCCCTGGTTTCGGCAGAACAGAGGAGACTTAGAGGCACAAGTTGCCTCCATGATTAGAGCTGCTCAACTAGAGCAGTCTGAGTTGGTGCCTTCATCTGCTCTATTTACAGATGCACTCATACCTGCAATGTAAAAAATAAGAGGAGAGGTGGGGCTATGATTGTTTAGGGCGTACACACGGTGCCGCAAGCGTTACGTTACCAGATCGGGCCCGGCGCCACGAGGGGGCATTGCCCCCTCAGTTGTGTTATTTGCCCCCTCACTTTGAGCATCATTCATTCATCAAAAAGTACAATAAATGTCACAATTATTAAATAACTTTAAAAAAAAAAAAATCACAATACACGTTGCTATGTTTAGATCAGATATGTGGGCAGGCAGTCAAGCAATGTGTAAAAAAGCCTCAACCCCAAGTGAGCTAGTCTTAATGTTAGCGTGTGTGCTTAGCTGTAAACACAGTCGGATGGGTGACCAAAACGTCCCCGTTTCCGGGCAGAGTCCCCGTTTTCGGTGGCTGGTACCCGGTTGAAACTCCCGAAAATGTTCCCGTTTTTGAACGTGCGTTAAAAAAAATAGAGCAAGGTGAAATCAAATGTTACATGTCAGTAAAAACAGAGTAACAGTGTTTTGCCTGTTTGTAGCGTTAGCGTATTTCTTCTTCTACTACTACTACTACTTCTTCTTCTTCTTCTTCTTCTTCTTCTTCTTTTGTCTTTATTGGCGAATCGCTGCCCCTTGGAGCATATATCGCCACCTACTGTTGATGTATTAAATGTTCATATTAAATCCTTGTCCTCAGACCAGTGTTTTTGAGGAACTTGAAGATCAGCTTGTTTGCTTAATTTCTTGATTTACTTTCGTATATTGACTTGAAATCCATGTTGTTTGACATCAACAAAAAATAGGACAAACAACTACAGATAGCACCACACGTGATGGTTACTTGTTATTATTTAGCGCTGTATGGATCAGGTGTTTGCCAAAGCGAGCCCTTTTACTAGAATAATAATATGTTATGTATTATATCAACCATATTGGTACAATGAGCGACATCTCGTGACGGATTTTGGAACATTGATTTGATTTTTCTCATGGCAGTTAGACTCTAGAGACAAACCAGGGGACTTTATTTTTATTTTTCAGCGAGGAGGCGACTTTTGGGCAGAAGTTGCCTCCACGATAAAAGCTACTGGATTATATCAGTCTGATTTGGTGCCTTTCTCTGTTCTACATACAGCACTTGTACCGGCTATTTAAAAATTCAGATTAAATCTAATTAAAAGCCAATCTTTCATCTAGTATTAGTTTAAAGTGCCGTTTCTGAAGATCCTGTCTTTTTCACAAGGAGTTGTTTAAATGTTTTAATGACTGCCTTTGTAGTGCATTCTCTGTGAGTAAACAGCTCAGTTGGGAGAGCGTTAGATTGCATTTCTAAAGGTCACTGGTTTTGATCCCCGGTTTAAAAGTAGGGTTTTGGGAACACGGTTTGAGCTGTTGTTTAATGAGCATTGTTAGGTGACCTTTGTGCCGAAATAGCTCAGTTGGGAGAGCGTTAGACTGAAGATCTAAAGGTCCCTGGTTCGATCCCTGGTTTCGGCAGAACAGAGGAGACTTTTAGGCACAGGTTGCCTCCATAATAAAAACAGCTGGATTATATCAGTCTGATTCGGTGCCTTTCTCTGTTCTACATACAGCACTTGTACCGGTTATTTAAAAATTCAGATTAAATCTAATTAAAATCCAATCCGTCATCTAGTATTAGTTTAAAGTGCAGTTTCTGAAGATCCTGTCTTTTTCACGAGGGGTTGTTTAAATGTTTTAATGACTGCCTTTGTAGTGCATTCTCTGTGAGTAAACAGCTCAGTTGGGAGAGCGTTAGATTGCATTTCTAAAGTTCACTGGTTTCGATCCCCGGTTTAAAAGTAGGGTTTTGGGAACATGGTTTGAGCTGTTGTTTAATGACCATTGTTAGGTGACCTTTGTGCCGAAATAGCTCAGTTGGGAGAGCGTTAGACTGAAGATCTAAAGGTCCCTGGTTCGATCCCTGGTTTCGGCAGAACAGAGGAGACTTAGAGGCACAAGTTGCCTCCATGATTAGAGCTGCTCAACTAGAGCAGTCTGAGTTGGTGCCTTCATCTGCTCTATTTACAGATGCACTCATACCTGCAATGTAAAAAATAAGAGGAGAGGTGGGGCTATGATTGTTTAGGGCGTACACACGGTGCCGCAAGCGTTACGTTACCAGATCGGGCCCGGCGCCACGAGGGGGCATTGCCCCCTCAGTTGTGTTATTTGCCCCCTCACTTTGAGCATCATTCATTCATCAAAAAGTACAATAAATGTCACAATTATTAAATAACTTTAAAAAAAAAAAAATCACAATACACGTTGCTATGTTTAGATCAGATATGTGGGCAGGCAGTCAAGCAATGTGTAAAAAAGCCTCAACCCCAAGTGAGCTAGTCTTAATGTTAGCGTGTGTGCTTAGCTGTAAACACAGTCGGATGGGTGACCAAAACGTCCCCGTTTCCGGGCAGAGTCCCCGTTTTCGGTGGCTGGTACCCGGTTGAAACTCCCGAAAATGTTCCCGTTTTTGAACGTGCGTTAAAAAAAATAGAGCAAGGTGAAATCAAATGTTACATGTCAGTAAAAACAGAGTAACAGTGTTTTGCCTGTTTGTAGCGTTAGCGTATTTCTTCTTCTACTACTACTACTACTTCTTCTTCTTCTTCTTCTTCTTCTTCTTCTTTTGTCTTTATTGGCGAATCGCTGCCCCTTGGAGCATATATCGCCACCTACTGTTGATGTATTAAATGTTCATATTAAATCCTTGTCCTCAGACCAGTGTTTTTGAGGAACTTGAAGATCAGCTTGTTTGCTTAATTTCTTGATTTACTTTCGTATATTGACTTGAAATCCATGTTGTTTGACATCAACAAAAAATAGGACAAACAACTACAGATAGCACCACACGTGATGGTTACTTGTTATTATTTAGCGCTGTATGGATCAGGTGTTTGCCAAAGCGAGCCCTTTTACTAGAATAATAATATGTTATGTATTATATCAACCATATTGGTACAATGAGCGACATCTCGTGACGGATTTTGGAACATTGATTTGATTTTTCTCATGGCAGTTAGACTCTAGAGACAAACCAGGGGACTTTATTTTTATTTTTCAGCGAGGAGGCGACTTTTGGGCAGAAGTTGCCTCCACGATAAAAGCTACTGGATTATATCAGTCTGATTTGGTGCCTTTCTCTGTTCTACATACAGCACTTGTACCGGCTATTTAAAAATTCAGATTAAATCTAATTAAAAGCCAATCTTTCATCTAGTATTAGTTTAAAGTGCCGTTTCTGAAGATCCTGTCTTTTTTCACAAGGAGTTGTTTACATGTTTTAATGACTGCCTTTGTAGTGCATTCTCTGTGAGTAAACAGCTCAGTTGGGAGAGCGTTAGATTGCATTTCTAAAGGTCACTGGTTTCGATCCCTGGTTTAAAAGTAGGGTTTTGGGAACATGGTTTGAGATGTTGTTTAATGACCATTGTTAGGTGACCTTTGTGCCGAAATAGCTCAGTTGGGAGAGCGTTAGACTGAAGATCTAAAGGTCCCTGGTTCGATCCCTGGTTTCGGCAGAACAGAGGAGACTTAGAGGCACAAGTTGCCTCCATGATTAGAGTTTCTCAACTAGAGCACTCTGAGTTGGTGCATTCATCTGCTCTAATTACAGATGCACTCATACCTGCAATGTAAAAAATAAGAGGAGAGGCGGGGCTACGATCGTTTAGGGCGTACACACGGTGCAGCAAGCGTTACGTTACCAGACCTTCCCACTTTGGGATGCGTTATCGTTTGAGGGCTCCTTTTCCACGGTTCCGTTACGACCTCTTGTGGACGAACCGTCCATACGATAAAGAACTATAGCGGATAACACCCGTTTTGTCTCCGTGTGGACGGGGCCTGAAAGTCCTGTCTTTTTTCACAAGGAGTTGATTAAATGTTTTAATGACTGCCTTTGTAGTGCATTCTCTGTGATTAAACAGCTCAGTTGGGAGAGCGTGAGATTGCATTTCTAAAGGTCACTGATTTCGATCCCTGGTTTAAAAGTAGGGTTTCAGGCACATGGTTTGAGCTGTTGTTTAATGACCATTGTTAGGTGACCTTTGTGCCGAAATAGCTCAGTTGGGAGAGCGTTAGACTGAAGATCTAAAGGTCCCTGGTTCGATCCCTGGTTTCGGCAGAACAGAGGAGACTTTGAGGCACAATTTGCCTCCATGATTAGAGCTGCTGGATTATATCAGTCTGATTCCGTGCCTTTCTCTGTTCTACATAGAGCACTTGTACCGGCTATTTAAAAATTAAGATTAAATCTAATTAAAAGCCAATCTGTCATCTAGTATTAGTTTAAAGTGCCGTTTCTGAAGATCCTGTCTTTTTCACGAGGGGTTGTTTAAGTTTTTTAATGACTGCCTTTGTAGTGCATTCTCTGTGAGTAAACAGCTCAGTTGGAAGAGCGTTAGATTGCATTTCTAAAGGTCACTGGTTTCGATCCCTGGTTTAAAAGTAGGGTTTTGGCAACATGGTTTGAGCTGTTGTTTAATGTCCATTGTTAGGTGACCTTTGTGCCGAAATAGCTCAATTGGGAGAGCGTTAGACTGAAGATCTAAAGGTCCCTGGTTCGATCCCTGGTTTCGGCAGAGGAGACTTTGAGGCACAAGTTGCCTCCATGATTAGAGCTGCTGGATTATATCAGTCTGATTTGGTGCCTTTCTCTGTTCTACATACAGCACTTGTACCGGCTATTTAAAAATTCAGATTAAATCTAATTAAAAGCCAATCCGTCATCTAGTATTAGTTTAAAGTGCAGTTTCTGAAGATCCTGTCTTTTTCACAAGGGGTTGTTTAAGTTTTTGAATGACTGCCTTTGTAGTGCATTCTCAGTGAGTAAACAGCTCAGTTGGGAGAGCGTGAGATTGCATTTCTAAAGGTCACTGGTTTCGATCCCTTGTTTAAAAGTAGGGTTTTAGGCAAATGGTTTGAGCTGTTGTTTAATGACCATTGTTAGGTGACCTTTGTGCCGAAATAGCTCAGTTGGGAGAGCGTTAGACTGAAGATCTAAAGGTCCCTAGTTCGATCCCTGGTTTCGGCAGAACAGAGGAGAATTTGAGGCATAAGTTGCTTCCATGATTAGAGCTGCTCAACTAGAGCAGTCTGATTTGGTGTCTTCATCTGCACTAATTACAGATGCACTCATACCTGCAATGTAAAAAAATAAGAGGAGAGGCGGGGCTATGATTGTTTAGCGCGTACACACGGTGCAGCAAGCGTTACGTCACCAGACCTTCCCACTTTGGGATGTGTTATCGTTTAAGGGCTCCTTTTCCACGGTTCCGTTACGGCCTCTTGTGGACGAACCGTCCATACGATAAAGAACTATAGCGGATAACACCCGTTTTGTCTCCGTGTGGACGGGGCCTGAAAGTCCTGTCTTTTTTCACAAGGAGTTGTTTAAATGTTTTAATGACTGCCTTTGTAGTGCATTCTCTGTGAGTAAACAGCTCAGTTGGGAGAGCGTTAGATTGCATTTCTAAAGGTCACTGGTTTTGATCCCCGGTTTAAAAGTAGGGTTTTGGGAACATGGTTTGAGCTGTTCTTTAATGACCATTGTTAGGTGACCTTTGTGCCGAAATAGCTCAGTTGGGAGAGCGTTAGACTGAAGATCTAAAGGTCCCTGGTTCGATCCCTGGTTTCGGCAGAACAGAGGAGACTTTGAGGCACAAGTTGCCTCCATGATTAGAGCTTCTCAACTAGAGCAGTCTGAGTTGGTGCATTCATCTGCTCTATTTACAGATGCACTCATACCTGCAATGTAAAAAATAAGAGGAGAGGCGGGGCTATGATCGTTTAGCGCGTACACACGGTGCAGCAAGCGTTACGTTACCAGACCTTCCCACTTTGGGATGCGTTATCCTTTTGAGGGCTCCTTTTCCACGGTTCCGTCACGGCCTCTTGTGGACGAACCGTCCATACGATAAAGAACTATAGCGGATAACACCCGTTTTGTCTCCGTGTGGACGGGGCCTGAAAGTCCTGTATTTTTTCACAAGGAGTTGTTTACATGTTTTAATGACTGCCTTTGTAGTGCATTCTCTGTGAGTAAACAGCTCAGTTGGGAGAGCGTTAGATTGCATTTCTAAAGGTCACTGGTTTCGATCCCTGGTTTAAAAGTAGGGTTTTGGGAACATGGTTTGAGATGTTGTTTAATGACCATTGTTAGGTGACCTTTGTGCCGAAATAGCTCAGTTGGGAGAGCGTTAGACTGAAGATCTAAAGGTCCCTGGTTCGATCCCTGGTTTCGGCAGAACAGAGGAGACTTAGAGGCACAAGTTGCCTCCATGATTAGAGTTTCTCAACTAGAGCACTCTGAGTTGGTGCACTCATCTGCTCTAATTACAGATGCACTCATACCTGCAATGTAAAAAATAAGAGGAGAGGCGGGGCTACGATCGTTTAGGGCGTACACACGGTGCAGCAAGCGTTACGTTACCAGACCTTCCCACTTTGGGATGCGTTATCGTTTGAGGGCTCCTTTTCCACGGTTCCGTTACGACCTCTTGTGGACGAACCGTCCATACGATAAAGAACTATAGCGGATAACACCCGTTTTGTCTCCGTGTGGACGGGGCCTGAAAGTCCTGTCTTTTTTCACAAGGAGTTGATTAAATGTTTTAATGACTGCCTTTGTAGTGCATTCTCTGTGAGTAAACAGCTCAGTTGGGAGAGCGTGAGATTGCATTTCTAAAGGTCACTGATTTCGATCCCTGGTTTAAAAGTAGGGTTTCAGGCACATGGTTTGAGCTGTTGTTTAATGACCATTGTTAGGTGACCTTTGTGCCGAAATAGCTCAGTTGGGAGAGCGTTAGACTGAAGATCTAAAGGTCCCTGGTTCGATCCCTGGTTTCGGCAGAACAGAGGAGACTTTGAGGCACAATTTGCCTCCATGATTAGAGCTGCTGGATTATATCAGTCTGATTCGGTGCCTTTCTCTGTTCTACATAGAGCACTTGTACTGGCTATTTAAAAATTCAGATTAAATCTAATTAAAAGCCAATCTGTCATCTAGTATTAGTTTAAAGTGCCGTTTCTGAAGATCCTGTCTTTTTCACGAGGGGTTGTTTAAGTTTTTTAATGACTGCCTTTGTAGTGCATTCTCTGTGAGTAAACAGCTCAGTTGGGAGAGCGTTAGATTGCATTTCTAAAGGTCACTGGTTTCGATCCCTGGTTTAAAAGTAGGGTTTTGGCAACATGGTTTGAGCTGTTGTTTAATGTCCATTGTTAGGTGACCTTTGTGCCGAAATAGCTCAGTTGGGAGAGCGTTAGACTGAAGATCTAAAGGTCCCTGGTTCGATCCCTGGTTTCGGCAGAGGAGACTTTGAGGCACAAGTTGCCTCCATGATTAGAGCTGCTGGATTATATCAGTCTGATTTGGTGCCTTTCTCTGTTCTACATATAGTAAGTTAATTAATACCTGCATTGTAACGTAGTCAGATGCTGAGTGACAGCTCATCTGCCATCTAGCATTATTTGAAAGCGAACTTTCAGAGAACGCTGTCTTGTTTTTTTCACGAGGTGTTATTTTTAATTTTTGGCAGACTGTCATTGTTTGGAGATGTTTCTGGTTCGATCCCTGGTTTCGGCAGCGAGGAGGAGACTTTTGGGCACAAGTTGCCTCCATGATAAAAGCTCCTGGATTATAGCAGTCTGATTTGGTGCCTTTCTCTGTTCTACAAGTAGGTTCTCTTACACCTGCAGTGAAAGATAGTCAGATACTAAGTGACAGCTCATCTACCACCTAGTATTAGTTCAAATACTCTCTGAAAATGCTGTCTTTTTCACCAGTTGTTGTGTTAAGTGTTTGTGATGCTGCCATTGTGTTGTAGCATTTTGTGCCGAAATAGCTCAGTTGGGAGAGCGTTAGACTGAAGATCTAAAGGTCCCTGGTTCGATCCCTGGTTTCGGCAGAACAGAGGAGACTTTTAGGCACAGGTTGCCTCCATGATAAAAGCAGCTGGATTATATCAGTCTGATTTGGTGCCTTTCTCTGTTCTACATACATCACTTGTACCGGCTATTTAAAAATTCAGATTAAATCTAATTAAAAGCCAATCCGTCATCTAGTATTAGTTTAAAGTGCAGTTTCTGAAGATCCTGTCTTTTTCACAAGGGGTTGTTTAAGTTTTTGAATGACTGCCTTTGTAGTGCATTCTCTGTGAGTAAACAGCTCAGTTGGGAGAGCGTGAGATTGCATTTCTAAAGGTCACTGGTTTCGATCCCTGGTTTAAAAGTAGGGTTTTAGGCAAATGGTTTGAGCTGTTGTTTAATGACCATTGTTAGGTGACCTTTGTGCCGAAATAGCTCAGTTGGGAGAGCGTTAGACTGAAGATCTAAAGGTCCCTGGTTCGATCCCTGGTTTCGGCAGAACAGAGGAGACTTAGAGGCACAAGTTGCCTCCATGATTAGAGCTGCTCAACTAGAGCAGTCTGAGTTGGTGCCTTCATCTGCTCTATTTACAGATGCACTCATACCTGCAATGTAAAAAATAAGAGGAGAGGTGGGGCTATGATCGTTTAGGGCGTACACACGGTGCCGCAAGCGTTACGTTACCAGATCGGGCCCGGCGCCACGAGGGGGCATTGCCCCCTCAGTTGTGTTATTTGCCCCCTCACTTTGAGCATCATTCATTCATCAAAAAGTACAATAAATGTCACAATTATTAAATAACTTTAAAAAAAAAAAAATCACAATACACGTTGCTATGTTTAGATCAGATATGTGGGCAGGCAGTCAAGCAATGTGTAAAAAAGCCTCAACCCCAAGTGAGCTAGTCTTAATGTTAGCGTGTGTGCTTAGCTGTAAACACAGTCGGATGGGTGACCAAAACGTCCCCGTTTCCGGGCAGAGTCCCCGTTTTCGGCGGCTGGTACCCGGTTGAAACTCCCGAAAATGTTCCCGTTTTTGAACGTGCGTTAAAAAAAATAGAGCAAGGTGAAATCAAATGTTACATGTCAGTAAAAACAGAGTAACAGTGTTTTGCCTGTTTGTAGCGTTAGCGTATTTATTCTTCTACTACTACTACTACTTCTTCTTCTTCTTCTTCTTCTTCTTCTTCTTCTTTTGTCTTTATTGGCGAATCGCTGCCCCTTGGAGCATATATCGCCACCTACTGTTGATGTATTAAATGTTCATATTAAATCCTTGTCCTCAGACCAGTGTTTTTGAGGAACTTGAAGATCAGCTTGTTTGCTTAATTTCTTGATTTACTTTCGTATATTGACTTGAAATCCATGTTGTTTGACATCAACAAAAAATAGGACAAACAACTACAGATAGCACCACACGTGATGGTTACTTGTTATTATTTAGCGCTGTATGGATCAGGTGTTTTCCAAAGCGAGCCCTTTTACTAGAATAATAATATGTTATGTATTATATCAACCATATTGGTACAATGAGCGACATCTCGTGACGGATTTTGGAACATTGATTTGATTTTTCTCATGGCAGTTAGACTCTAGAGACAAACCAGGGGACTTTATTTTTATTTTTCAGCGAGGAGGCGACTTTTGGGCAGAAGTTGCCTCCACGATAAAAGCTACTGGATTATAGCAGTCTGATTTGGTGCCTTTCTCTGTTCTACATACAGCACTTGTACCGGCTATTTAAAAATTCAGATTAAATCTAATTAAAAGCCAATCTTTCATCTAGTATTAGTTTAAAGTGCCGTTTCTGAAGATCCTGTCTTTTTCACGAGGGGTTGTTTAAGTTTTTTAATGACTGCCTTTGTAGTGCATTCTCTGTGAGTAAACAGCTCAGTTGGGAGAGCGTTAGATTGCATTTCTAAAGGTCACTGGTTTCGATCCCTGGTTTAAAAGTAGGGTTTTGGGAACATGGTTTGAGCTGTTGTTTAATGAGCATTGTTAGGTGACCTTTGTTCCGAAATAGCTCAGTTGGGAGAGCGTTAGACTGAAGATCTAAAGGTCCCTGGTTCGATCCCTGGTTTCGGCAGAACAGAGGAGACTTTGAGGCACAAGTTGCCTCCATGATTAGAGCTTCTCAACTAGAGCAGTCTGAGTTGGTGCATTCATCTGCTCTATTTACAGATGCACTCATACCTGCAATGTAAAAAATAAGAGGAGAGGCGGGGCTATGATCGTTTAGCGCGTACACACGGTGCAGCAAGCGTTACGTTACCAGACCTTCCCACTTTGGGATGCGTTATCGTTTTGAGGGCTCCTTTTCCACGGTTCCGTCACGGCCTCTTGTGGACGAACCGTCCATACGATAAAGAACTATAGCGGATAACACCCGTTTTGTCTCCGTGTGGACGGGGCCTGAAAGTCCTGTCTTTTTTCACAAGGAGTTGTTTACATGTTTTAATGACTGCCTTTGTAGTGCATTCTCTGTGAGTAAACAGCTCAGTTGGGAGAGCGTTAGATTGCATTTCTAAAGGTCACTGGTTTCGATCCCTGGTTTAAAAGTAGGGTTTTGGGAACATGGTTTGAGATGTTGTTTAATGACCATTGTTAGGTGACCTTTGTGCCGAAATAGCTCAGTTGGGAGAGCGTTAGACTGAAGATCTAAAGGTCCCTGGTTCGATCCCTGGTTTCGGCAGAACAGAGGAGACTTTGAGGCACAAGTTGCCTCCATGATTAGAGCTGCTGGATTATATCAGTCTGATTCGGTGCTTTTCTCTGTTCTACATAGAGCACTTGTACCGGCTATTTAAAAATTAAGATTAAATCTAATTAAAAGCCAATCTGTCATCTAGTATTAGTTTAAAGTGCCGTTTCTGAAGATCCTGTCTTTTTCACGAGGGGTTGTTTAAGTTTTTTAATGACTGCCTTTGTAGTGCATTCTCTGTGAGTAAACAGCTCAGTTGGGAGAGCGTTAGATTGCATTTCTAAAGGTCACTGGTTTCGATCCCTGGTTTAAAAGTAGGGTTTTGGCAACATGGTTTGAGCTGTTGTTTAATGTCCATTGTTAGGTGACCTTTGTGCCGAAATAGCTCAGTTGGGAGAGCGTTAGACTGAAGATCTAAAGGTCCCTGGTTCGATCCCTGGTTTCGGCAGAACAGAGGAGACTTTGAGGCACAAATTGCCTCCATGATTAGAGCTTCTCAACTAGAGCAGTCTGAGTTGGTGCATTCATCTGCTCTATTTACAGATGCACTCATACCTGCAATGTAAAAAATAAGAGGAGAGGCGGGGCTATGATCGTTTAGCGCGTACACACGGTGCAGCAAGCGTTACGTTACCAGACCTTCCCACTTTGGGATGCGTTATCGTTTTGAGGGCTCCTTTTCCACGGTTCCGTCACGGCCTCTTGTGGACGAACCGTCCATACGATAAAGAACTATAGCAGATAACACCCGTTTTGTCTCCGTGTGGACGGGGCCTGAAAGTCCTGTCTTTTTTCACAAGGAGTTGTTTACATGTTTTAATGACTGCCTTTGTAGTGCATTCTCTGTGAGTAAACAGCTCAGTTGGGAGAGCGTTAGATTGCATTTCTAAAGGTCACTGGTTTCGATCCCTGGTTTAAAAGTAGGGTTTTGGGAACATGGTTTGAGATGTTCTTTAATGACCATTGTTAGGTGACCTTTGTGCCGAAATAGCTCAGTTGGGAGAGCGTTAGACTGAAGATCTAAAGGTCCCTGGTTCGATCCCTGGTTTCGGCAGAACAGAGGAGACTTAGAGGCACAAGTTGCCTCCATGATTAGAGTTTCTCAACTAGAGCACTCTGAGTTGGTGCATTCATCTGCTCTAATTACAGATGCACTCATACCTGCAATGTAAAAAATAAGAGGAGAGGCGGGGCTATGATCGTTTAGGGCGTACACACGGTGCAGCAAGCGTTACGTTACCAGACCTTCCCACTTTGGGATGCGTTATCGTTTGAGGGCTCCTTTTCCACGGTTCCGTTACGACCTCTTGTGGACGAACCGTCCATACGATAAAGAACTATAGCGGATAACACCCGTTTTGTCTCCGTGTGGACGGGGCCTGAAAGTCCTGTCTTTTTTCACAAGGAGTTGATTAAATGTTTTAATGACTGCCTTTGTAGTGCGTTCTCTGTGAGTAAACAGCTCAGTTGGGAGAGCGTGAGATTGCATTTCTAAAGGTCACTGATTTCGATCCCTGGTTTAAAAGTAGGGTTTCAGGCACATGGTTTGAGCTGTTGTTTAATGACCATTGTTAGGTGACCTTTGTGCCGAAATAGCTCAGTTGGGAGAGCGTTAGACTGAAGATCTAAAGGTCCCTGGTTCGATCCCTGGTTTCGGCAGAACAGAGGAGACTTTGAGGCACAATTTGCCTCCATGATTAGAGCTGCTGGATTATATCAGTCTGATTCGGTGCCTTTCTCTGTTCTACATAGAGCACTTGTACCGGCTATTTAAAAATTAAGATTAAATCTAATTAAAAGCCAATCTGTCATCTAGTATTAGTTTAAAGTGCCGTTTCTGAAGATCCTGTCTTTTTCACGAGGGGTTGTTTAAGTTTTTGAATGACTGCCTTTGTAGTGCATTCTCTGTGAGTAAACAGCTCAGTTGGGAGAGCGTTAGATTGCATTTCTAAAGGTCACTGGTTTCGATCCCTGGTTTAAAAGTAGGGTTTTGGCAACATGGTTTGAGCTGTTGTTTAATGTCCATTGTTAGGTGACCTTTGTGCCGAAATAGCTCAGTTGGGAGAGCGTTAGACTGAAGATCTAAAGGTCCCTGGTTCGATCCCTGGTTTCGGCAGAGGAGACTTTGAGGCACAAGTTGCCTCCATGATTAGAGCTGCTGGATTATATCAGTCTGATTTGGTGCCTTTCTCTGTTCTACATATAGTAAGTTAATTAATACCTGCATTGTAACGTAGTCAGATGCTGAGTGACAGCTCATCTGCCATCTAGCATTATTTGAAAGCGAACTTTCAGAGAACGCTGTCTTGTTTTTTTCACGAGGTGTTATTTTTAATTTTTGGCAGACTGTCATTGTTTGGAGATGTTTCTGGTTCGATCCCTGGTTTCGGCAGCGAGGAGGAGACTTTTGGGCACAAGTTGCCTCCATGATAAAAGCTCCTGGATTATAGCAGTCTGATTTGGTGCCTTTCTCTGTTCTACAAGTAGGTTCTCTTACACCTGCAGTGAAAGATAGTCAGATACTAAGTGACAGCTCATCTACCACCTAGTATTAGTTCAAATACTCTCTGAAAATGCTGTCTTTTTCACCAGTTGTTGTGTTAAGTGTTTGTGATGCTGCCATTGTGTTGTAGCATTTTGTGCCGAAATAGCTCAGTTGGGAGAGCGTTAGACTGAAGATCTAAAGGTCCCTGGTTCGATCCCTGGTTTCGGCAGAACAGAGGAGACTTTTAGGCACAGGTTGCCTCCATGATAAAAGCAGCTGGATTATATCAGCCTGATTTGGTGCCTTTCTCTGTTCTACATACAGCACTTGTACCGGCTATTTAAAAATTCAGATTAAATCTAATTAAAAGCCAATCCGTCATCTAGTATTAGTTTAAAGTGCCGTTTCTGAAGATCCTGTCTTTTTCACAAGGAGTTGTTTAAATGTTTTAATGACTGCCTTTGTAGTGCATTCTCTGTGAGTAAACAGCTCAGTTGGGAGAGCGTGAGATTGCATTTCTAAAGGTCACTGATTTCGATCCCTGGTTTAAAAGTAGGGTTTCAGGAACATGGTTTGAGCTGTTGTTTAATGACCATTGTTAGGTGACCTTTTTGCCGAAATAGCTCAGTTGGGAGAGCGTTAGACTGAAGATCTAAAGGTCCCTGGTTCGATCCCTGGTTTCGGCAGAACAGAGGAGACTTTGAGGCACAATTTGCCTCCATGATTAGAGCTGCTGGATTATATCAGTCTGATTCGGTGCCTTTCTCTGTTCTACATAGAGCACTTGTACCGGCTATTTAAAAATTAAGATTAAATCTAATTAAAAGCCAATCTGTCATCTAGTATTAGTTTAAAGTGCCGTTTCTGAAGATCCTGTCTTTTTCACAAGGAGTTGTTTAAATGTTTTAATGACTGCCTTTGTAGTGCATTCTCTGTGAGTAAACAGCTCAGTTGGGAGAGCGTTAGATTGCATTTCTAAAGGTCACTGGTTTTGATCCCCGGTTTAAAAGTAGGGTTTTGGGAACACGGTTTGAGCTGTTGTTTAATGAGCATTGTTAGGTGACCTTTGTGCCGAAATAGCTCAGTTGGGAGAGCGTTAGACTGAAGATCTAAAGGTCCCTGGTTCGATCCCTGGTTTCGGCAGAACAGAGGAGACTTTTAGGCACAGGTTGCCTCCATAATAAAAACAGCTGGATTATATCAGTCTGATTCGGTGCCTTTCTCTGTTCTACATACAGCACTTGTACCGGTTATTTAAAAATTCAGATTAAATCTAATTAAAATCCAATCCGTCATCTAGTATTAGTTTAAAGTGCAGTTTCTGAAGATCCTGTCTTTTTCACGAGGGGTTGTTTAAATGTTTTAATGACTGCCTTTGTAGTGCATTCTCTGTGAGTAAACAGCTCAGTTGGGAGAGCGTTAGATTGCATTTCTAAAGTTCACTGGTTTCGATCCCCGGTTTAAAAGTAGGGTTTTGGGAACATGGTTTGAGCTGTTGTTTAATGACCATTGTTAGGTGACCTTTGTGCCGAAATAGCTCAGTTGGGAGAGCGTTAGACTGAAGATCTAAAGGTCCCTGGTTCGATCCCTGGTTTCGGCAGAACAGAGGAGACTTAGAGGCACAAGTTGCCTCCATGATTAGAGCTGCTCAACTAGAGCAGTCTGAGTTGGTGCCTTCATCTGCTCTATTTACAGATGCACTCATACCTGCAATGTAAAAAATAAGAGGAGAGGTGGGGCTATGATTGTTTAGGGCGTACACACGGTGCCGCAAGCGTTACGTTACCAGATCGGGCCCGGCGCCACGAGGGGGCATTGCCCCCTCAGTTGTGTTATTTGCCCCCTCACTTTGAGCATCATTCATTCATCAAAAAGTACAATAAATGTCACAATTATTAAATAACTTTAAAAAAAAAAAAATCACAATACACGTTGCTATGTTTAGATCAGATATGTGGGCAGGCAGTCAAGCAATGTGTAAAAAAGCCTCAACCCCAAGTGAGCTAGTCTTAATGTTAGCGTGTGTGCTTAGCTGTAAACACAGTCGGATGGGTGACCAAAACGTCCCCGTTTCCGGGCAGAGTCCCCGTTTTCGGTGGCTGGTACCCGGTTGAAACTCCCGAAAATGTTCCCGTTTTTGAACGTGCGTTAAAAAAAATAGAGCAAGGTGAAATCAAATGTTACATGTCAGTAAAAACAGAGTAACAGTGTTTTGCCTGTTTGTAGCGTTAGCGTATTTCTTCTTCTACTACTACTACTACTTCTTCTTCTTCTTCTTCTTCTTCTTCTTCTTTTGTCTTTATTGGCGAATCGCTGCCCCTTGGAGCATATATCGCCACCTACTGTTGATGTATTAAATGTTCATATTAAATCCTTGTCCTCAGACCAGTGTTTTTGAGGAACTTGAAGATCAGCTTGTTTGCTTAATTTCTTGATTTACTTTCGTATATTGACTTGAAATCCATGTTGTTTGACATCAACAAAAAATAGGACAAACAACTACAGATAGCACCACACGTGATGGTTACTTGTTATTATTTAGCGCTGTATGGATCAGGTGTTTGCCAAAGCGAGCCCTTTTACTAGAATAATAATATGTTATGTATTATATCAACCATATTGGTACAATGAGCGACATCTCGTGACGGATTTTGGAACATTGATTTGATTTTTCTCATGGCAGTTAGACTCTAGAGACAAACCAGGGGACTTTATTTTTATTTTTCAGCGAGGAGGCGACTTTTGGGCAGAAGTTGCCTCCACGATAAAAGCTACTGGATTATATCAGTCTGATTTGGTGCCTTTCTCTGTTCTACATACAGCACTTGTACCGGCTATTTAAAAATTCAGATTAAATCTAATTAAAAGCCAATCTTTCATCTAGTATTAGTTTAAAGTGCCGTTTCTGAAGATCCTGTCTTTTTTCACAAGGAGTTGTTTACATGTTTTAATGACTGCCTTTGTAGTGCATTCTCTGTGAGTAAACAGCTCAGTTGGGAGAGCGTTAGATTGCATTTCTAAAGGTCACTGGTTTCGATCCCTGGTTTAAAAGTAGGGTTTTGGGAACATGGTTTGAGATGTTGTTTAATGACCATTGTTAGGTGACCTTTGTGCCGAAATAGCTCAGTTGGGAGAGCGTTAGACTGAAGATCTAAAGGTCCCTGGTTCGATCCCTGGTTTCGGCAGAACAGAGGAGACTTAGAGGCACAAGTTGCCTCCATGATTAGAGTTTCTCAACTAGAGCACTCTGAGTTGGTGCATTCATCTGCTCTAATTACAGATGCACTCATACCTGCAATGTAAAAAATAAGAGGAGAGGCGGGGCTACGATCGTTTAGGGCGTACACACGGTGCAGCAAGCGTTACGTTACCAGACCTTCCCACTTTGGGATGCGTTATCGTTTGAGGGCTCCTTTTCCACGGTTCCGTTACGACCTCTTGTGGACGAACCGTCCATACGATAAAGAACTATAGCGGATAACACCCGTTTTGTCTCCGTGTGGACGGGGCCTGAAAGTCCTGTCTTTTTTCACAAGGAGTTGATTAAATGTTTTAATGACTGCCTTTGTAGTGCATTCTCTGTGATTAAACAGCTCAGTTGGGAGAGCGTGAGATTGCATTTCTAAAGGTCACTGATTTCGATCCCTGGTTTAAAAGTAGGGTTTCAGGCACATGGTTTGAGCTGCTGTTTAATGACCATTGTTAGGTGACCTTTGTGCCGAAATAGCTCAGTTGGGAGAGCGTTAGACTGAAGATCTAAAGGTCCCTGGTTCGATCCCTGGTTTCGGCAGAACAGAGGAGACTTTGAGGCACAATTTGCCTCCATGATTAGAGCTGCTGGATTATATCAGTCTGATTCCGTGCCTTTCTCTGTTCTACATAGAGCACTTGTACCGGCTATTTAAAAATTAAGATTAAATCTAATTAAAAGCCAATCTGTCATCTAGTATTAGTTTAAAGTGCCGTTTCTGAAGATCCTGTCTTTTTCACGAGGGGTTGTTTAAGTTTTTTAATGACTGCCTTTGTAGTGCATTCTCTGTGAGTAAACAGCTCAGTTGGAAGAGCGTTAGATTGCATTTCTAAAGGTCACTGGTTTCGATCCCTGGTTTAAAAGTAGGGTTTTGGCAACATGGTTTGAGCTGTTGTTTAATGTCCATTGTTAGGTGACCTTTGTGCCGAAATAGCTCAATTGGGAGAGCGTTAGACTGAAGATCTAAAGGTCCCTGGTTCGATCCCTGGTTTCGGCAGAGGAGACTTTGAGGCACAAGTTGCCTCCATGATTAGAGCTGCTGGATTATATCAGTCTGATTTGGTGCCTTTCTCTGTTCTACATACAGCACTTGTACCGGCTATTTAAAAATTCAGATTAAATCTAATTAAAAGCCAATCCGTCATCTAGTATTAGTTTAAAGTGCAGTTTCTGAAGATCCTGTCTTTTTCACAAGGGGTTGTTTAAGTTTTTGAATGACTGCCTTTGTAGTGCATTCTCAGTGAGTAAACAGCTCAGTTGGGAGAGCGTGAGATTGCATTTCTAAAGGTCACTGGTTTCGATCCCTTGTTTAAAAGTAGGGTTTTAGGCAAATGGTTTGAGCTGTTGTTTAATGACCATTGTTAGGTGACCTTTGTGCCGAAATAGCTCAGTTGGGAGAGCGTTAGACTGAAGATCTAAAGGTCCCTAGTTCGATCCCTGGTTTCGGCAGAACAGAGGAGAATTTGAGGCATAAGTTGCTTCCATGATTAGAGCTGCTCAACTAGAGCAGTCTGATTTGGTGTCTTCATCTGCACTAATTACAGATGCACTCATACCTGCAATGTAAAAAAATAAGAGGAGAGGCGGGGCTATGATTGTTTAGCGCGTACACACGGTGCAGCAAGCGTTACGTCACCAGACCTTCCCACTTTGGGATGTGTTATCGTTTAAGGGCTCCTTTTCCACGGTTCCGTTACGGCCTCTTGTGGACGAACCGTCCATACGATAAAGAACTATAGCGGATAACACCCGTTTTGTCTCCGTGTGGACGGGGCCTGAAAGTCCTGTCTTTTTTCACAAGGAGTTGTTTAAATGTTTTAATGACTGCCTTTGTAGTGCATTCTCTGTGAGTAAACAGCTCAGTTGGGAGAGCGTTAGATTGCATTTCTAAAGGTCACTGGTTTTGATCCCCGGTTTAAAAGTAGGGTTTTGGGAACATGGTTTGAGCTGTTCTTTAATGACCATTGTTAGGTGACCTTTGTGCCGAAATAGCTCAGTTGGGAGAGCGTTAGACTGAAGATCTAAAGGTCCCTGGTTCGATCCCTGGTTTCGGCAGAACAGAGGAGACTTTGAGGCACAAGTTGCCTCCATGATTAGAGCTTCTCAACTAGAGCAGTCTGAGTTGGTGCATTCATCTGCTCTATTTACAGATGCACTCATACCTGCAATGTAAAAAATAAGAGGAGAGGCGGGGCTATGATCGTTTAGCGCGTACACACGGTGCAGCAAGCGTTACGTTACCAGACCTTCCCACTTTGGGATGCGTTATCCTTTTGAGGGCTCCTTTTCCACGGTTCCGTCACGGCCTCTTGTGGACGAACCGTCCATACGATAAAGAACTATAGCGGATAACACCCGTTTTGTCTCCGTGTGGACGGGGCCTGAAAGTCCTGTCTTTTTTCACAAGGAGTTGTTTACATGTTTTAATGACTGCCTTTGTAGTGCATTCTCTGTGAGTAAACAGCTCAGTTGGGAGAGCGTTAGATTGCATTTCTAAAGGTCACTGGTTTCGATCCCTGGTTTAAAAGTAGGGTTTTGGGAACATGGTTTGAGATGTTGTTTAATGACCATTGTTAGGTGACCTTTGTGCCGAAATAGCTCAGTTGGGAGAGCGTTAGACTGAAGATCTAAAGGTCCCTGGTTCGATCCCTGGTTTCGGCAGAACAGAGGAGACTTAGAGGCACAAGTTGCCTCCATGATTAGAGTTTCTCAACTAGAGCACTCTGAGTTGGTGCACTCATCTGCTCTAATTACAGATGCACTCATACCTGCAATGTAAAAAATAAGAGGAGAGGCGGGGCTACGATCGTTTAGGGCGTACACACGGTGCAGCAAGCGTTACGTTACCAGACCTTCCCACTTTGGGATGCGTTATCGTTTGAGGGCTCCTTTTCCACGGTTCCGTTACGACCTCTTGTGGACGAACCGTCCATACGATAAAGAACTATAGCGGATAACACCCGTTTTGTCTCCGTGTGGACGGGGCCTGAAAGTCCTGTCTTTTTTCACAAGGAGTTGATTAAATGTTTTAATGACTGCCTTTGTAGTGCATTCTCTGTGAGTAAACAGCTCAGTTGGGAGAGCGTGAGATTGCATTTCTAAAGGTCACTGATTTCGATCCCTGGTTTAAAAGTAGGGTTTCAGGCACATGGTTTGAGCTGTTGTTTAATGACCATTGTTAGGTGACCTTTGTGCCGAAATAGCTCAGTTGGGAGAGCGTTAGACTGAAGATCTAAAGGTCCCTGGTTCGATCCCTGGTTTCGGCAGAACAGAGGAGACTTTGAGGCACAATTTGCCTCCATGATTAGAGCTGCTGGATTATATCAGTCTGATTCGGTGCCTTTCTCTGTTCTACATAGAGCACTTGTACTGGCTATTTAAAAATTCAGATTAAATCTAATTAAAAGCCAATCTGTCATCTAGTATTAGTTTAAAGTGCCGTTTCTGAAGATCCTGTCTTTTTCACGAGGGGTTGTTTAAGTTTTTTAATGACTGCCTTTGTAGTGCATTCTCTGTGAGTAAACAGCTCAGTTGGGAGAGCGTTAGATTGCATTTCTAAAGGTCACTGGTTTCGATCCCTGGTTTAAAAGTAGGGTTTTGGCAACATGGTTTGAGCTGTTGTTTAATGTCCATTGTTAGGTGACCTTTGTGCCGAAATAGCTCAGTTGGGAGAGCGTTAGACTGAAGATCTAAAGGTCCCTGGTTCGATCCCTGGTTTCGGCAGAGGAGACTTTGAGGCACAAGTTGCCTCCATGATTAGAGCTGCTGGATTATATCAGTCTGATTTGGTGCCTTTCTCTGTTCTACATATAGTAAGTTAATTAATACCTGCATTGTAACGTAGTCAGATGCTGAGTGACAGCTCATCTGCCATCTAGCATTATTTGAAAGCGAACTTTCAGAGAACGCTGTCTTGTTTTTTTCACGAGGTGTTATTTTTAATTTTTGGCAGACTGTCATTGTTTGGAGATGTTTCTGGTTCGATCCCTGGTTTCGGCAGCGAGGAGGAGACTTTTGGGCACAAGTTGCCTCCATGATAAAAGCTCCTGGATTATAGCAGTCTGATTTGGTGCCTTTCTCTGTTCTACAAGTAGGTTCTCTTACACCTGCAGTGAAAGATAGTCAGATACTAAGTGACAGCTCATCTACCACCTAGTATTAGTTCAAATACTCTCTGAAAATGCTGTCTTTTTCACCAGTTGTTGTGTTAAGTGTTTGTGATGCTGCCATTGTGTTGTAGCATTTTGTGCCGAAATAGCTCAGTTGGGAGAGCGTTAGACTGAAGATCTAAAGGTCCCTGGTTCGATCCCTGGTTTCGGCAGAACAGAGGAGACTTTTAGGCACAGGTTGCCTCCATGATAAAAGCAGCTGGATTATATCAGTCTGATTTGGTGCCTTTCTCTGTTCTACATACATCACTTGTACCGGCTATTTAAAAATTCAGATTAAATCTAATTAAAAGCCAATCCGTCATCTAGTATTAGTTTAAAGTGCAGTTTCTGAAGATCCTGTCTTTTTCACAAGGGGTTGTTTAAGTTTTTGAATGACTGCCTTTGTAGTGCATTCTCAGTGAGTAAACAGCTCAGTTGGGAGAGCGTGAGATTGCATTTCTAAAGGTCACTGGTTTCGATCCCTGGTTTAAAAGTAGGGTTTTAGGCAAATGGTTTGAGCTGTTGTTTAATGACCATTGTTAGGTGACCTTTGTGCCGAAATAGCTCAGTTGGGAGAGCGTTAGACTGAAGATCTAAAGGTCCCTGGTTCGATCCCTGGTTTCGGCAGAACAGAGGAGAATTTGAGGCACAAGTTGCTTCCATGATTAGAGCTGCTCAACTAGAGCAGTCTGATTTGGTGTCTTCATCTGCACTAATTACAGATGCACTCATACCTGCAATGTAAAAAAATAAGAGGAGAGGCGGGGCTATGATTGTTTAGGGTGTACACACGGTGCAGCAAGCGTTACGTTACCAGACCTTCCCACTTTGGGATGTGTTATCGTTTAAGGGCTCCTTTTCCACGGTTCCGTTACGGCCTCTTGTGGACGAACCGTCCATACGATAAAGAACCATAGCGCATAACACCCGTTTTGTCTCCGTGTGGACGGGGCCTGAAAGTCCTGTCTTTTTTCACAAGGAGTTGTTTAAATGTTTTAATGACTGCCTTTGTAGTGCATTCTCTGTGAGTAAACAGCTCAGTTGGGAGAGCGTTAGATTGCATTTCTAAAGGTCACTGGTTTTGATCCCCGGTTTAAAAGTAGGGTTTTGGGAACACGGTTTGAGCTGTTGTTTAATGAGCATTGTTAGGTGACCTTTGTGCCGAAATAGCTCAGTTGGGAGAGCGTTAGACTGAAGATCTAAAGGTCCCTGGTTCGATCCCTGGTTTCGGCAGAACAGAGGAGACTTTTAGGCACAGGTTGCCTCCATAATAAAAACAGCTGGATTATATCAGTCTGATTCGGTGCCTTTCTCTGTTCTACATACAGCACTTGTACCGGTTATTTAAAAATTCAGATTAAATCTAATTAAAATCCAATCCGTCATCTAGTATTAGTTTAAAGTGCAGTTTCTGAAGATCCTGTCTTTTTCACGAGGGGTTGTTTAAATGTTTTAATGACTGCCTTTGTAGTGCATTCTCTGTGAGTAAACAGCTCAGTTGGGAGAGCGTTAGATTGCATTTCTAAAGTTCACTGGTTTCGATCCCCGGTTTAAAAGTAGGGTTTTGGGAACATGGTTTGAGCTGTTGTTTAATGACCATTGTTAGGTGACCTTTGTGCCGAAATAGCTCAGTTGGGAGAGCGTTAGACTGAAGATCTAAAGGTCCCTGGTTCGATCCCTGGTTTCGGCAGAACAGAGGAGACTTAGAGGCACAAGTTGCCTCCATGATTAGAGCTGCTCAACTAGAGCAGTCTGAGTTGGTGCCTTCATCTGCTCTATTTACAGATGCACTCATACCTGCAATGTAAAAAATAAGAGGAGAGGTGGGGCTATGATCGTTTAGGGCGTACACACGGTGCCGCAAGCGTTACGTTACCAGATCGGGCCCGGCGCCACGAGGGGGCATTGCCCCCTCAGTTGTGTTATTTGCCCCCTCACTTTGAGCATCATTCATTCATCAAAAAGTACAATAAATGTCACAATTATTAAATAACTTTAAAAAAAAAAAAATCACAATACACGTTGCTATGTTTAGATCAGATATGTGGGCAGGCAGTCAAGCAATGTGTAAAAAAGCCTCAACCCCAAGTGAGCTAGTCTTAATGTTAGCGTGTGTGCTTAGCTGTAAACACAGTCGGATGGGTGACCAAAACGTCCCCGTTTCCGGGCAGAGTCCCCGTTTTCGGCGGCTGGTACCCGGTTGAAACTCCCGAAAATGTTCCCGTTTTTGAACGTGCGTTAAAAAAAATAGAGCAAGGTGAAATCAAATGTTACATGTCAGTAAAAACAGAGTAACAGTGTTTTGCCTGTTTGTAGCGTTAGCGTATTTCTTCTTCTACTACTACTACTACTTCTTCTTCTTCTTCTTCTTCTTCTTCTTCTTCTTTTGTCTTTATTGGCGAATCGCTGCCCCTTGGAGCATATATCGCCACCTACTGTTGATGTATTAAATGTTCATATTAAATCCTTGTCCTCAGACCAGTGTTTTTGAGGAACTTGAAGATCAGCTTGTTTGCTTAATTTCTTGATTTACTTTCGTATATTGACTTGAAATCCATGTTGTTTGACATCAACAAAAAATAGGACAAACAACTACAGATAGCACCACACGTGATGGTTACTTGTTATTATTTAGCGCTGTATGGATCAGGTGTTTTCCAAAGCGAGCCCTTTTACTAGAATAATAATATGTTATGTATTATATCAACCATATTGGTACAATGAGCGACATCTCGTGACGGATTTTGGAACATTGATTTGATTTTTCTCATGGCAGTTAGACTCTAGAGACAAACCAGGGGACTTTATTTTTATTTTTCAGCGAGGAGGCGACTTTTGGGCAGAAGTTGCCTCCACGATAAAAGCTACTGGATTATAGCAGTCTGATTTGGTGCCTTTCTCTGTTCTACATACAGCACTTGTACCGGCTATTTAAAAATTCAGATTAAATCTAATTAAAAGCCAATCTTTCATCTAGTATTAGTTTAAAGTGCCGTTTCTGAAGATCCTGTCTTTTTCACGAGGGGTTGTTTAAGTTTTTTAATGACTGCCTTTGTAGTGCATTCTCTGTGAGTAAACAGCTCAGTTGGGAGAGCGTTAGATTGCATTTCTAAAGGTCACTGGTTTCGATCCCTGGTTTAAAAGTAGGGTTTTGGGAACATGGTTTGAGCTGTTGTTTAATGAGCATTGTTAGGTGACCTTTGTGCCGAAATAGCTCAGTTGGGAGAGCGTTAGACTGAAGATCTAAAGGTCCCTGGTTCGATCCCTGGTTTCGGCAGAACAGAGGAGACTTTGAGGCACAAGTTGCCTCCATGATTAGAGCTTCTCAACTAGAGCAGTCTGAGTTGGTGCATTCATCTGCTCTATTTACAGATGCACTCATACCTGCAATGTAAAAAATAAGAGGAGAGGCGGGGCTATGATCGTTTAGCGCGTACACACGGTGCAGCAAGCGTTACGTTACCAGACCTTCCCACTTTGGGATGCGTTATCGTTTTGAGGGCTCCTTTTCCACGGTTCCGTCACGGCCTCTTGTGGACGAACCGTCCATACGATAAAGAACTATAGCGGATAACACCCGTTTTGTCTCCGTGTGGACGGGGCCTGAAAGTCCTGTCTTTTTTCACAAGGAGTTGTTTACATGTTTTAATGACTGCCTTTGTAGTGCATTCTCTGTGAGTAAACAGCTCAGTTGGGAGAGCGTTAGATTGCATTTCTAAAGGTCACTGGTTTCGATCCCTGGTTTAAAAGTAGGGTTTTGGGAACATGGTTTGAGATGTTGTTTAATGACCATTGTTAGGTGACCTTTGTGCCGAAATAGCTCAGTTGGGAGAGCGTTAGACTGAAGATCTAAAGGTCCCTGGTTCGATCCCTGGTTTCGGCAGAACAGAGGAGACTTTGAGGCACAAGTTGCCTCCATGATTAGAGCTGCTGGATTATATCAGTCTGATTCGGTGCTTTTCTCTGTTCTACATAGAGCACTTGTACCGGCTATTTAAAAATTAAGATTAAATCTAATTAAAAGCCAATCTGTCATCTAGTATTAGTTTAAAGTGCCGTTTCTGAAGATCCTGTCTTTTTCACGAGGGGTTGTTTAAGTTTTTTAATGACTGCCTTTGTAGTGCATTCTCTGTGAGTAAACAGCTCAGTTGGGAGAGCGTTAGATTGCATTTCTAAAGGTCACTGGTTTCGATCCCTGGTTTAAAAGTAGGGTTTTGGCAACATGGTTTGAGCTGTTGTTTAATGTCCATTGTTAGGTGACCTTTGTGCCGAAATAGCTCAGTTGGGAGAGCGTTAGACTGAAGATCTAAAGGTCCCTGGTTCGATCCCTGGTTTCGGCAGAACAGAGGAGACTTTGAGGCACAAATTGCCTCCATGATTAGAGCTTCTCAACTAGAGCAGTCTGAGTTGGTGCATTCATCTGCTCTATTTACAGATGCACTCATACCTGCAATGTAAAAAATAAGAGGAGAGGCGGGGCTATGATCGTTTAGCGCGTACACACGGTGCAGCAAGCGTTACGTTACCAGACCTTCCCACTTTGGGATGCGTTATCGTTTTGAGGGCTCCTTTTCCACGGTTCCGTCACGGCCTCTTGTGGACGAACCGTCCATACGATAAAGAACTATAGCGGATAACACCCGTTTTGTCTCCGTGTGGACGGGGCCTGAAAGTCCTGTCTTTTTTCACAAGGAGTTGTTTACATGTTTTAATGACTGCCTTTGTAGTGCATTCTCTGTGAGTAAACAGCTCAGTTGGGAGAGCGTTAGATTGCATTTCTAAAGGTCACTGGTTTCGATCCCTGGTTTAAAAGTAGGGTTTTGGGAACATGGTTTGAGATGTTCTTTAATGACCATTGTTAGGTGACCTTTGTGCCGAAATAGCTCAGTTGGGAGAGCGTTAGACTGAAGATCTAAAGGTCCCTGGTTCGATCCCTGGTTTCGGCAGAACAGAGGAGACTTAGAGGCACAAGTTGCCTCCATGATTAGAGTTTCTCAACTAGAGCACTCTGAGTTGGTGCATTCATCTGCTCTAATTACAGATGCACTCATACCTGCAATGTAAAAAATAAGAGGAGAGGCGGGGCTATGATCGTTTAGGGCGTACACACGGTGCAGCAAGCGTTACGTTACCAGACCTTCCCACTTTGGGATGCGTTATCGTTTGAGGGCTCCTTTTCCACGGTTCCGTTACGACCTCTTGTGGACGAACCGTCCATACGATAAAGAACTATAGCGGATAACACCCGTTTTGTCTCCGTGTGGACGGGGCCTGAAAGTCCTGTCTTTTTTCACAAGGAGTTGATTAAATGTTTTAATGACTGCCTTTTTAGTGCATTCTCTGTGATTAAACAGCTCAGTTGGGAGAGCGTGAGATTGCATTTCTAAAGGTCACTGATTTCGATCCCTGGTTTAAAAGTAGGGTTTCAGGCACATGGTTTGAGCTGTTGTTTAATGACCATTGTTAGGTGACCTTTGTGCCGAAATAGCTCAGTTGGGAGAGCGTTAGACTGAAGATCTAAAGGTCCCTGGTTCGATCCCTGGTTTCGGCAGAACAGAGGAGACTTTGAGGCACAATTTGCCTCCATGATTAGAGCTGCTGGATTATATCAGTCTGATTCGCTGCCTTTCTCTGTTCTACATAGAGCACTTGTACCGGCTATTTAAAAATTCAGATTAAATCTAATTAAAAGCCAATCTGTCATCTAGTATTAGTTTAAAGTGCCGTTTCTGAAGATCCTGTCTTTTTCACGAGGGGTTGTTTAAAGGCCATGTAATGCATCTAACACAGGTGTTTTTTAACATGTAGTTTAGATATCACCAGAATAAAAATAAATAAAAATGTTTAAAGTTTGGTCATAATTAAATGACATATACGTTAAAAACCGATGTTGGTTCCGAAGTTTGCCGAGTACGCCCCCGATCACTCCCGAACGAGCGGTGACGTCACACGTGGCAAACATTGCCATCTGATCAAATCAGTCCAAATGGCAAGCAACGCGACAACTTCAGACAGCGACAGCGAGAGCGATCATTCAAGCTCAGATTCGGTGGGTTATCTGGATTCAGTTACAGAAGTAGAGAGTGAACCAGCTAGCCTTTCACTTCAAGGCATCTTGCCTTATCAGTACGAGCCTCCTGCCCGGCAATCGAACAACGAGGCAGAAACTTGTGAAAGAGAAGCGGATTCCGCAGCCGGCGAGACTCGAGTCAGCAATACTGAATGGTAAATTCAGTTTTATTTAATTTGACCTGCACTAAATGTCGATCTTAATTTGTCATCTGTTCCTCACACGTCCGGCAGATATTGTTTTTTTTTTAATGTTATGTACAATATTCAGGTGTAGGCTACATGTCAATGCTGTGAAAGCATGCCCACTGCAGATGAATGTGTATGCTGCAGAGAGATCTGGCAGGTGATGGAACAAATAGACAGTTTGCAACCTACTGACCAGATAGCAGAGTCCTGAATCGGGTCGGGTATCCGTGGGTGGGCCTACCCGACGGGTGACCCGCAAAAAAGGTGATTTGCGGGTGGTATTTTTTCAAAGGCTTTTTTCCGGGTTCGCTTCTGGGTAAAACAAAGATGATGCGGGTCCGGTTGCGGGTCTTGCATAATAAATATATTTAAACAATAATAATTTAGTTTAATGTTTAAATCCTCAGACCTCTCCTCCGCGGGACCGAGCATAATCATAACCTCTGCAGCGCATCTATCTGCTGCTGAGCGCACCACATTCTGAATGGCTGAGGTGAAGCTCTCTAGCGGAGAATACACAATTTTCAATAACTCTTCTTCAAGAGCGAAATCCAACGTCTGGGAGGCTTTTGGTGTCAACCTAGATGGAGAAAATAAACAACATCCCAGGCTTTTTGAGACAAATATGCAACTGCGTGTGTTAATAATTGCACGTTGTCACTGCTTATATATATATGCGGGTTCGGGTCGGGTTGCGGATCTTGTGCCGGCGGGTCGGGTCGGGTTGCGGAACTAATTGGCAATATGTGCGGGTAGCGGGGCGGGTTCGGTACTGCACGTCACGGGTGCGGGGCGGGAGCGGGTCTTGAAAATCAGACCCGTGCAGGACTCTGCCAGATAGAAGACACCGACGAGAAACCAAGGTGCATTATTAGCCACCCAGGCTTTAGAGAAGGCTGTCTCAGTGTTTGGACACTGAAAATAGCGTATCTTCAATACAAACAACAACACAGAGCAGTTGATGGCCCACTACACCAGTAAGTAAATATTGATTGACTCAACTGCCTATTGCAGCTTTGCTTTCATATAATACTTTTAGTCGCTACAGATATAGTACACTTTTAAAGATACCATTAAACTCTTTCAAGCAGTCAAAAACAGCTTGGCTTTTATTTTTTCTGTGTATGCAAGTTCAATGTATGCTTGGGAAAAGAAACAACTACACATGTGAGGAAATATATAAGAGGTCTATGATTCTGTCAAGCAGTCATGTATAACCTCATATTTATTTTGTACAAGTAAAATACAAATATCATGTTATAAGCCAATTTGTAACCATTGCTACATAATAGTACTACATAACATTTTATTTTTCTCCAAATATATTTATAATCTGTATACTTTTTTTTCATTAGGAAGTATCGATATAGCCTACAGCTTATCGACAGTTTGTACGTTGGTGCTGGGGTGTACTCGGCCCAAAAATCAGAGTCCCGCTGCGTGCTGTAACCGAGATACGGAAGACTTACCCTGAACCGGGAGGCCGCTATCAGGGATTTCAATGGCCAAATCTGTAATTTGACATAAATCATGCAGCGGAACTGGTTAAAATGGTTTCACATGATGTAAATAATTTACAAAGTACATCATTTACAATATTATTTTTCCAAAGAAACATGTAAATATAACAACATTTTCCAAATCACAAGTTTGTAAGATTGTATTAATTTACTGTTTGATAAATAAAAAAGGGTTCTTTTGTTAATTTTTCACTTGTATCATTTGATCTTTATTGCAGTGTACATTAGTCTATTTTGGTATGTGCGAGCCCACAAATAATTAAAAGTGGTAAAAATAATAAAGATATTCAGACGTAATTCATTTTTGGCCTTACTTATTTCACTTCAACTTTTATATATTTCAGTCACTAGGCAAGTTCACTGTACTCTGGTGACATTTAGCTCAAGCTGGCATAACACCTGTAGTAACTTAATTCTGACCCGAGTTTTGTGCACAATCTTCCAGCACCCATGATCAATGTTTATAGCAATCAGGAAACATTCACAGCTCACAACTACACATCGCTTCCCCATCATGAATTGTTAGATAAAAAAAGTTTAGCGAGGTCCGGTTACACATATGTTGAGCGAAAATAGCGGAAGGATACAAAACAAACAATCTAGACGAGGCTGGTGTTTGCCACGTGTGACGTCACACAGCTGGGTTAATGGCTGGCAAGCTTTTCGCTACCGGAGCGGAATAACACGGGAAAGTGGCACACATTTCATGTTATTTGGGGGGTATTTATGGAAAGAATCATTGATGTTGATATGTCAAACGAAACAGTGGAAAGTGATGAAGCGATTTATTAACACAGAATAACATTTATTTTGGACATTACATGGACTTTAAGTTTTTTAATGACTGCCTTTGTAGTGCATTCTCTGTGAGTAAACAGCTCAGTTGGGAGAGCGTTAGATTGCATTTCTAAAGGTCACTGGTTTCGATCCCTGGTTTAAAAGTAGGGTTTTGGCAACATGGTTTGAGCTGTTGTTTAATGTCCATTGTTAGGTGACCTTTGTGCCAAAATAGCTCAGTTGGGAGAGCGTTAGACTGAAGATCTAAAGGTCCCTGGTTCGGTCCCTGGTTTCGGCAGAGGAGACTTTGAGGCACAAGTTGCCTCCATGATTAGAGCTGCTGGATTATATCAGTCTGATTTGGTGCCTTTCTCTGTTCTACATATAGTAAGTTAATTAATACCTGCATTGTAACGTAGTCAGATGCTGAGTGACAGCTCATCTGCCATCTAGCATTATTTGAAAGCGAACTTTCAGAGAACGCTGTCTTGTTTTTTTCACGAGGTGTTATTTTTAATTTTTGGCAGACTGTCATTGTTTGGAGATGTTTCTGGTTCGATCCCTGGTTTCGGCAGCGAGGAGGAGACTTTTGGGCACAAGTTGCCTCCATGATAAAAGCTCCTGGATTATAGCAGTCTGATTTGGTGCCTTTCTCTGTTCTACAAGTAGGTTCTCTTACACCTGCAGTGAAAGATAGTCAGATACTAAGTGACAGCTCATCTACCACCTAGTATTAGTTCAAATACTCTCTGAAAATGCTGTCTTTTTCACCAGTTGTTGTGTTAAGTGTTTGTGATGCTGCCATTGTTTTGTAGCATTTTGTGCCGAAATAGCTCAGTTGGGAGAGCGTTAGACTGAAGATCTAAAGGTCCCTGGTTCGATCCCTGGTTTCGGCAGAACAGAGGAGACTTTTAGGCACAGGTTGCCTCCATGATAAAAGCAGCTGGATTATATCAGTCTGATTTGGTGCCTTTCTCTGTTCTACATACAGCACTTGTACCGGCTATTTAAAAATTCAGATTAAATCTAATTAAAAGCCAATCCGTCATCTAGTATTACGGCCCGTCTACACTACAGGCATGAAAAAATCCTGAAGCTGGGCGTGTCTGAAGCTTGGCGATTGTTTGCGAGCAACCAATCACATGAATCTCCCGCCCCCGACATACAAAGCAATAGCAATGTTAAAACGAAGTAAACTGGATATAAACTCTCCAAACAGGCGAAAAAACTATCAGTTTCACCCACTGTCTCTGCCACCTCACTCCATGCCTGGTTCCTCCGGTTTGTATCCCGGTAAATAGTTCCGGTCGTAAAGAACCGGGTGATTTGCTACCGTAATATCTCGTTTGGAATATGAGGAAATGAACTCTGGCTCTCTCAGCTTGCACGCGGTTTGATTGGCTGCGCTTGCACTGGCGGGATTTGCATAAACGGGATTTGATTGGCTGATGCCAAGCATCGAGCCTCAAAAGTTGAACATTGTTCAACTTTTGATGCCGATAGATGCTCGTGATGCTTGCAAAGCCATGCCATGCTCCCCACAATGCAGTTCGGCGAAGATTAAAAATCTTCTACGTCACCCCATTCAAGTGAATGGGCGAAGCGTTGAAAGCATTTTTTGATGCCTGTAGTGTAGACGTACCGTTAGTTTAAAGTGCAGTTTCTGAAGATCCTGTCTTTTTCACAAGGGGTTGTTTAAGTTTTTGAATGACTGCCTTTGTAGTGCATTCTCAGTGAGTAAACAGCTCAGTTGGGAGAGCGTGAGATTGCATTTCTAAAGGTCCCTGGTTCGATCCCTGGTTTCGGCAGAACAGAGGAGAATTTGAGGCACAAGTTGCTTCCATGATTAGAGCTGCTCAACTAGAGCAGTCTGATTTGGTGTCTTCATCTGCACTAATTACAGATGCACTCATACCTGCAATGTAAAAAAATAAGAGGAGAGGCGGGGCTATGATTGTTTAGGGTGTACACACGGTGCAGCAAGCGTTACGTTACCAGACCTTCCCACTTTGGGATGTGTTATCGTTTAAGGGCTCCTTTTCCACGGTTCCGTTACGGCCTCTTGTGGACGAACCGTCCATACGATAAAGAACTATAGCGGATAACACCCGTTTTGTCTCCGTGTGGACGGGGCCTGAAAGTCCTGTCTTTTTTCACAAGGAGTTGTTTAAATGTTTTAATGACTGCCTTTGTAGTGCATTCTCTGTGAGTAAACAGCTCAGTTGGGAGAGCGTTAGATTGCATTTCTAAAGGTCACTGGTTTTGATCCCCGGTTTAAAAGTAGGGTTTTGGGAACATGGTTTGAGCTGTTCTTTAATGACCATTGTTAGGTGACCTTTGTGCCGAAATAGCTCAGTTGGGAGAGCGTTAGACTGAAGATCTAAAGGTCCCTGGTTCGATCCCTGGTTTCGGCAGAACAGAGGAGACTTTTAGGCACAGGTTGCCTCCATAATAAAAACAGCTGGATTATATCAGTCTGATTCGGTGCCTTTCTCTGTTCTACATACAGCACTTGTACCGGCTATTTAAAAATTCAGATTAAATCTAATTAAAAGCCAATCCGTCATCTAGTATTAGTTTAAAGTGCAGTTTCTGAAGATCCTGTCTTTTTCACGAGGGGTTGTTTAAGTTTTTTAATGACTGCCTTTGTAGTGCATTCTCTGTGAGTAAACAGCTCAGTTGGGAGAGCGTGAGATTGCATTTCTAAAGGTCACTGGTTTCGATCCCTGGTTTAAAAGTAGGGTTTTGGGAACACGGTTTGAGCTGTTGTTTAATGAGCATTGTTAGGTGACCTTTGTGCCGAAATAGCTCAGTTGGGAGAGCGTTAGACTGAAGCTCTAAAGGTCCCTGGTTCGATCCCTGGTTTCGGCAGAACAGAGGAGACTTTGAGGCACAAGTTTCCTCCATGATTAGAGCTGCTCAACTAGAGCAGTCTGAGTTGGTGCCTTCCTCTGCTCTAATTACAGATGCACTCATACCTGCAATGTAAAAAATAAGAGGAGAGGCGGGGCTATGATCGTTTAGGGCGTACACACGGTGCCGCAAGCGTTACGTTACCAGACCGGGCCCGGCGCCACTGCCCCCTCAGTTGTGTTATTTGCCCCCTCACTTTGAGCATCATTCATTCATCAACAAGTACAATAAATGTCACAATTATTAAATAACTTTAAATATTTTTTTTCCACAATACACGTTACTATGTTTAGATCAGATATGTGGGCAGGCAGTCAAGCAATGTGTAAAAAAGCCTCAACCCCAAGTGAGCTAGTCTTAATGTTAGCGTGTGTGCTTAGCTGTAAACACAGTCGGATGGGTGACCAAAACGTCCCCGTTTCCGGGCAGAGTCCCCGTTTTCGGTGGCTGGTACCCGGTTGAAACTCCCGAAAATGTTCCCGTTTTTGAACGTGCGTTAAAAAAAATAGAGCAAGGTAAAAATCAAATGTTACATGTCAGTAAAAACAGAGTAACAGTGTTTTGCCTGTTTGTAGCGTTAGCGTATTTCTTCTTCTACTACTACTACTACTACTTCTTCTTCTTCTTCTTTTGTCTTTATTGGCGAATCGCTTCCCCTTGGAGCATATATCGCCACCTACTGTTGATGTATTAAATGTTCATATTAAATCCTTGTCCTCAGACCAGTGTTTTTGAGGAACTTGAAGATCAGCTTGTTTGCTTAATTTCTTGATTTACTTTCGTATATTGACTTGAAATCCATGTTGTTTGACATCAACAAAAAATAAGACAAACAACTACAGATAGCACCACACGTGATGGTTACTTGTTATTATTTAGCGCTGTATGGATCAGGTGTTTGCCAAAGCGAGCCCTTTTACTAGAATAATAATATGTTATGTATTATATCAACCATATTGGTACAATGAGCGACATCTCGTGGCGGATTTTGGAACATTGATTTGATTTTTCTCATGGCAGTTAGACTCTAGAGACAAACCAGGGGACTTTATTTTTATTTTTCAGCGAGGAGGAGACTTTTGGGCAGAAGTTGCCTCCATGATAAAAGCTACTGGATTATAGCAGTCTGATTTGGTGCCTTTCTCTGTTCTACATACAGCACTTGTACCGGCTATTTAAAAATTCAGATTAAATCTAATTAAAAGCCAATCTTTCATCTAGTATTAGTTTAAAGTGCCGTTTCTGAAGATCCTGTCTTTTTCACGAGGGGTTGTTTAAGTTTTTTAATGACTGCCTTTGTAGTGCATTCTCTGTGAGTAAACAGCTCAGTTGGGAGAGCGTGAGATTGCATTTCTAAAGGTCACTGATTTCGATCCCTGGTTTAAAAGTAGGGTTTTAGGCACATGGTTTGAGCTGTTGTTTAATGAGCATTGTTAGGTGACCTTTGTGCCGAAATAGCTCAGTTGGGAGAGCGTTAGACTGAAGATCTAAAGGTCCCTGGTTCGATCCCTGGTTTCGGCAGCGAGGAGGAGACTTTTGGGCAGCAGTTGCCTCCATGATAAAAGCTACTGGATTATAGCAGTCTGAGTTGGTGCCTTTCTCTGTTCTACAAGTAGGTTCTCTTACACCTGCAGTGAAAGATAGTCAGATGCTAAGTGACAGCTCATCTACCACCTAGTATTAGTTCAAATACTCTCTGAAAATGCTGTCTTTTTCACCAGTTGTTGTTTTAAGTGTTTTTGATGCTGCCATTGTGTTGTAGCATTTTGTGCCAAAATAGCTCAGTTGGGAGAGCGTTAGACTGAAGATCTAAAGGTCCCTGGTTCGATCCCTGGTTTCGGCAGAACAGAGGAGACTTTTAGGCACAGGTTGCCTCCATAATAAAAACAGCTGGATTATATCAGTCTGATTCGGTGCCTTTCTCTGTTCTACATACAGCACTTGTACCGGCTATTTAAAAATTCAGATTAAATCTAATTAAAAGCCAATCCGTCATCTAGTATTAGTTTAAAGTGCAGTTTCTGAAGATCCTGTCTTTTTCACGAGGGGTTGTTTAAGTTTTTTAATGACTGCCTTTGTAGTGCATTCTCTGTGAGTAAACAGCTCAGTTGGGAGAGCGTGAGATTGCATTTCTAAAGGTCACTGGTTTCGATCCCTGGTTTAAAAGTAGGGTTTTGGGAACACGGTTTGAGCTGTTGTTTAATGAGCATTGTTAGGTGACCTTTGTGCCGAAATAGCTCAGTTGGGAGAGCGTTAGACTGAAGCTCTAAAGGTCCCTGGTTCGATCCCTGGTTTCGGCAGAACAGAGGAGACTTTGAGGCACAAGTTTCCTCCATGATTAGAGCTGCTCAACTAGAGCAGTCTGAGTTGGTGCCTTCCTCTGCTCTAATTACAGATGCACTCATACCTGCAATGTAAAAAATAAGAGGAGAGGCGGGGCTATGATCGTTTAGGGCGTACACACGGTGCCGCAAGCGTTACGTTACCAGACCGGGCCCGCCGCCACTGCCCCCTCAGTTGTGTTATTTGCCCCCTCACTTTGAGCATCATTCATTCATCAACAAGTACAATAAATGTCACAATTATTAAATAACTTTAAATATTTTTTTTCCACAATACACGTTACTATGTTTAGATCAGATATGTGGGCAGGCAGTCAAGCAATGTGTAAAAAAGCCTCAACCCCAAGTGAGCTAGTCTTAATGTTAGCGTGTGTGCTTAGCTGTAAACACAGTCGGATGGGTGACCAAAACGTCCCCGTTTCCGGGCAGAGTCCCCGTTTTCGGTGGCTGGTACCCGGTTGAAACTCCCGAAAATGTTCCCGTTTTTGAACGTGCGTTAAAAAAAATAGAGCAAGGTAAAAATCAAATGTTACATGTCAGTAAAAACAGAGTAACAGTGTTTTGCCTGTTTGTAGCGTTAGCGTATTTCTTCTTCTACTACTACTACTACTACTTCTTCTTCTTCTTCTTTTGTCTTTATTGGCGAATCGCTTCCCCTTGGAGCATATATCGCCACCTACTGTTGATGTATTAAATGTTCATATTAAATCCTTGTCCTCAGACCAGTGTTTTTGAGGAACTTGAAGATCAGCTTGTTTGCTTAATTTCTTGATTTACTTTCGTATATTGACTTGAAATCCATGTTGTTTGACATCAACAAAAAATAGGACAAACAACTACAGATAGCACCACACGTGATGGTTACTTGTTATTATTTAGCGCTGTATGGATCAGGTGTTTGCCAAAGCGAGCCCTTTTACTAGAATAATAATATGTTATGTATTATATCAACCATATTGGTACAATGAGCGACATCTCGTGGCGGATTTTGGAACATTGATTTGATTTTTCTCATGGCAGTTAGACTCTAGAGACAAACCAGGGGACTTTATTTTTATTTTTCAGCGAGGAGGAGACTTTTGGGCAGAAGTTGCCTCCATGATAAAAGCTACTGGATTATAGCAGTCTGATTTGGTGCCTTTCTCTGTTCTACATACAGCACTTGTACCGGCTATTTAAAAATTCAGATTAAATCTAATTAAAAGCCAATCTTTCATCTAGTATTAGTTTAAAGTGCCGTTTCTGAAGATCCTGTCTTTTTCACGAGGGGTTGTTTAAGTTTTTTAATGACTGCCTTTGTAGTGCATTCTCTGTGAGTAAACAGCTCAGTTGGGAGAGCGTGAGATTGCATTTCTAAAGGTCACTGATTTCGATCCCTGGTTTAAAAGTAGGGTTTTAGGCACATGGTTTGAGCTGTTGTTTAATGAGCATTGTTAGGTGACCTTTGTGCCGAAATAGCTCAGTTGGGAGAGCGTTAGACTGAAGATCTAAAGGTCCCTGGTTCGATCCCTGGTTTCGGCAGCGAGGAGGAGACTTTTGGGCAGCAGTTGCCTCCATGATAAAAGCTACTGGATTATAGCAGTCTGAGTTGGTGCCTTTCTCTGTTCTACAAGTAGGTTCTCTTACACCTGCAGTGAAAGATAGTCAGATGCTAAGTGACAGCTCATCTACCACCTAGTATTAGTTCAAATACTCTCTGAAAATGCTGTCTTTTTCACCAGTTGTTGTTTTAAGTGTTTTTGATGCTGCCATTGTGTTGTAGCATTTTGTGCCAAAATAGCTCAGTTGGGAGAGCGTTAGACTGAAGATCTAAAGGTCCCTGGTTCGATCCCTGGTTTCGGCAGAACAGAGGAGACTTTGAGGCACAAGTTGCCTCCATGATTAGAGCTTCTCAACTAGAGCAGTCTGAGTTGGTGCATTCATCTGCTCTATTTACAGATGCACTCATACCTGCAATGTAAAAAATAAGAGGAGAGGCGGGGCTATGATCGTTTAGAGCGTACACACGTGCAGCAAGCGTTATGTTACTAGACCTTCCCACTTTGGGATGCGTTATCGTTTGAGGGCTCCTTTTCCACGGTTCCGTCACGGCCTCTTGTGGACGAACCGTCCATACGATAAAGAACTACAGCGGATAACACCCGTTTTGTCTCCGTGTGGACGGGGCCTGAAAGTCCTGTCTTTTTTCAAAAGGAGTTGTTTAAATGTTTTAATGACTGCCTTTGTAGTGCATTCTCTTTGAATAAACAGCTCAGTTGGGAGAGCGTGAGATTGCATTTCTAAAGGTCACTGATTTCGATCCCTGGTTTAAAAGTAGGGTTTTGGGAACAAGGTTTGAGCTGTTATTTAATGACCATTGTTAGTTGACCTTTGTGCCGAAATAGCTCAGTTGGGAGAGCGTTAGACTGAAGATCTAAAAGTCCCTGGTTCGATCCCTGGTTTCGGCAGAACAGAGGAGACTTTGAGGCAGAAGTTGCCTCCATGATTAAAGCAGCTGGATTATATCAGTCTGATTTGGTGCCTTTCTCTGTTCTACATACAGCACTTGTACCAGCAATGTAAAAATTCAGATGAATACTAATTAAAAGCCAATCCGTCATCTAGTATTAGTTTAAAGTGCAGTTTCTGAAGATCCTGTCTTTTTTACGAGGGGTTGTTTAAGTTTTTTAATGACTGCCTTTGTAGTGCATTCTCAGTGAGTAAACAGCTCAGTTGGGAGAGCGTGAGATTGCATTTCTAAAGGTCACTGGTTTCGATCCCTGGTTTAAAAGTAGGGTTTTGGGAACATGGTTTGAGCTGTTGTTTAATGAGCATTGTTAGGTGACCTTTGTGCCGAAATAGCTCAGTTGGGAGAGCGTTAGACTGAAGATCTAAAGGTCCCTGGTTCGATCCCTGGTTTCGGCAGCCGAAAGGTGACTTTTGGGCACAAATTGCCTCGATGGTGCTGCTAGACATAGTTGTAGCATTTGGTGCCTTTCTCTGCTGTACAAAAGGGTTCACTGATACCTGCAATGTAAAATATTCAAAGGCAGATTATGATACTATTAGTTAAACACAATTCGGAAGATCCTGTTATTTTAACGTAGACTGTTTTGTAGCAGTTTTGTGCCGAAATAGCTCAGTTGGGAGAGCGTTAGACTGAAGATCTAAAGGTCCCTGGTTCGATCCCTGGTTTCGGCAGAGGAAACTTTTAAGCACAATTTGGCTCCATCATCATTAGAGCTGCTGAATTATATCTGGTGCCTTTCTCTGTTCTACAAGTAGGTTTTCTTACACCTGCAATGTAAAATAGTCAGATGCTAAGTGACAGCTCATCGACCACCTAGTATTAGTTCAAATACTCTCTGGAAATTGTGTATTTTTCATGAGTAGTTGTTTTAAGTGTTTGTCAGACTGTCATTGTTTTGACGCTATTTGTGCCGAAATAGCTCAGTTGGGAGAGCGTTAGACTGAAGATCTAAAGGTCCCTGGTTCGATCCCTGGTTTCGGCAGAACAGAGGAGACTTTGAGGCACAAGTTGCCTCCATGATTAGAGCTGCTGGATTATATCAGTCTGATTTGGTGCCTTTCTCTGTTCTACATATAGTAAGTTAATTAATACCTGCATTGTAACATAGTCAGATGCTGAGTGACAGCTCATCTGCCATCTAGCATTAGTTGAAAGCCAACTTTCAGAGAACGCTGTCTTTTTTTTTCACGAGGTTTTATTTTTAATTTTTGGCAGACTGTCATTGTTTGGAGATGTTTCTGGTTCGATCCCTGGTTTCGGCAGAACAGAGGAGACTTTTAGGCACAAGTTGCCTCCATGATAAAAGCAGCTGGATTATATCAGTCTGATTTGGTGCCTTTCTCTGTTCTACATACAGCACTTGTACCGGCTATTTAAAAATTAAGATTAAATCTAATTAAAAGCCAATCTGTCATCTGGTATTAGTTTAAAGTGCCGTTTCTGAAGATCCTGTCTTTTTCACGAGGGGTTGTTTAAGTTTTTTAATGACTGCCTTTGTAGTGCATTCTCTGTGAGTAAACAGCTCAGTTGGGAGAGCGTTAGATTGCATTTCTAAAGGTCACTGGTTTCGATCCCTGGTTTAAAAGTAGGGTTTTGGTAACATGGTTTGAGCTGTTGTTTAATGAACATTGTTAGGTGACCTTTGTGCCGAAATAGCTCAGTTGGGAGAGCGTTAGACTGAAGATCTAAAGGTCCCTGGTTCGATCCCTGGTTTCGGCAGAACAGAGGAGACTTTGAGGCACAAGTTGCCTACATGATTAGAGCAGTCTGAGTTGGTGCATTCATCTGCTGTAATTACAGATGCACTCATACCTGCATTGTAAAAAATAAGAGCATAGGCGGGGCTATGATCGTTTAGGGCGTACACACGGTGCAGCAAGCGTTACGTTACTAGACCTTCCCACTTTGGGATGCGTTATCGTTTGAGGGCTATTTTTCCACGGTTCCGTTACGGCCTCTTGTGGACGAACCGTCCATACGATAAAGAACTATAGCGGATAACACCCGTTTTTCTCCTTGTTGACGGGGCCTGAAAGTCCTGTCTTTTTTCACAAGGAATTGTTTAAATGTTTTAATGACTGCCTTTGTAGTGCATTCTCTGTGAGTAAACAGCTCAGTTGGGAGAGCGTTAGATTGCATTTCTAAAGGTCACTGATTTCGATATATGGTTTAAAAGTAGGGTTTTAGGCACATGGTTTGAGCTGTTGTTTAATGACCATTGTTAGGAGACCTTTGTGCCGAAATAGCTCAGTTGGGAGAGCGTTAGACTGAAGATCTAAAGGTCCCTGGTTCGATCCCTGGTTTCGGCAGAACAGAGGAGACTTTGAGGCACAAATTGGCTCCATCATGATTAGATTTGCTGAATTATATCTGGTGCTTTTCTCTGTTTACAAGTAGGTTTTCTTACACCTGCAATGTAAAATAGTCAGATGCTAAGTGACAGCTCATCGACCACCTAGTATTAGTTCAAATACTCTCTGGAAATTGTGTATTTTTCATGAGTAGTTGTTTTAAGTGTTTGTCAGACTGTCATTGTTTTGACGCTATTTGTGCCGAAATAGCTCAGTTGGGAGAGCGTTAGACTGAAGATCTAAAGGTCCCTGGTTTGATCCCTGGTTTCGGCAGAACAGAGGAGACTTTGAGGCACAAGTTGCCTCCATGATTAGAGCTGCTGCATTATATCAGTCTGATTTGGTGCCTTTCTCTGTTCTACATACAGGGCAATTTAAAAATTCAGATTAAAACAAATTAAAAGCCAATCTGTCATCTAGTATTAGTTTAAAGTGCCGTTTCTGAAGATCCTGTCTTTTTCACAAGGAATTGTTTAAATGTTTTAATGACTGCCTTTGTAGTGCATTCTCTGTGAGTAAACAGCTCAGTTGGGAGAGCGTTAGATTGCATTTCTAAAGGTCACTGATTTCGATCCCCGGTTTAAAAGTAGGGTTTTAGGCAAATGGTTTGAGCTGTTGTTTTAATGACCATTGTTAGGTGAACTTTGTGCCGAAATAGCTCAGTTGGGAGAGCGTTAGACTGAAGATCTAAAGGTCCCTGGTTCGATCCCTGGTTTCGGCAGAACAGAGGAGACTTTGAGGCACAAGTTTCGTCCATGATTAGAGCTGCTGGATTATATCAGTCTGAATTGGTGGCTTTCTCTGTTCTACATATAGTAAGTTAATTAATACCTGCATTGTAACATAGTCAGATGCTGAGTGACAGCTCATCTGCCATCAAGCATTAGTTGAAAGCCAACTTTCAGAGAACGCTGTCTTTTTTTTTCACGAGGTTTTATTTTTAATTTTTGGCAGACTGTCATTGTTTGGAGATGTTTCTGGTTCGATCCCTGGTTTCGGCAGAACAGAGGAGACTTTTAGGCACAAGTTGCCTCCATGATAAAAGCAGCTGGATTATAGCAGACTGATTTGGTACCTTTCTCTGTTCTACATACAGCACTTGTACCGGCTATTTAAAACTTCAGATTAAATCTAATTAAAAGCCAATCTGTCATCTAGTATTAGTTTAAAGTGCCGTTTCTGAAGATCCTGTCTTTTTCACGAGGGGCTGTTTAAATGTTTTAATGACTGCCTTTGTAGTGCATTCTCTGTGAGTAAACAGCTTAGTTGGGAGAGCGTTAGATTGCATTTCTAAAGGTCACTGGTTTCGATCCCTGGTTTAAAAATAGCGTTTTGGGAACATGGTTTGAGCTGTTGTTTAATGACCATTGTTTGGTGACCTTTGTGCTGAAATAGCTCAGTTGGGAGAGCGTTAAACTGAAGATCTAAAGGTCCCTGGTTCGATCCCTGGTTTCGGCAGAACAGAGGAGACTTTTGGGCACAAGTTGCCTACATGATTAGAGCTGCTCAACTAGAGCAGTCTGATTTGGTGCCTTTCTCTGTTCTACATACAGCACTTGTACCGGCAATGTAAAAATTCAGATGAATACTAATTAAAAGTCAATGCTTCATCAAGTATTAGTTTAATGTGCAGTTTCTGAAGATCCTGTCTTTTTCACGAGGAGTTGTTTAAATGTTTTAATGACTGCCTTTGTAGTGCATTCTCTGTGAGTAAACAGCTCAGTTGGGAGAGCGTGAGATTCATCAATCAATCAATGTTTATTTATATAGCCCAATATCACAAATGTTACATTTGTCTCAGTGGACTTCACAGTTTGTACAGAATATCAGTATGACCATACGACACCCTCTGTCCTTAGACCCTCACATCGTACAAGGAAACACTTCCAGAGAAAACCCACAGTTTAAAGGGGAACATGGGAGAAACCTCAGGGAGAGCAACAGAAGAGGGATCCCTCTCCCAGGACGGACAGACGTGCAATAGATGCCGTGTGTAAATTGAAAAGATAATACATTTGCAACATATGTAGTCCAAATGTTTGGAAATGCATGTGTGTATAATAGGAAGATGAATCCACGAGGATATCCATCCAGGACTTATGATCCAGGACCACAGCCACGACTCAAGATCCAGGGCTCGCGATCCATGACACAGGACCGCAAGATCATCCATGACTCAGGATCCCGGCGTATATAGACACCAAAAAGAAAGAGATTTGGGGAAGCTGGGTTAATCGGAACATGAGAGTACACAGGTATAGACAGAGAGAAGGAAGAAGTAAGATGTCCCCCGACAAACTAAGCCTATATCAGCAAAACTAGGGGCTGAATCTAATCAGCCCTAACTATAAGCTTTATCAAAAAGGAAGGTCTTAAGCGCACTCTTAAAAACGGATAGGGTGTCTGCCGCCCGAACACAAACTGGAAGCTGATTCCACAAAAGTGGAGCTTGATAAGAAAAGGCTCTGGCTCCCATTGTACTTTTAGAGACTCTAGGAACAACCAACAACCCTGCATTCTTGGAACGCAATGCCCTAGTAGGACAGTAGGGAATAATGAGTTCTTTAGGTAAGATGGCGCCTGCCCATTAAGGGCTTTGTAGGCCAGAAGAAGAATTTTAGATTCTATCCTGTGTTCTATAGGGAGCCAGTGTAAGGCAGCCAGAACAGGAGTAATGTGGTCCCTTTTCCTAACACTGGTTAGTACACGAGCTGCAGCATTTTGAATAAGCTGAAGCGACTTGACTGACTTCTTGGTACACCCTGATAATAAGGAGTTACAATAATCCAGCCTTGAAGTAACAAATGCATGGACTAGTTTCTCAGCATCGTTTTGAGGCAAGATATGCCTGATTTTCGCAATGTTACGTAGATGGAAGTAGGCGGTCCTTGAAATTGATTTTATGTGGGTGTTAAAGGTTAAATCCTGATCAAATATAACACCAAGATTCCTTACAGTCTCACTGGAGGCCAAATTAATGCCATCCATAGTTAGTATATCTTTAGACAATTTGTTTCGTAGATTCTTCGGGCCAAGTACAATAACTTCAGTTTTGGTCGTGTTTAACATCAAAAAGTTTAAGGTCATCCACGTTTGTAAGTCCTTGAGGCAGTCTTGAATTTTATTTAGATGATTAATTTCATCAGGCTTGATTGATAATATAGTTGAGTATCATCCGCATAACAATGAAAGTTTACAGAATGATTCCTTATAATATTGCCTAACGGAAGCATATATAGTGTGAACAAAATAGGTCCAAGCACTGAGCCCTGTGGCACTCCATGGCTAACTTTGGTTTGCATGGAAGATTCATCGTTGACACGTACAAACTGAGAGCGTTCAGATAGATAGGACCTAAACTAGATTGCATTTCTAAAGGTCACTGGTTTCGATCACTGGTTTAAAAGTAGGGTTTTGGGAACATGGTTTGAGCTGTTGTTTAATGAGCATTGTTTGGTGACCTTTGTGCCGAAATAGCTCAGTTGGGAGAGCGTTAGACTGAAGATCTAAAGGTCCCTGGTTCGATCCCTGGTTTCGGCAGAACAGAGGAGACTTTTAGGCACAAGTTGCCTCCATGATTAAAGCCGCTGGATTATATCAGTCTGATTTGGTGCCTTTGTCTGTTCTATATACAGCACTTGTACCGGCAATTTAAAAATTCAGATTAAAACTAATTAAAAACCAATCAGTCATCTAGTATTAGTTTAAAGTGCAGTTTCTGAAGATCTGCGTACGTGTCTACGCCCTAAACGATCATAGCCCCGCCTCTCCTCTTATTTTTTACATTGCAGGTATGAGTGCATCTGTAATTAGAGCAGATGAAGGTACCAACTCAGACTGCTCTAGTTGAGCAGCTCTAATCATGGAGGCAATTTGTGCCTAAAAGTCTCCTCTGTTCTGCCGAAACCAGGGATCGAACCAGGGACCTTTAGATCTTCAGTCTAACGCTCTCCCAACTGAGCTATTTCGGCACAAAGGTCACCTAACAATGGTCATTAAACAACAGCTCAAACCATGTGCCTAAAACCCTACTTTTAAACCGGGGATCGAAATCAGTGACCTTTAGAAATGCAATCTAACGCTCTCCCAACTGAGCTGTTTACTCACAGAGAATGCACTACAAAGGCAGTCATTAAAACATTTAAACAACCCCTCGTGAAAAAGACAGGATCTTCAGAAACTGCACTTTAAACTAATACTAGATGACAGATTGGCTTTAATCTGAATTTTTACATTGCCGTTACAAGTGCTGTATGGAGAACAGAGAAAGGCACCAAATCAGACTGATATAATCCAGCAGCTCTAATCATGGAGACAACTTGTGCCTCAAAGTCTCCTCTGTTCTGCCGAAACCAGGGATCGAACCAGGGACCTTTAGATCTTCAGTCTAACGCTCTCCCAAATGAGCTATTTCGGCACAAAGGTCACCTAACAATGGTCATTAAACAACAGCTCAAACCATGTGCCTAAAACCCTACTTTTAAACCGGGGATCGAAATCAGTGACATTTAGAAATGCAATCTAACGCTCTCCCAACTGAGCTGTTTACTCACAGAGAATGCACTACAAAGGCAGTCATTAAAACATTTAAACAACCCCTCGTGAAAAAGACAGGATCTTCAGAAACTGCACTTTAAACTAATACTAGATGACAGATTGGCTTTTAATTAGATTTAATCTGAATTTTTACATTGCAGGTACAAGTGCTGTATGTAGAACAGAGAAAGGCACCAAATCAGACTGATATAATCCAGCTGCTTTAATCATGGAGGCAACTTGTGCCTCAAAGTCTCCTCTGTTCTGCCGAAACCAGGGATCGAACCAGGGACCTTTAGATCTTCAGTCTAACGCTCTCCCAACTGAACTATTTCGGCACAAAATGCTACAACACAATGGCAGCATCACAAAAAACTTAAAACCACAACTGGTGAAAAAGACAGCATTTTCAGAGAGTATTTGAACTAATACTAGGTGGTAGATGAGCTGTCACTTAGCATCTGACTATCTTTCACTGCAGGTGTAAGAGAACCTACTTGTAGAACAGAGAAAGGCACCAAATCAGACTGCTATAATCCAGTAGCTTTTATCATGGAGGCAACTTCTGCCCAAAAGTCTCCTCCTCGCTGCCGAAACCAGGGATCGAACCAGAAACATCTCCAAACAATGACAGTCTGCCAAAAATTAAAAATAAAACCTCGTGAAAAAAAAAGACAGCGTTCTCTGAAAGTTCGCTTTCAACTAATGCTAGATGGTAGATGAGCTGTCACTCAGCATCTGGCTATGTTAAAATGCAGGTATTAATTAACTTACTATATGTAGAACAGAGAAAGGCACCAAATCAGACTGATATAGTTGAGCAGCTCTAATCATGGAGGCAACTTGTACCTCAAAGTCTCCTCTGTTCTGCCGAAACCAGGGATCGAACCAGGGACCTTTAGATCTTCAGTCTAACGCTCTCCCAACTGAGCTATTTCGGCACAAAATGCTACAACACAATGGCAGCATCACAAAAAACTTAAAACCACAACTGGTGAAAAAGACAGCATTTTCAGAGAGTATTTGAACTAATACTAGGTGGTAGATGAGCTGTCACTTAGCATCTGACTATCTTTCACTGCAGGTGTAAGAGAACCTACTTGTAGAACAGAGAAAGGCACCAAATCAGACTGCTATAATCCAGTAGCTATTATCATGGAGGCAACTTGTGCCCAAAAGTCTCCTCCTCGCTGCCGAAACCAGGGATCGAACCAGAAACATCTCCAAACAATGACAGTCTGCCAAAAATTTAAAATAACACCTCGTGAAAAAAAAAGACAGCGTTCTCTGAAAGTTCGCTTTCAACTAATGCTAGATGGCAGATGAGCTGTCACTCAGCATCTGGCTATGTTAAAATGCAGGTATTAATTAACTTACTATATGTAGAACAGAGAAAGGCACCAAATCAGACTGATATAGTTGAGCAGCTCTAATCATGGAGGCAACTTGTGCCTCAAAGTCTCCTCTGTTCTGCCGAAACCAGGGATCGAACCAGGGACCTTTAGATCTTCAGTCTAACGCTCTCCCAACTGAGCTATTTCGGCACAAAGGTCACCTAACAATGGTCATTAAACAACAGCTCAAACCATGTTCCCAAAACCCTACTTTTAAACCAGGGATCGAAACCAGTGACCTTTAGAAATGCAATCTCACGCTCTCCCAACTGAGATGTTTACTCACAGAGAATGCACAACAAAGGCAGTCATTAAAACATTTAAACAATTCCTTGTGAAAAAAGACAGGACTTTCAGGCCCCGTCCACACGGAGACAAAACGGGTGTTATCCGCTATGGTTCTTTATCGTATGGACGGTTCGTCCACAAGAGGCCGTAACGGAACCGTGGAAAAATAGCCCTCAAACGATAACGCATCCCAAAGTGGGAAGGTCTGGTAACGTAACGCTTACTGCACCGTGTGTACGCCCTGAACGATCATAGCCCCGCCTCTCCTCTTATTTTTTACATTGCAGGTATGAGTGCATCGGTAATTAGAGCAGATGAAGGCACCAACTCAGACTGCTCTAGTTGAGCAGCTCTAATCATGGAGGCAATTTGTGCCTAAAAGTCTCCTCTGTTCTGCCGAAACCAGGGATCGAACCAGGGACCTTTAGATCTTCAGTCTAACGTTCTCCCAACTGAGCTATTTCGGCACAAAGGTCACCTAACAATGGTCATTAAACAACAGCTCAAACCATTTGCCTAAAACCCTACTTTTAAACCGGGGATCGAAATCAGTGACCTTTAGAAATGCAATCTAACGCTCTCCCAACTGAGCTGTTTACTCACAGAGAATGCACTACAAAGGCAGTCATTAAAACATTTAAACAACCCCTCGTGAAAAAGACAGGATCTTCAGAAACTGCACTTTAAACTAATACTAGATGACGGATTGGCTTTTAATTAGATTTCATCTGAATTTTTACATTGCAGGTACAAGTGCTGTATGTAGAACAGAGAAAGGCACCAAATCAGACTGATATAATCCAGCTGCTTTAATCATGGAGGCAACTTGTGCCTCAAAGTCTCCTCTGTTCTGCCGAAACCAGGGATCGAACCAGGGACCTTTAGATCTTCAGTCTAACGCTCTCCCAACTGAACTATTTCGGCACAAAATGCTACAACACAATGGCAGCATCACAAAAAACTTAAAACCACAACTGGTGAAAAAGACAGCATTTTCAGAGAGTATTTGAACTAATACTAGGTGGTAGATGAGCTGTCACTTAGCATCTGACTATCTTTCACTGCAGGTGTAAGAGAACCTACTTGTAGAACAGAGAAAGGCACCAAATCAGACTGCTATAATCCAGTAGCTATTATCATGGAGGCAACTTGTGCCCAAAAGTCTCCTCCTCGCTGCCGAAACCAGGGATCGAACCAGAAACATCTCCAAACAATGACAGTCTGCCAAAAATTAAAAATAACACCTCGTGAAAAAAAAAAAGACAGCGTTCTCTGAAAGTTCGCTTTCAACTAATGCTAGATGGCAGATGAGCTGTCACTCAGCATCTGGCTATGTTAAAATGCAGGTATTAATTAACTTACTATATGTAGAACAGAGAAAGGCACCAAATCAGACTGATATAGTTGAGCAGCTCTAATCATGGAGGCAACTTGTACCTCAAAGTCTCCTCTGTTCTGCCGAAACCAGGGATCGAACCAGGGACCTTTAGATCTTCAGTCTAACGCTCTCCCAACTGAGCTATTTCGGCACAAAGGTCACCTAACAATGGTCATTAAACAACAGCCCAAACCATGTTCCCAAAACCCTACTTTTTAAACCAGGGATCGAAATCAGTGACCTTTAGAAATGCAATCTCACGCTCTCCCAACTGAGATGTTTACTCACAGAGAATGCACAACAAAGGCAGTCATTAAAACATTTAAACAATTCCTTGTGAAAAAAGACAGGACTTTCAGGCCCCGTCCACACGGAGACAAAACGGGTGTTATCCGCTATGGTTCTTTATCGTATGGACGGTTCGTCCACAAGAGGCCGTAACGGAACCGTGGAAAAATAGCCCTCAAACGATAACGCATCCCAAAGTGGGAAGGTCTGGTAACGTAACGCTTACTGCACCGTGTGTACGCCCTGAACGATCATAGCCCCGCCTCTCCTCTTATTTTTTACATTGCAGGTATGAGTGCATCGGTAATTAGAGCAGATGAAGGCACCAAATCAGACTGATATAGTTGAGCAGCTCTAATCATGGAGGCAACTTGTGCCTCAAAGTCTCCTCTGTTCTGCCGAAACCAGGGATCGAACCAGGGACCTTTAGATCTTCAGTCTAACGCTCTCCCAACTGAGCTATTTCGGCACAAAGGTCACCTAACAATGGTCATTAAACAACAGCTCAAACCATGTGCCTAAAACCCTACTTTTAAACCGGGGATCGAAATCAGTGACCTTTAGAAATGCAATCTAACGCTCTCCCAACTGAGCTGTTTACTCACAGAGAATGCACTACAAAGGCAGTCATTAAAACATTTAAACAACCCCTCGTGAAAAAGACAGGATCTTCAGAAACTGCACTTTAAACTAATACTAGATGACGGATTGGCTTTTAATTAGATTTAATCTGAATTTTTACATTGCAGGTACAAGTGCTGTATGTAGAACAGAGAAAGGCACCAAATCAGACTGATATAATCCAGCTGCTTTAATCATGGAGGCAACTTGTGCCTCAAAGTCTCCTCTGTTCTGCCGAAACCAGGGATCGAACCAGGGACCTTTAGATCTTCAGTCTAACGCTCTCCCAACTGAGCTATTTCGGCACAAAATGCTACAACACAATGGCAGCATCACAAAAAACTTAAAACCACAACTGGTGAAAAAGACAGCATTTTCAGAGAGTATTTGAACTAATACTAGGTGGTAGATGAGCTGTCACTTAGCATCTGACTATCTTTCACTGCAGGTGTAAGAGAACCTACTTGTAGAACAGAGAAAGGCACCAAATCAGACTGCTATAATCCAGTAGCTATTATCATGGAGGCAACTTGTGCCCAAAAGTCTCCTCCTCGCTGCCGAAACCAGGGATCGAACCAGAAACATCTCCAAACAATGACAGTCTGCCAAAAATTTAAAATAACACCTCGTGAAAAAAAAAGACAGCGTTCTCTGAAAGTTCGCTTTCAACTAATGCTAGATGGCAGATGAGCTGTCACTCAGCATCTGGCTATGTTAAAATGCAGGTATTAATTAACTTACTATATGTAGAACAGAGAAAGGCACCAAATCAGACTGATATAGTTGAGCAGCTCTAATCATGGAGGCAATTTGTGCCTCAAAGTCTCCTCTGTTCTGCCGAAACCAGGGATCGAACCAGGGACCTTTAGATCTTCAGTCTAACGCTCTCCCAACTGAGCTATTTCGGCACAAAGGTCACCTAACAATGGTCATTAAACAACAGCTCAAACCATGTGCCTAAAACCCTACTTTTAAACCGGGGATCGAAATCAGTGACCTTTAGAAATGCAATCTAACGCTCTCCCAACTGAGCTGTTTACTCACAGAGAATGCACTACAAAGGCAGTCATTAAAACATTTAAACAACCCCTCGTGAAAAAGACAGGATCTTCAGAAACTGCACTTTAAACTAATACTAGATGACGGATTGGCTTTTAATTAGATTTAATCTGAATTTTTACATTGCAGGTACAAGTGCTGTATGTAGAACAGAGAAAGGCACCAAATCAGACTGATATAATCCAGCTGCTTTAATCATGGAGGCAACTTGTGCCTCAAAGTCTCCTCTGTTCTGCCGAAACCAGGGATCGAACCAGGGACCTTTAGATCTTCAGTCTAACGCTCTCCCAACTGAGCTATTTCGGCACAAAATGCTACAACACAATGGCAGCATCACAAAAAACTTAAAACCACAACTGGTGAAAAAGACAGCATTTTCAGAGAGTATTTGAACTAATACTAGGTGGTAGATGAGCTGTCACTTAGCATCTGACTATCTTTCACTGCAGGTGTAAGAGAACCTACTTGTAGAACAGAGAAAGGCACCAAATCAGACTGCTATAATCCAGTAGCTATTATCATGGAGGCAACTTGTGCCCAAAAGTCTCCTCCTCGCTGCCGAAACCAGGGATCGAACCAGAAACATCTCCAAACAATGACAGTCTGCCAAAAATTTAAAATAACACCTCGTGAAAAAAAAAGACAGCGTTCTCTGAAAGTTCGCTTTCAACTAATGCTAGATGGCAGATGAGCTGTCACTCAGCATCTGGCTATGTTAAAATGCAGGCATTAATTAACTTACTATATGTAGAACAGAGAAAGGCACCAAATCAGACTGATATAGTTGAGCAGCTCTAATCATGGAGGCAACTTGTGCCTCAAAGTCTCCTCTGTTCTGCCGAAACCAGGGATCGAACCAGGGACCTTTAGATCTTCAGTCTAACGCTCTCCCAACTGAGCTATTTCGGCACAAAGGTCACCTAACAATGGTCATTAAACAACAGCTCAAACCATGTTCCCAAAACCCTACTTTTTAAACCAGGGATCGAAATCAGTGACCTTTAGAAATGCAATCTCACGCTCTCCCAACTGAGATGTTTACTCACAGAGAATGCACAACAAAGGCAGTCATTAAAACATTTAAACAATTCCTTGTGAAAAAAGACAGGACTTTCAGGCCCCGTCCACACGGAGACAAAACGGGTGTTATCCGCTATGGTTCTTTATCGTATGGACGGTTCGTCCACAAGAGGCCGTAACGGAACCGTGGAAAAATAGCCCTCAAACGATAACGCATCCCAAAGTGGGAAGGTCTGGTAACGTAACGCTTACTGCACCGTGTGTACGCCCTGAACGATCATAGCCCCGCCTCTCCTCTTATTTTTTACATTGCAGGTATGAGTGCATCGGTAATTAGAGCAGATGAAGGCACCAACTCAGACTGCTCTAGTTGAGCAGCTCTAATCATGGAGGCAATTTGTGCCTAAAAGTCTCCTCTGTTCTGCCGAAACCAGGGATCGAACCAGGGACCTTTAGATCTTCAGTCTAACGCTCTCCCAACTGAGCTATTTCGGCACAAAGGTCACCTAACAATGGTCATTAAACAACAGCTCAAACCATTTGCCTAAAACCCTACTTTTAAACCGGGGATCGAAATCAGTGACCTTTAGAAATGCAATCTAACGCTCTCCCAACTGAGCTGTTTACTCACAGAGAATGCACTACAAAGGCAGTCATTAAAACATTTAAACAACCCCTCGTGAAAAAGACAGGATCTTCAGAAACTGCACTTTAAACTAATACTAGATGACGGATTGGCTTTTAATTAGATTTAATCTGAATTTTTACATTGCAGGTACAAGTGCTGTATGTAGAACAGAGAAAGGCACCAAATCAGACTGATATAATCCAGCTGCTTTAATCATGGAGGCAACTTGTGCCTCAAAGTCTCCTCTGTTCTGCCGAAACCAGGGATCGAACCAGGGACCTTTAGATCTTCAGTCTAACGCTCTCCCAACTGAGCTATTTCGGCACAAAATGCTACAACACAATGGCAGCATCACAAAAAACTTAAAACCACAACTGGTGAAAAAGACAGCATTTTCAGAGAGTATTTGAACTAATACTAGGTGGTAGATGAGCTGTCACTTAGCATCTGACTATCTTTCACTGCAGGTGTAAGAGAACCTACTTGTAGAACAGAGAAAGGCACCAAATCAGACTGCTATAATCCAGTAGCTATTATCATGGAGGCAACTTGTGCCCAAAAGTCTCCTCCTCGCTGCCGAAACCAGGGATCGAACCAGAAACATCTCCAAACAATGACAGTCTGCCAAAAATTTAAAATAACACCTCGTGAAAAAAAAAGACAGCGTTCTCTGAAAGTTCGCTTTCAACTAATGCTAGATGGCAGATGAGCTGTCACTCAGCATCTGGCTATGTTAAAATGCAGGTATTAATTAACTTACTATATGTAGAACAGAGAAAGGCACCAAATCAGACTGATATAGTTGAGCAGCTCTAATCATGGAGGCAACTTGTGCCTCAAAGTCTCCTCTGTTCTGCCGAAACCAGGGATCGAACCAGGGACCTTTAGATCTTCAGTCTAACGCTCTCCCAACTGAGCTATTTCGGCACAAAGGTCACCTAACAATGGTCATTAAACAACAGCTCAAACCATGTGCCTAAAACCCTACTTTTAAACCGGGGATCGAAATCAGTGACCTTTAGAAATGCAATCTAACGCTCTCCCAACTGAGCTGTTTACTCACAGAGAATGCACAACAAAGGCAGTCATTAAAACATTTAAACAATTCCTTGTGAAAAAAGACAGGACTTTCAGGCCCCGTCCACACGGAGACAAAACGGGTGTTTTCCGCTATGGTTCTTTATCGTATGGACGGTTCGTCCACAAGAGGCCGTAACGGAACCGTGGAAAAATAGCCCTCAAACGATAACGCATCCCAAAGTGGGAAGGTCTGGTAACGTAACGCTTACTGCACCGTGTGTACGCCCTGAACGATCATAGCCCCGCCTCTCCTCTTATTTTTTACATTGCAGGTATGAGTGCATCGGTAATTAGAGCAGATGAAGGCACCAACTCAGACTGCTCTAGTTGAGCAGCTCTAATCATGGAGGCAATTTGTGCCTAAAAGTCTCCTCTGTTCTGCCGAAACCAGGGATCGAACCAGGGACCTTTAGATCTTCAGTCTAACGCTCTCCCAACTGAGCTATTTCGGCACAAAGGTCACCTAACAATGGTCATTAAACAACAGCTCAAACCATGTGCCTAAAACCCTACTTTTAAACCGGGGATCGAAATCAGTGACCTTTAGAAATGCAATCTAACGCTCTCCCAACTGAGCTGTTTACTCACAGAGAATGCACTACAAAGGCAGTCATTAAAAAACTTAAACAACCCCTCGTGAAAAAGACAGGATCTTCAGAAACTGCACTTTAAACTAATACTAGATGACGGATTGGCTTTTAATTAGATTTAATCTGAATTTTTACATTGCAGGTACAAGTGCTGTATGTAGAACAGAGAAAGGCACCAAATCAGACTGATATAATCCAGCTGCTTTAATCATGGAGGCAACTTGTGCCTCAAAGTCTCCTCTGTTCTGCCGAAACCAGGGATCGAACCAGGGACCTTTAGATCTTCAGTCTAACGCTCTCCCAACTGAGCTATTTCGGCACAAAATGCTACAACACAATGGCAGCATCACAAAAAACTTAAAACCACAACTGGTGAAAAAGACAGCATTTTCAGAGAGTATTTGAACTAATACTAGGTGGTAGATGAGCTGTCACTTAGCATCTGACTATCTTTCACTGCAGGTGTAAGAGAACCTACTTGTAGAACAGAGAAAGGCACCAAATCAGACTGCTATAATCCAGTAGCTATTATCATGGAGGCAACTTGTGCCCAAAAGTCTCCTCCTCGCTGCCCAAACCAGGGATCGAACCAGAAACATCTCCAAACAATGACAGTCTGCCAAAAATTTAAAATAACACCTCGTGAAAAAAAAAGACAGCGTTCTCTGAAAGTTCGCTTTCAACTAATGCTAGATGGCAGATGAGCTGTCACTCAGCATCTGGCTATGTTAAAATGCAGGTATTAATTAACTTACTATATGTAGAACAGAGAAAGGCACCAAATCAGACTGATATAGTTGAGCAGCTCTAATCATGGAGGCAACTTGTGCCTCAAAGTCTCCTCTGTTCTGCCGAAACCAGGGATCGAACCAGGGACCTTTAGATCTTCAGTCTAACGCTCTCCCAACTGAGCTATTTCGGCACAAAGGTCACCTAACAATGGTCATTAAACAACAGCTCAAACCATGTTCCCAAAACCCTACTTTTAAACCAGGGATCGAAATCAGTGACCTTTAGAAATGCAATCTAACGCTCTCCCAACTGAGATGTTTACTCACAGAGAATGCACTACAAAGGCAGTCATTAAAACATTTAAACAACCCCTCGTGAAAAAGACAGGATCTTCAGAAACTGCACTTTAAACTAATACTAGATGACGGATTGGCTTTTAATTAGATTTAATCTGAATTTTTACATTGCAGGTACAAGTGCTGTATGTAGAACAGAGAAAGGCACCAAATCAGACTGATATAATCCAGCTGCTTTAATCATGGAGGCAACTTGTGCCTCAAAGTCTCCTCTGTTCTGCCGAAACCAGGGATCGAACCAGGGACCTTTAGATCTTCAGTCTAACGCTCTCCCAACTGAGCTATTTCGGCACAAAGGTCACCTAACAATGGTCATTAAACAACAGCTCAAACCATGTTCCCAAAACCCTACTTTTTAAACCAGGGATCGAAATCAGTGACCTTTAGAAATGCAATCTCACGCTCTCCCAACTGAGATGTTTACTCACAGAGAATGCACAACAAAGGCAGTCATTAAAACATTTAAACAATTCCTTGTGAAAAAAGACAGGACTTTCAGGCCCCGTCCACACGGAGACAAAACGGGTGTTATCCGCTATGGTTCTTTATCGTATGGACGGTTCGTCCACAAGAGGCCGTAACGGAACCGTGGAAAAATAGCCCTCAAACGATAACGCATCCCAAAGTGGGAAGGTCTGGTAACGTAACGCTTACTGCACCGTGTGTACGCCCTGAACGATCATAGCCCCGCCTCTCCTCTTATTTTTTACATTGCAGGTATGAGTGCATCGGTAATTAGAGCAGATGAAGGCACCAACTCAGACTGCTCTAGTTGAGCAGCTCTAATCATGGAGGCAATTTGTGCCTAAAAGTCTCCTCTGTTCTGCCGAAACCAGGGATCGAACCAGGGACCTTTAGATCTTCAGTCTAACGCTCTCCCAACTGAGCTATTTCGGCACAAAATGCTACAACACAATGGCAGCATCACAAAAAACTTAAAACCACAACTGGTGAAAAAGACAGCATTTTCAGAGAGTATTTGAACTAATACTAGGTGGTAGATGAGCTGTCACTTAGCATCTGACTATCTTTCACTGCAGGTGTAAGAGAACCTACTTGTAGAACAGAGAAAGGCACCAAATCAGACTGCTATAATCCAGTAGCTATTATCATGGAGGCAACTTGTGCCCAAAAGTCTCCTCCTCGCTGCCGAAACCAGGGATCGAACCAGAAACATCTCCAAACAATGACAGTCTGCCAAAAATTTAAAATAACACCTCGTGAAAAAAAAAGACAGCGTTCTCTGAAAGTTCGCTTTCAACTAATGCTAGATGGCAGATGAGCTGTCACTCAGCATCTGGCTATGTTAAAATGCAGGTATTAATTAACTTACTATATGTAGAACAGAGAAAGGCACCAAATCAGACTGATATAGTTGAGCAGCTCTAATCATGGAGGCAACTTGTGCCTCAAAGTCTCCTCTGTTCTGCCGAAACCAGGGATCGAACCAGGGACCTTTAGATCTTCAGTCTAACGCTCTCCCAACTGAGCTATTTCGGCACAAAGGGCACCTAACAATGGTCATTAAACAACAGCTCAAACCATGTGCCTAAAACCCTACTTTTAAACCGGGGATCGAAATCAGTGACCTTTAGAAATGCAATCTAACGCTCTCCCAACTGAGATGTTTACTCACAGAGAATGCACAACAAAGGCAGTCATTAAAACATTTAAACAACCCCTCGTGAAAAAGACAGGATCTTCAGAAACTGCACTTTAAACTAATACTAGATGACGGATTGGCTTTTAATTAGATTTAATCTGAATTTTTACATTGCAGGTACAAGTGCTGTATGTAGAACAGAGAAAGGCACCAAATCAGACTGATATAATCCAGCTGCTTTAATCATGGAGGCAACTTGTGCCTCAAAGTCTCCTCTGTTCTGCCGAAACCAGGGATCGAACCAGGGACCTTTAGATCTTCAGTCTAACGCTCTCCCAACTGAGCTATTTCGGCACAAAATGCTACAACACAATGGCAGCATCACAAAAAACTTAAAACCACAACTGGTGAAAAAGACAGCATTTTCAGAGAGTATTTGAACTAATACTAGGTGGTAGATGAGCTGTCACTTAGCATCTGACTATCTTTCACTGCAGGTGTAAGAGAACCTACTTGTAGAACAGAGAAAGGCACCAAATCAGACTGCTATAATCCAGTAGCTATTATCATGGAGGCAACTTGTGCCCAAAAGTCTCCTCCTCGCTGCCCAAACCAGGGATCGAACCAGAAACATCTCCAAACAATGACAGTCTGCCAAAAATTTAAAATAACACCTCGTGAAAAAAAAAGACAGCGTTCTCTGAAAGTTCGCTTTCAACTAATGCTAGATGGCAGATGAGCTGTCACTCAGCATCTGGCTATGTTAAAATGCAGGTATTAATTAACTTACTATATGTAGAACAGAGAAAGGCACCAAATCAGACTGATATAGTTGAGCAGCTCTAATCATGGAGGCAACTTGTGCCTCAAAGTCTCCTCTGTTCTGCCGAAACCAGGGATCGAACCAGGGACCTTTAGATCTTCAGTCTAACGCTCTCCCAACTGAGCTATTTCGGCACAAAGGTCACCTAACAATGGTCATTAAACAACAGCTCAAACCATGTTCCCAAAACCCTACTTTTTAAACCAGGGATCGAAATCAGTGACCTTTAGAAATGCAATCTCACGCTCTCCCAACTGAGATGTTTACTCACAGAGAATGCACAACAAAGGCAGTCATTAAAACATTTAAACAATTCCTTGTGAAAAAAGACAGGACTTTCAGGCCCCGTCCACACGGAGACAAAACGGGTGTTATCCGCTATGGTTCTTTATCGTATGGACGGTTCGTCCACAAGAGGCCGTAACGGAACCGTGGAAAAATAGCCCTCAAACGATAACGCATCCCAAAGTGGGAAGGTCTGGTAACGTAACGCTTACTGCACCGTGTGTACGCCCTGAACGATCATAGCCCCGCCTCTCCTCTTATTTTTTACATTGCAGGTATGAGTGCATCGGTAATTAGAGCAGATGAAGGCACCAACTCAGACTGCTCTAGTTGAGCAGCTCTAATCATGGAGGCAATTTGTGCCTAAAAGTCTCCTCTGTTCTGCTGAAACCAGGGATCGAACCAGGGACCTTTAGATCTTCAGTCTAACGCTCTCCCAACTGAGCTATTTCGGCACAAAGGTCACCTAACAATGGTCATTAAACAACAGCTCAAACCATGTGCCTAAAACCCTACTTTTAAACCAGGGATCGAAACCAGTGACCTTTAGAAATGCAATCTAACGCTTTCCCAACTGAGCTGTTTACTCACAGAGAATGCACTACAAAGGCAGTCATTAAAACATTTAAACAACCCCTCGTGAAAAAGACAGGATCTTCAGAAACGGCACTTTAAACTAATACTAGATGACGGATTGGCTTTTAATTAGATTTAATCTGAATTTTTACATTGCAGGTACAAGTGCTGTATGTAGAACAGAGAAAGGCACCAAATCAGACTGATATAATCCAGCTGCTTTAATCATGGAGGCAACTTGTGCCTCAAAGTCTCCTCTGTTCTGCCGAAACCAGGGATCGAACCAGGGACCTTTAGATCTTCAGTCTAACGCTCTCCCAACTGAGCTATTTCGGCACAAAATGCTACAACACAATGGCAGCATCACAAAAAACTTAAAACCACAACTGGTGAAAAAGACAGCATTTTCAGAGAGTATTTGAACTAATACTAGGTGGTAGATGAGCTGTCACTTAGCATCTGACTATCTTTCACTGCAGGTGTAAGAGAACCTACTTGTAGAACAGAGAAAGGCACCAAATCAGACTGCTATAATCCAGTAGCTATTATCATGGAGGCAACTTGTGCCCAAAAGTCTCCTCCTCGCTGCCGAAACCAGGGATCGAACCAGAAACATCTCCAAACAATGACAGTCTGCCAAAAATTTAAAATAACACCTCGTGAAAAAAAAAGACAGCGTTCTCTGAAAGTTCGCTTTCAACTAATGCTAGATGGGAGATGAGCTGTCACTCAGCATCTGGCTATGTTAAAATGCAGGTATTAATTAACTTACTATATGTAGAACAGAGAAAGGCACCAAATCAGACTGATATAGTTGAGCAGCTCTAATCATGGAGGCAACTTGTGCCTCAAAGTCTCCTCTGTTCTGCCGAAACCAGGGATCGAACCAGGGACCTTTAGATCTTCAGTCTAACGCTCTCCCAACTGAGCTATTTCGGCACAAAGGTCACCTAACAATGGTCATTAAACAACAGCTCAAACCATGTGCCTAAAACCCTACTTTTAAACCGGGGATCGAAATCAGTGACCTTTAGAAATGCAATCTAACGCTCTCCCAACTGAGATGTTTACTCACAGAGAATGCACTACAAAGGCAGTCATTAAAACATTTAAACAACCCCTCGTGAAAAAGACAGGATCTTCAGAAACTGCACTTTAAACTAATACTAGATGACGGATTGGCTTTTAATTAGATTTAATCCGAATTTTTACATTGCAGGTACAAGTGCTGTATGTAGAACAGAGAAAGGCACCAAATCAGACTGATATAATCCAGCTGCTTTAATCATGGAGGCAACTTGTGCCTCAAAGTCTCCTCTGTTCTGCCGAAACCAGGGATCGAACCAGGGACCTTTAAATCTTCAGTCTAACGCTCTCCCAACTGAGCTATTTCGGCACAAAATGCTACAACACAATGGCAGCATCACAAAAAACTTAAAACCACAACTGGTGAAAAAGACAGCATTTTCAGAGAGTATTTGAACTAATACTAGGTGGTAGATGAGCTGTCACTTAGCATCTGACTATCTTTCACTGCAGGTGTAAGAGAACCTACTTGTAGAACAGAGAAAGGCACCAAATCAGACTGCTATAATCCAGTAGCTATTATCATGGAGGCAACTTGTGCCCAAAAGTCTCCTCCTCGCTGCCGAAACCAGGGATCGAACCAGAAACATCTCCAAACAATGACAGTCTGCGAAAAATTTAAAATAACACTTCGTGAAAAAAAAAGACAGCGTTCTCTGAAAGTTCGCTTTCAACTAATGCTAGATGGCAGATGAGCTGTCACTCAGCATCTGGCTATGTTAAAATGCAGGTATTAATTAACTTACTATATGTAGAACAGAGAAAGGCACCAAATCAGACTGATATAGTTGAGCAGCTCTAATCATGGAGGCAACTTGTGCCTCAAAGTCTCCTCTGTTCTGCCGAAACCAGGGATCGAACCAGGGACCTTTAGATCTTCAGTCTAACGCTCTCCCAACTGAGCTATTTCGGCACAAAGGTCACCTAACAATGGTCATTAAACAACAGCTCAAACCATGGTCCCAAAACCCTACTTTTTAAACCAGGGATCGAAATCAGTGACCTTTAGAAATGCAATCTCACGCTCTCCCAACTGAGATGTTTACTCACAGAGAATGCACAACAAAGGCAGTCATTAAAACATTTAAACAATTCCTTGTGAAAAAAGACAGGACTTTCAGGCCCCGTCCACACGGAGACAAAACGGGTGTTATCCGCTATGGTTCTTTATCGTATGGACGGTTCGTCCACAAGAGGCCGTAACGGAACCGTGGAAAAATAGCCCTCAAACGATAACGCATCCCAAAGTGGGAAGGTCTGGTAACGTAACGCTTACTGCACCGTGTGTACGCCCTGAACGATCATAGCCCCGCCTCTCCTCTTATATTTTACATTGCAGGTATGAGTGCATCGGTAATTAGAGCAGATGAAGGCACCAACTCAGACTGCTCTAGTTGAGCAGCTCTAATCATGGAGGCAATTTGTGCCTAAAAGTCTCCTCTGTTCTGCCGAAACCAGGGATCGAACCAGGGACCTTTAGATCTTCAGTCTAACGCTCTCCCAACTGAGCTATTTCGGCACAAAGGTCACCTAACAATGGTCATTAAACAACAGCTCAAACCATGTGCCTAAAAGCCTACTTTTAAACCGGGGATGGAAATCAGTGACCTTTAGAAATGCAATCTAACGCTCTCCCAACTGAGATGTTTACTCACAGAGAATGCACTACAAAGGCAGTCATTAAAACATTTAAACAACCCCTCGTGAAAAAGACAGGATCTTCAGAAACTGCACTTTAAACTAATACTAGATGACGGATTGGCTTTTAATTAGATTTAATCTGAAATTTTACATTGCAGGTACAAGTGCTGTATGTAGAACAGAGAAAGGCACCAAATCAGACTGATATAATCCAGCTGCTTTAATCATGGAGGCAACTTGTGCCTCAAAGTCTCCTCTGTTCTGCCGAAACCAGGGATCGAACCAGGGACCTTTAGATCTTCAGTCTAACGCTCTCCCAACTGAGCTATTTCGGCACAAAATGCTACAACACAATGGCAGCATCACAAAAAACTTAAAACCACAACTGGTGAAAAAGACAGCATTTTCAGAGAGTATTTGAACTAATACTAGGTGGTAGATGAGCTGTCACTTAGCATCTGACTATCTTTCACTGCAGGTGTAAGAGAACCTACTTGTAGAACAGAGAAAGGCACCAAATCAGACTGCTATAATCCAGTAGCTATTATCATGGAGGCAACTTGTGCCCAAAAGTCTCCTCCTCGCTGCCGAAACCAGGGATCGAACCAGAAACATCTCCAAACAATGACAGTCTGCCAAAAATTAAAAATAACACCTCGTGAAAAAAAAAGACAGCGTTCTCTGAAAGTTCGCTTTCAACTAATGCTAGATGGCAGATGAGCTGTCACTCAGCATCTGGCTATGTTAAAATGCAGGTATTAATTAACTTACTATATGTAGAACAGAGAAAGGCACCAAATCAGACTGATATAGTTGAGCAGCTCTAATCATGGAGGCAACTTGTACCTCAAAGTCTCCTCTGTTCTGCCGAAACCAGGGATCGAACCAGGGACTTTTAGATCTTCAGTCTAACGCTCTCCCAACTGAGCTATTTCGGCACAAAGGTCACCTAACAATGGTCATTAAACAACAGCTCAAACCATGTTCCCAAAACCCTACTTTTTAAACCAGGGATCGAAACCAGTGACCTTTACAAATGCAATCTCACGCTCTCCCAACTGAGCTGTTTACTCACAGAGAATGCACAACAAAGGCAGTCATTAAAACATTTAAACAATTCCTTGTGAAAAAAGACAGGACTTTCAGGCCCCGTCCACACGGAGACAAAACGGGTGTTATCCGCTATGGTTCTTTATCGTATGGACGGTTCGTCCACAAGAGGCCGTAACGGAACCGTGGAAAAATAGCCCTCAAACGATAACGCATCCCAAAGTGGGAAGGTCTGGTAACGTAACGCTTACTGCACCGTGTGTACGCCCTGAACGATCATAGCCCCGCCTCTCCTCTTATTTTTTACATTGCAGGTATGAGTGCATCGGTAATTAGAGCAGATGAAGGCACCAACTCAGACTGCTCTAGTTGAGCAGCTCTAATCATGGAGGCAATTTGTGCCTAAAAGTCTCCTCTGTTCTGCCGAAACCAGGGATCGAACCAGGGACCTTTAGATCTTCAGTCTAACGCTCTCCCAACTGAGCTATTTCGGCACAAAGGTCACCTAACAATGGTCATTAAACAACAGCTCAAACCATGTGCCTAAAACCCTACTTTTAAACCGGGGATCGAAATCAGTGACCTTTAGAAATGCAATCTAACGCTCTCCCAACTGAGCTGTTTACTCACAGAGAATGCACTACAAAGGCAGTCATTAAAACATTTAAACAACCCCTCGTGAAAAAGACAGGATCTTCAGAAACTGCACTTTAAACTAATACTAGATGACGGATTGGCTTTTAATTAGATTTAATCTGAATTTTTACATTGCAGGTACAAGTGCTGTATGTAGAACAGAGAAAGGCACCAAATCAGACTGATATAATCCAGCTGCTTTAATCATGGAGGCAACTTGTGCCTCAAAGTCTCCTCTGTTCTGCCGAAACCAGGGATCGAACCAGGGACCTTTAGATCTTCAGTCTAACGCTCTCCCAACTGAGCTATTTCGGCACAAAGGTCACCTAACAATGCTCATTAAACAACAGCCCAAACCATTTGCCTAAAACCCTACTTTTAAACCAGGTATCGAAACCAGTGACCTTTAGAAATGCAATCTAACGCTCTCCCAACTGAGCTGTTTACTCACTGAGAATGCACTACAAAGGCAGTCATTAAAACATTTAAACAACCCCTCGTGAAAAAGACAGGATCTTCAGAAACTGCACTTTAAACTAATACTAGATGACAGATTGGCTTTTAATTAGATTTAATCTGAGTTTTTACATTGCCGGTACGAGTGCTGTTTGTAGAACAGAGAAAGGCACCAAATCAGACTGATATAATCCAGCAGCTCTAATCATGGAGGCAACTTGTGCCTAAAAGTCTCCTCTGTTCTGCCGAAACCAGGGATCGAACCAGGGACCTTTAGATCTTCAGTCTAACGCTCTCCCAACTGAGCTATTTCGGCACAAAGGTCACCTAACAATGCTCATTAAACAACAGCTCAAATCGTGTTCCCAAAACCCTACTTTTAAACCGGGGATCGAAACCAGTGACCTTTAGAAATGCAATCTAACGCTCTCCCAACTGAGCTGTTTACTCACTGAGAATGCACTACAAAGGCAGTCATTAACAAACTTAAACAACCCCTCGTGAAAAACACAGGATCTTCAGAAACTGCACTTTAAACTAATACTAGATGACGGATTGGCTTTTAATTAGATTTAATCTGAATTTTTACATTGCAGGTACAAGTGCTGTATGTAGAACAGAGAAAGGCACCAAATCAGACTGATATAATCCAGCTGCTTTAATCATGGAGGCAACTTGTGCCTCAAAGTCTCCTCTGTTCTGCCGAAACCAGGGATCGAACCAGGGACCTTTAGATCTTCAGTCTAACGCTCTCCCAACTGAGCTATTTCGGCACAAAATGCTACAACACAATGGCAGCATCACAAAAAACTTAAAACCACAACTGGTGAAAAAGACAGCATTTTCAGAGAGTATTTGAACTAATACTAGGTGGTAGATGAGCTGTCACTTGGCATCTGACTATCTTTCACTGCAGGTGTAAGAGAACCTACTTGTAGAACAGAGAAAGGCACCAAATCAGACTGCTATAATCCAGTAGCTATTATCATGGAGGCAACTTGTGCCCAAAAGTCTCCTCCTCGCTGCCGAAACCAGGGATCGAACCAGAAACATCTCCAAACAATGACAGTCTGCCAAAAATTAAAAATAACACCTCGTGAAAAAAAAAGACAGCGTTCTCTGAAAGTTCACTTTCAACTAATGCTAGATGGCAGATGAGCTGTCACTCAGCATCTGGCTATGTTAAAATGCAGGTATTAATTAACTTACTATATGTAGAACAGAGAAAGGCACCAAATCAGACTGATATAGTTGAGCAGCTCTAATCATGGAGGCAACTTGTGCCTCAAAGTCTCCTCTGTTCTGCCGAAACCAGGGATCGAACCAGGGACCTTTAGATCTTCAGTCTAACGCTCTCCCAACTGAGCTATTTCGGCACAAAGGTCACCTAACAATGGTCATTAAACAACAGCTCAAACCATGTGCCTAAAACCCTACTTTTAAACCGGGGATCGAAATCAGTGACCTTTAGAAATGCAATCTAACGCTCTCCCAACTGAGCTGTTTACTCACAGAGAATGCACTACAAAGGCAGTCATTAAAACATTTAAACAACCCCTCGTGAAAAAGACAGGATCTTCAGAAACTGCACTTTAAACTAATACTAGATGACGGATTGGCTTTTAATTAGATTTAATCTGAATTTTTACATTGCAGGTACAAGTGCTGTATGTAGAAAAGAGAAAGGCACCAAATCAGACTGATATAATCCAGCTGCTTTAATCATGGAGGCAACTTGTGCCTCAAAGTCTCCTCTGTTCTGCCGAAACCAGGGATCGAACCAGGGACCTTTAGATCTTCAGTCTAACGCTCTCCCAACTGAGCTATTTCGGCACAAAATGCTACAACACAATGGCAGCATCACAAAAAACTTAAAACCACAACTGGTGAAAAAGACAGCATTTTCAGAGAGTATTTGAACTAATACTAGGTGGTAGATGAGCTGTCACTTAGCATCTGAGTATCTTTCACTGCAGGTGTAAGAGAACCTACTTGTAGAACAGAGAAAGGCACCAAATCAGACTGCTATAATCCAGTAGCTTTTATCATGGAGGCAACTTGTGCCCAAAAGTCTCCTCCTCGCTGCCGAAACCAGGGATCGAATCACAAACATCTCCAAACAATGACAGTCTGCCAAAAATTAAAAATAACACCTCGTGAAAAAAAAAGACAGCATTCTCTGAAAGTTCAATTTCAACTAATGCTAGATGGCAGATGAGCTGTCACTCAGCATCTGACTATGTTACAATGCAGGTATTAATTAACTTACTATATGTAGAAAAGAGAAAGGCACCAAATCAGACTGATATAATCCAGCAGCTCTAATCATGGAGGCAACTTGTGCCTCAAAGTCTCCTCTGTTCTGCAATCTCACGCTCTCCCAACTGAGCTGTTTACTCACTGAGAATGCACTACAAAGGCAGTCATTAAAACATTTAAACAATCTCTCGTGAAAAAGCCAGGATCTTCAGAAACTGCACTTTAAACTAATACTAGATGACTTATTGGCATTTAATTAGCATTCATCTGAATTTTTACATTGGCTGTACAAGTGCTGTATGTAGAACAGATGAAGGCACCAAATCAGACTGATATAATCCAGCTGCTTTTATCATGGAGGCAACTTGTGTCTAAAAGTCTCCTCTGTTCTGCCGAAACCAGGGATCGAACCAGGGACCTTTAGATCTTCAGTCTAACGCTCTCCCAACTGAGCTATTTCGGCACAAAATTTCACCAAACCATGGCAGTGTTCCAAAAACTAAAACAATATCTCTTGAAAAATGACAGCATTTTCAGAAAATATGTTTAACCTGTAGTGCCGAGAGATAGGAGTCGGAGGCGGTGCATCGAAGGTGCAAAAGGTTCCTTTATTGAAGAGCAGATTAGCACATGTTGTCCGGTTGCAGTCCTGGAAGAGAAGGGGGAGAAGCAAGGAGGGCACACAATATACACAGGTAGAACACATATGTCCGTGCGGAAACAATACCCCCAACCTGTAGTTCCATGATTGAATTATGTTATACAGTGGTCACTACAAACCAACACTAGGTGACATATTGGCTGTCAATTAGCATTTGACTTTTTTACATTGCAGCCTATGAGTAAACCTATAGGTAGAACACAGGATTGAAACCAGGGACCTCTAGAAATTCAGTCTCTCCCAACTGAGCTTTTTCATCTCAAAGAATGCACTACAATGTCAGTCATTAAAACATGTAAACAACCCCTTGTGAAAAAAGACAGGACTTCCAGGCCCCGTTCACACGGAGACAGAACGGGTGTTATCCACTACAGGTCTTTATCGTATGGACGGTTCGTCCACATGAGGCCGTAACTGAACCGTGGAAACAGAGCCGTCATACGATAACACATCCCAAAGTGGGAAGGTCTGGTTCAGGCCCGGCTCCAGGATGAAATGACTGAGGGGGCTGTTAAAAAATCCGAGGGGGCGATTTTTTTTTCACAGCAACGAAAAATACTGGCAATGTCATTCATTGACACACCAAGCTATTTTCCTTCTCACTGCTCTACAATCTCTTTGCTTCTTTATTTGTTATTCTGGATTTACCTCTGTCGTTCTGTTCTTTTCCTCTGATCTTTAATATTAGAGAGTACATTATTAGATGGCCGAACTCTCTGTAATTATACCATAACCTTTTTCCTCTATCCCTTAACTCATCTTCCTATACAGATTTATTTACCTCTAGTCAAGTTAGGATTAAATAAACATTAATCTGGTTGATTTTTTATTTTCAGGATTGAATGTTCAAATCAAGGCCTAAAACCTGGCATTTCATAAGAAAGTGACTAATATATAAACCAAATGTAATATTGGATCAAATACTACACCAAATGGACAGACACAGATTAAAAATAAAAATAAAGTCCCCTGGTTTGTCTCTAGAGTCTAACTGCCATGAGAAAAATCAAATCAATGTTCCAAAATCCGTCACGAGATGTCGCTCATTGTACCAATATGGTTGATATAATACATAACATATTGTTATTCTAGTAAAAGGGCTCGCTTTGGCAAACACCTGATCCATACAGCCCTAAATAATAACAAGTAACCATCACGTGTGGTGCTATCTGTAGTTGTTTGTCTTATTTTTTGTTGATGTCAAACAACATGGATTTCAAGTCAATATACGAAAGTAAATCAAGAAATTAAGCAAACAAGCTGATCTTCAAGTTCCTCAAAAACACTGGTCTGAGGAGAAGGATTTAATATGAACATTTAATACATCAACAGTAGGTGGCGATATATGCTCCAAGGGGAAGCGATTCAACAATAAAGACAAAAGAAGAAGAAGAAGAAGAAGTAGTAGTAGTAGTAGAAGAAGAAATACGCTAACGCTACAAACAGGCAAAACACTGTTACTCTGTTTTTACTGACATGTAACATTTGATTTCACCTTGCTCTATTTTTTTTAACGCACGTTCAAAAACGGGAACATTTTCGGGAGTTTCAACCGGGTACCAGCCACCGAAAACGGGGACTCTGCCCGGAAACGGGGACGTTTTGGTCACCCATCCGACTGTGTTTACAGCTAAGCACACACGCTAACATTAAGACTAGCTCACTTGGGGTTGAGGCTTTTTTACACGTTGCTTGACTGCCTGCCCACATATCTGATCTAAACATAGTAACGTGTATTGTGGAAAAAATTATTTAAAGTTATTTAATAATTGTGACATTTATTGTACTTTTTGATGAATGAATGATGCTCAAAGTGAGGGGGCAAATAATACAACTGAGGGGGCAATGCCCCCTTTTGCCCCCTCGTGGCGCCGGGCCCGGTCTGGTAACGTAACGCTTGCGGCACCGTGTGTACGCCCTAAACGATCATAGCCCCGCCTCTCCTCTTATTTTTTACATTGCAGGTATGAGTGCTACTGTAATTAGAGCAGAGCAAGGCACCAAATCAGACTGATATAATCCAGCAGCTCTAATCATGGAGGCAACTTGTGCCTCTAAGTCTCCTCTGTTCTGCCGAAACCAGGGATCGAACCAGGGACCTTTAGATCTTCAGTCTAACGCTCTCCCAACTGAGCTATTTCGGCACAAAGGTCACCTAACAATGGACATTAAACAACAGCTCAAACCATGTTACCAAAACCCTACTTTTAAACCAGGGATCAGTGACCTTTAAAAATGCAATCTAACGCTCTCCCAACTGAGCTGTTTACTCACTGAGAATGCACTACAAAGGCAGTCATTAAAACATTTAAACAACTCCTTGTGAAAAAAGACAGGACTTTCAGGCCCCGTCCACACGGAGACAAAACGGGTGTTATCTGCTATAGTTCTTTATCGTATGGACGGTTCGTCCACAAGAGGCCGTAACGGAACCGTGGAAAAGGAGCCCTCAAACGATAACGCATCCCAAAGTGGGAAGGTCTGGTAACGTAACGCTTGCTGCATCGTGTGTACGCCCTAAATGATCATAGCCCCGCCTCTCCTCTTATTTTTTACATTGCAGGTATCAAACCTTTATTTAGACAGATTGGTCCCTTGAGATCATCGATCTCATTTACAAGGGAGACCTGCATCATTTAGTTCCACATGAAACATAAAAACAACATACAAACAACAGAGGATATCATATTTACATATTCGACATTTACAAATACCCAGAGTGTCAGAAAGCATTTCATTTAGACATGCCTTAAATACATTCAGAGAAATAAAAATGCTCAATTTCAATTTTGCCTGTAGACTGTTCCAAGCAAGTGGAGCTGCGCACATAAAAGCTGTCTTACCTAAGACAGTCCTTACTCTTGGCACATCTAATAAGACTATATCCTGTGATCGCAGACAATAGCTGCTTGCAACTTTCTGCTTTATCAATGAACAGATATAGGTATGAGTGCATCTGTAATTAGAGCAGATGAAGGCACCAACTCAGACTGCTCTAGTTGAGCAGCTCTAATCATGGAGGCAACTTGTGCCTCAAAGTCTCCTCTGTTCTGCCGAAACCAGGGATCGAACCATGGACCTTTCGATCTTCAGTCTAACGCTCTCCCAACTGAGCTATTTCGGCACAAAGGTCACCTAACAATGCTCATTAAACAACAGCTCAAACCGTGTTCCCAAAACCCTACTTTTAAACCAGGGATCGAAACCAGTGACCTTTAGAAATGCAATCTCACGCTCTCCCAACTGAGCTGTTTACTCACTGAGAATGCACTACAAAGGCAGTCATTAAAAAACTTAAAAAACCCCTCGTGAAAAAGACAGGATCTTCAGAAACGGCACTTTAAACTAATACTAGATGACAGATTGGCTTTTAATTAGATTTAATCTGAATTTTTAAATAGCCGGTACAAGTGCTGTATGGAGAACAGAGAAAGGCACCGAATCAGACTGATATAATCCAGCAGCTCTAATCATGGAGGCAACTTGTGCCTAAGAGTCTCCTCTGTTCTGCCGAAACCAGGGATCGAACCAGGGACCTTTAGATCTTCAGTCTAACGCTCTCCCAACTGAGCTATTTCGGCACAAAGGTCACCTAACAATGGTCATTAAACAACAGCTCAAACCATGTTCCCAAAACCCTACTTTTAAATCAGGGATCGAAATCAGTGACCTTTAGAAATGCAATCTAACGCTCTCCCAACTGAGCTGTTTACTCACAGAGAATGCACTACAAAGGCAGTCATTAAAACATTTAAACAACTCCTTGTGAAAAAAGACAGGACTTTCAGGCCCCGTCCACACGGAGACAAAACGGGTGTTATCCGCTATGATTCTTTATCGTATGGACGGTTCGTCCACACGAGGCCGTAACGGAACCGTGGAAAAATAGCCCTCAAACGATAACGCATCCCAAAGTGGGAAGGTCTGGTAACGTAACGCTTACTGCACCGTGTGTATGCCCTAAACAATCATAGCCCCGCCTCTCCTCTTATTTTTTACATTGCAGGTATGAGTGCATAGGTAATTAGAGCAGATGAAGGCACCAACTCAGACTGCTCTAGTTGAGCAGCTCTAATCATGGAGGGAACTTGTGCCTCAAAGTCTCCTCTGTTCTGCCGAAACCAGGGATCGAACCAGGGACCTTTAGATCTTCAGTCTAACGCTCTCCCAACTGAGCTATTTCGGCACAAAGGTCACCTAACAATGCTCATTAAACAACAGCTCAAACCATGTGCCTAAAACCCTACTTTTAAACCGGGGATTGAAACCAGTGACCTTTAGAAATGCAATCTAACGCTCTCCCAACTGAGCTGTTTACTCACAGAGAATGCACTACAAAGGCAGTCATTAAAACATTTAAACAACCCCTCGTGAAAAAGACAGGATCTTCAGAAACTGCACTTTAAACTAATACTAGATGACGGATTGGCTTTTAATTAGATTTAATCTGAATTTTTACATTGTAGGTACAACTGCTGTATGTAGAACAGAGAAAGGCACCAAATCAGACTGATATAATCCAGCTGCTTTAATCATGGAGGCAACTTGTGCCTAAAAGTATCCTCTGTTCTGCCGAAACCAGGGATCGAACCAGGGACCTTTAGAAATGCAATCTAACGCTCTCCCAACTGAGCTGTTTACTCACAGAGAATGCACTACAAAGGCAGTCATTAAAACATTTAAACAACTCCTTGTGAAAAAAGACAGGACTTTCAGGCCCCGTCCACACGGAGACAAAACGGGTGTTATGCGCTATAGTTCTTTATCGTATGGACGGTTCGTCCACAAGAGGCCGTAACGGAACCGTGGAAAAGGAGCCCTCAAACGATAACGCATCCCAAAGTGGGAAGGTCTGGTAACGTAACACTTGCTGCACCGTGTGTGCTAGAGTCACTCCTCAGTTTAAACTTTGTTTTGTTTCAATTCTGTTTCTACACGGACCACTATTGCGGTAAGCATGTTGTAACTTCCGGTTGTTGTTGTCATCTCCGGGTATCCCGTGTGCCTGTTCTGTTGCTGATAGCTTATTATCTTAACTTAATCGATCGTTTTAAAACTCTTGATCACGGCAACTGCCTGACGTTGTAATCACACGTTACTACAGCTTAAGCACTCACAAACTCTCCTTCTCTTAGCGACTGTAACTCCACAGTTGCCTACACTCTTTTCGGGTTTGCTAACGGTAGCTACTTTAGCTTGATAGCTAGCCATGGCTCTTTCCCCACCCTTGGGTGCTATTTCCTGCTCTAACTGTCTCATGTTTGGTTACTCCCCTACCTCCTTTACTGGTACCGATACATGTGTTAAATGTAGTATAGTTGTTAGGTTGGAGGCGGGAATCATAACCATAGAAGCCCGGCTACGCATCTTAGAAAATAACTCAGCTACAGTAAAGCCCATGTTAGCCGGTGCGGACCGGCAAAAGGTAGCTCCTCTTAGCCGTCCCCCGGCAACTCCCGAGCAGCAGGGAGAATGGGTGACTGTTCAGAAGGGGCATAACGCGAAACCCGCAGGTCCCCACCAACCCGTTCACGTATCTAACAGATATTCCCCACTCAGCGAGACACCCGCTGAGAAGCCAACTCTGGTTATTGGTAGCTCTATTATGAGACACGTGAATTTAGAGACCGAAGCGTCCACAGTCACATGCATTCCGGGGGCCAGAGCGGGCGACGTTGAGGCGCATCTTAGACTGCTGGCTAAAAATAAACGTAAATACAGTAGGATTGTTATTGACGTCGGTGGTAATGATGTTCGTTTACGCCAATCAGAATGCACCAAACTTAATGTGGCGTCGGTGTGAAGTTATGCTAAAACAATGTCGGACACCGTAATCTTCTCTGGTCCCCTCCCCAATCTGATCAATGATGACATGTATAGCCGCATGTCATCATTTCAGCGCTGGTTGTCTTGGTGGTGCCCAGCAAACAATGTGGGCTTCGTGAATAATTGGACAGCCTTCTGGGGAAAACCTGGTCTGATTAAGAGAGACGGCATTCATCCTACTTTGGAAGGTGCAAATCTCATTTCGGCAAACATTTCAGGGCTCTGTGGACTTAATCCATGACAAACTGGAGTTGAGACCAGGAGGCAGAGTCGCAGTCTTACACGCTTCTCTGCGCTCTCTCCTAGGCAGTCATCCATAGGAATCCCGAACCCAATAAAATACCCAATATTAACGGTGTGTGTGTCTGCCCAAGGACAATTTAAGGTAAAACCTAATAGAGGTGTCATACATAATAACCTAATACAAGTAAATGTAACAACTACTACAGTGCAACAAAACAGGAAGATTAAATGTGGTCTCTTAAACATAAGATCTCTAGCATCTAAAGCAATACTGGTAAATGATTTAATATCAGATTATAATATTGATATATGCTGTCTCACTGAAACTTGGTTGAGACATGAAGAATATGTCAGCATAAATGAGGCCACTCCACCCAGCCATATCAATACTCATATTGCCCGAGGCACGGGCCGAGGAGGTGGAGTTGCAGCAATCTTTGACTCAAGTTTACTTATCAATACTAAACAAAAATTAAATTATACCTCCTTTGAAAGCCTCATTTTCAGTCTTACGCATCCGACCTGGAAAACTTTGCAGCCAATCTTATTTGTTACAGTGTACCGTGCACCAGGTCCTTATTCAGAATTCTTATCAGAATTCTCTGAGTTTTTATCAGCTTTGGTACTTAAAACAGATAAAGTAATTATCGTAGGTGACTTTAATATTCATGTTGACGATGATAAAAATAGCCTTACTGTTGCATTTAACTCTATATTAGATTCTGTTGGTTTCTGTCAGAGTGTAAATAAACCAACCCACTGCTATAATCACACTCTTGACCTTGTTCTGACTTATGGTATTGAAATTGAGCAACTATTAGTCGAACCGCATAATCCTGCTTTATCCGACCATTTCTTAGTAACTTTTGAAGTACTGTTACTAGACTACAAAGCATTAGTCAAAAGCTCCTGCAGCAGAAACCTATCTGTTAGTGCTATAGCCACATTTAAGGAAGAGATTTCACCAATACTTAACTCGATAGCATGTGTGCATGTAGGGGAGGAAACTTATACAAAATGTACACCACCCCAAATTGATCATGTTGTTGATAGTGCTACAGATGCGCTGCGAATAAAATTAGACTCTGTTGCTCCTTTGAAAAAGAAGAAAATAAAACAACATAGATTAGCTCCATGGCATAATGCCCAAACCCGCAAAATAAAGCAAAAGTCAAGACAACTTGAAAGGATATGGCGTTCCACTAAACTTGAAGAATCTCGTTTAATTTGGCATATTACTCTCAATGAATATAAGAAAGCACTGCGTAAAGCGAGAGCAGCATACTACTCTTCATTAATAGATGAGAATAAGAATAATGCAAGATTTCTTTTCAGCACTGTAGCCAGGCTGACAGAGAGCCACAGCTCGACTGAGCCTTCTATTCCCATAGCACTCAGTAGTAATGATTTTATGTGCTTTTTTAACAATAAAATTGTTACTCTTAGAAACAAAATCAATGACCTCTTGCCTTTGACCAGTATAGTGTTATCAACAGCTCCCGGAAACGTAAGTTCTAATAATATTACACTAGATAGTAAACTATAATGCTTTTCAGCCATAAACCTTGAACAATTAAATTCAATGATTCTCTCTTCTAAACCATCAACGTGTATCTTAGACCCGATTCCAACTAAGCTGTTAAAAGAAGTTTCTCCATTAATTAGCACTTCTTTATTAAATATTATGAATATTTCTTTATTATCAGGCTATGTTCCACAATCATTCAAAGTAGCAGTGATAAAACCGCTTCTTAAAAAGCACAACCTCGATCCAGAGGTTTTAGCCAACTATAGACCTATTTCTAATCTTCCGTTCCTCTCAAAAATTATTGAGAAAGCAGTCGCAAAACAGCTGTGTGATTACTTAAAAAACTATGATTTATTTGAAGATTTTCAGTCTGGCTTTTCGAACACAACATAGCACAGAGACAGCTCTGGTTAAATTCACAAATGACATTCTAATAGCCTCTGACAAGGGACTTGTCTCTATTCTTGTCTTGCTCGATCTTAGTGCTGCATTTGATACTATCGACCATGATATCCTATTGCAAAGACTAGAGCACTTAGTTGGCATACAGGGAACTGCTTTAGGCTGGTTTAGGTCCTATCTATCTGAACGCTCTCAGTTTGTACGTGTCAACGATGAATCTTCCATGCAAACCAAAGTTAGCCATGGAGTGCCACAGGGCTCAGTGCTTGGACCTATTTTGTTCACCCTATATATGCTTCCGTTAGGCAATATTATAAGGAATCATTCTGTAAACTTCCATTGTTATGCGGATGATACTCAACTATATTTATCAATCAAGCCTGATGAAATTAATCATCTAAATAAAATTCAAGACTGCCTCAAGGACTTAAAAACGTGGATGACCTTACATTTTTTTATGTTAAACACGACCAAAACTGAAGTTATTGTACTTGGCCCGAAGAATCTACGAAACAAATTATCTAAAGATATACTAACTATGGATGGCATTAATTTGGCCTCCAGTGAGACTGGAAGGAATCTTGGTGTTATATTTGATCAGGATTTATCCTTTATCACCCACATAAAATCAATTTCAAGGACCGCCTACTTCCATCTACATAACATTGCAAAAATCAGGCATATCTTGCCTCAAAACGATCTTCAGAAACTGCACTTTAAACTAATACTTGATGACGGATTGACTTTTAATCAGTATTCATCTGAATTTTTACATTGCCGGTACAAGTGCTGTATATAGAACAGAGAAAGGCACCAAATCAGACTGATATAATCCAGCAGCTCTAATCATGGAGACAACTTGTGCCTCAAAGTCTCCTCTGTTCTGCCGAAACCAGGGATCGAACCAGGGACCTTTAGATCTTCAGTCTAAAGCTCTCCAGACTGAGCTATTTCGGCACAAAGGTCACCAAACAATGCTCATTAAACAACAGCTCAAACCGTGTTCCCAAAACCCTACTTTTAAACCAGGTATCGAAACCAGTGACCTTTAGAAATGCAATCTAACGCTCTCCCAACTGAGATGTTTACTCACAGAGAATGCACTACAAAGGCAGTCATTAAAAAACTTAAACAACCCCTCTAGAAAAAGACAGGATCTTCAGAGACTGCACTTTAAACTAATACTAGATGACGGATTGGCTTTTAATTAGATTTAATCTGAATTTTTAAATAGCCGGTACAAGTGCTGTATGGAGAACAGAGAAAGGCACCAAATCAGACTGATATAATCCAGCAGCTCTAATCATGGAGGCAACTTGTGCCTAAAAGTCTCCTCTGTTCTGCCGAAACCAGGGATCGAACCAGGGACCTTTAGATCTTCAGTCTAACGCTCTCCCAACTGAGCTATTTCGGCACAAAGGACACCTAACAATGCTCATTAAATAACAGCTCAAACCATGTTCCCAAAACCCTACTTTTAAACCGGGGATCGAAATCAGTGACCTTTAGAAATGCAATCTAACGCTCTCCCAACTGAGCTGTTTACTCACAGAGAATGCACTACAAAGGCAGTCATTAAAAAACTGAAACAACCCCTCGTGAAAAAGACAGGATCTTCAGAAACTGCACTTTAAACTAATACTAGATGACGGATTGGCTTTTAATTAGATTTAATCTGAATTTTTACATTGCAGGTACAAGTGCTGTATGTAGAACAGAGAAAGGCACCAAATCAGACTGATATAATCCAGCTGCTTTAATCATGGAGTCAACTTGTGCCTCAAAGTCTCCTCTGTTCTGCCGAAACCAGGGATCGAACCAGGGACCTTTAGATCTTCAGTCTAACGCTCTCCCAACTGAGCTATTTCGGCACAAAATGCTACAACACAATGGCAGCATCACAAAAAACTTAAAACCACAACTGGTGAAAAAGACAGCATTTTCAGAGAGTATTTGAACTAATACTAGGTGGTAGATGAGCTGTCACTTAGCATCTGACTATCTTTCACTGCAGGTGTAAGAGAACCTACTTGTAGAACAGAGAAAGGCACCAAATCAGACTGCTATAATCCAGTAGCTATTATCATGGAGGCAACTTGTGCCCAAAAGTCTCCTCCTCGCTGCCCAAACCAGGGATCGAACCAGAAACATCTCCAAACAATGACAGTCTGCCAAAAATTTAAAATAACACCTCGTGAAAAAAAAAGACAGCGTTCTCTGAAAGTTCGCTTTCAACTAATGCTAGATGGCAGATGAGCTGTCACTCAGCATCTGGCTATGTTAAAATGCAGGTATTAATTAACTTACTATATGTAGAACAGAGAAAGGCACCAAATCAGACTGATATAGTTGAGCAGCTCTAATCATGGAGGCAACTTGTACCTCAAAGTCTCCTCTGTTCTGCCGAAACCAGGGATCGAACCAGGGACCTATAGATCTTCAGTCTAACGCTCTCCCAACTGAGCTATTTCGGCACAAAGGTCACCAAACAATGGTCATTAAACAACAGCTCAAACCATGTTCCCAAAACCCTACTTTTAAACCAGGGATCGAAACCAGTGACCTTTAGAAATGCAATCTCACGCTCTCCCAACTGAGATGTTTACTCACAGAGAATGCACAACAAAGGCAGTCATTAAAACATTTAAACAATTCCTTGTGAAAAAAGACAGGACTTTCAGGCCCCGTCCACACGGAGACAAAACGGGTGTTATCCGCTATGGTTCTTTATCGTATGGACGGTTCGTCCACAAGAGGCCGTAACGGAACCGTGGAAAAATAGCCCTCAAACGATAACGCATCCCAAAGTGGGAAGGTCTGGTAACGTAACGCTTACTGCACCGTGTGTACGCCCTGAACGATCATAGCCCCGCCTCTCCTCTTATTTTTTACATTGCAGGTATGAGTGCATCGGTAATTAGAGCAGATGAAGGCACCAACTCAGACTGATCTAGTTGAGCAGCTCTAATCATGGAGGCAATTTGTGCCTAAAAGTCTCCTCTGTTCTGCCGAAACCAGGGATCGAACCAGGGACCTTTAGATCTTCAGTCTAACGCTCTCCCAACTGAGCTATTTCGGCACAAAGGTCACCTAACAATGGTCATTAAACAACAGCTCAAACCATGTGCCTAAAACCCTACTTTTAAACCGGGGATCGAAATCAGTGACCTTTAGAAATGCAATCTAACGCTCTCCCAACTGAGCTGTTTACTCACAGAGAATGCACTACAAAGGCAGTCATTAAAACATTTAAACAACCCCTCGTGAAAAAGACAGGATCTTCAGAAACTGCACTTTAAACTAATACTAGATGACGGATTGGCTTTTAATTAGATTTAATCTGAATTTTTACATTGCAGGTACAAGTGCTGTATGTAGAACAGAGAAAGGCACCAAATCAGACTGATATAATCCAGCTGCTTTAATCATGGAGGCAACTTGTGCCTCAAAGTCTCCTCTGTTCTGCCGAAACCAGGGATCGAACCAGGGACCTTTAGATCTTCAGTCTAACGCTCTCCCAACTGAGCTATTTCGGCACAAAATGCTACAACACAATGGCAGCATCACAAAAAACTTAAAACCACAACTGGTGAAAAAGACAGCATTTTCAGAGAGTATTTGAACTAATACTAGGTGGTAGATGAGCTGTCACTTAGCATCTGACTATCTTTCACTGCAGGTGTAAGAGAACCTACTTGTAGAACAGAGAAAGGCACCAAATCAGACTGCTATAATCCAGTAGCTATTATCATGGAGGCAACTTGTGCCCAAAAGTCTCCTCCTCGCTGCCCAAACCAGGGATCGAACCAGAAACATCTCCAAACAATGACAGTCTGCCAAAAATTTAAAATAACACCTCGTGAAAAAAAAAGACAGCGTTCTCTGAAAGTTCGCTTTCAACTAATGCTAGATGGCAGATGAGCTGTCACTCAGCATCTGGCTATGTTAAAATGCAGGTATTAATTAACTTACTATATGTAGAACAGAGAAAGGCACCAAATCAGACTGATATAGTTGAGCAGCTCTAATCATGGAGGCAACTTGTGCCTCAAAGTCTCCTCTGTTCTGCCGAAACCAGGGATCGAACCAGGGACCTTTAGATCTTCAGTCTAACGCTCTCCCAACTGAGCTATTTCGGCACAAAGGTCACCTAACAATGGTCATTAAACAACAGCCCAAACCATGTTCCCAAAACCCTACTTTTTAAACCAGGGATCGAAATCAGTGACCTTTAGAAATGCAATCTCACGCTCTCCCAACTGAGATGTTTACTCACAGAGAATGCACAACAAAGGCAGTCATTAAAACATTTAAACAATTCCTTGTGAAAAAAGACAGGACTTTCAGGCCCCGTCCACACGGAGACAAAACGGGTGTTATCCGCTATGGTTCTTTATCGTATGGACGGTTCGTCCACAAGAGGCCGTAACGGAACCGTGGAAAAATAGCCCCCAAACAATAACGCATCCCAAAGTGGGAAGGTCTGGTAACGTAACGCTTACTGCACCGTGTGTACGCCCTGAACGATCATAGCCCCGCCTCTCCTCTTATTTTTTACATTGCAGGTATGAGTGCATCGGTAATTAGAGCAGATGAAGGCACCAACTCAGACTGCTCTAGTTGAGCAGCTCTAATCATGGAGGCAATTTGTGCCTAAAAGTCTCCTCTGTTCTGCCAAAACTAGGGATCGAACCAGGGACCTTTAGATCTTCAGTCTAACGCTCTCCCAACTGAGCTATTTCGGCACAAAGGTCACCTAACAATGCTCATTAAACAACAGCCCAAACCATTTGCCTAAAACCCTACTTTTAAACCAGGTATCGAAACCAGTGACCTTTAGAAATGCAATCTAACGCTCTCCCAACTGAGATGTTTACTCACAGAGAATGCACTACAAAGGCAGTCATTAAAAAACTTAAACAACCCCTCTAGAAAAAGACAGGATCTTCAGAAACTGCACTTTAAACTAATACTAAATGACAGATTAGCTTTTAATTAGATTTAATCTGAATTTTTAAATAGCCGGTACAAGTGCTGTATGGAGAACAGAGAAAGGCACCAACTCAGACTGCTATAATCCAGTAGCTTTTATCATGGAGGCAACTTCTTCCCAAAAGTCTCCTCCTCGCTGAAAAATAAAAATAAAGTCCCCTGGTTTGTCTCTAGAGTCTAACTGCCATGAGAAAAATCAAATCAATGTTCCAAAATCCGTCACGAGATGTCGCTCATTGTACCAATATGGTTGATATAATACATAACATATTATTATTCTAGTAAAAGGGCTCGCTTTGGCAAACACCTGATCCATACAGCGCTAAATAATAACAAGTAACCATCACGTGTGGTGCTATCTGTAGTTGTTTGTCTTATTTTTTGTTGATGTCAAACAACATGGATTTCAAGTCAATATACGAAAGTAAATCAAGAAATTAAGCAAACAAGCTGATCTTCAAGTTCCTCAAAAACACTGGTCTGAGGACAAGGATTTAATATGAACATTTAATACATCAACAGTAGGTGGCGATATATGCTCCAAGGGGAAGCGATTCGCCAATAAAGACAAAAGAAGAAGAAGAAGAAGAAGTAGTAGTAGTAGTAGTAGTAGTAGAAGAAGAAATACGCTAACGCTACAAACAGGCAAAACACTGTTACTCTGTTTTTACTGACATGTAACATTTGATTTCACCTTGCTCTATTTTTTTTAACGCACGTTCAAAAACGGGAACATTTTCGGGAGTTTCAACCGGGTACCAGCCACCGAAAACGGGGGCTCTGCCCGGAAACGGGGACGTTTTGGTCACCCATCCGACTGTGTTTACAGCTAAGCACACACGCTAACATTAAGACTAGCTCACTTGGGGTTGAGGCTTTTTTACACATTGCTTGACTGCCTGCCCACTTATCTGATCTAAACATAGTAACGTGTATTGTGGAAAAAAAAATATTTAAAGTTATTTAATAATTGTGACATTTATTGTACTTTTTGATGAATGAATGATGCTCAAAGTGAGGGGGCAAATAACACAACTTAGGGGGCAATGCCCCCTCGTGGCGCCGGGCCCGATCTGGTAACGTAACACTTGCTGCACCGTGTGTACGCCGTAAACGATCATAGCCCCGCCTCTCCTCTTATTTTTTACATTGCAGGTATGAGTGAATCTGTAATTAGAGCACATGAATGCACAAACTCAGACTGCTCTAGTTGAGCAGCTATAATCATGGAGGCAATTTGTGCCTCAAAGTCTCCTCTGTTCTGCCGAAACCAGGGATCGAACCAGGGACCTTTAGATCTTCAGTCTAACGCTCTCCCAACTGAGCTATTTCGGCACAAAGGTCACCTAACAATGCTCATTAAACAACAGCTCAAACCGTGTTCCCAAAACCCTACTTTTAAACCGGGGATCGAAACCAGTGACCTTTCGAAATGCAATCTAACGCTCTCCCAACTGAGCTGTTTACTCACAGAGAATGCACTACAAAGGCAGTCATTAAAAACTTAAACAACCCCTCGTGAAAAAGACAGGATCTTCAGAAACAGCACTTTAAACTAATACTAGATGACGGATTGGCTTTTAATTAGATTTAATCTGAATTTTTAAATAGCCGGTACAAGTGCTGTATGTAGAACAGAGAAAGGCACCAAATCAGACTGATATAATCCAGCTGCTTTAATAATGGAGGCAACTTGTGCCTCAAAGTCTCCTATGTTCTGCCGAAACCAGGGATCGAACCAGGGACCTTTAGATCTTCAGTCTAACGCTCTCCCAACTGAGCTATTTCGGCACAAAATGCTAGAAAACAATGGCAGCATCACAAACACTTAAAACAACAACTGGTGAAAAAGACAGCATTTTCAGAGAGTATTTGAACTAATACTAGGTGGTAGATGAGCTGTCACTTAGCATCTGACTATCTTTCACTGCAGGTGTAAGAGAACCTACTTGTAGAACAGAGAAAGGCACCAAATCAGACTGCTATAATCCAGTAGCTTTTATCACGGAGGCAACTTGTGCCCAAAAGTCTCCTCCTCGCTGCCGAAACCAGGGATCGAACCAGAAACATCTCCAAACAATGACAGTCTGCCAAAAATCAAAAATAACACCCCGTGAAAAAAAAAGACAGCGTTCTCTGAAAGTTCGATTTCAACTAATACTAGATGGCAGATGAGCTGTCACTCAGCATCTGACTACGTTACAATGCAGGTATTTATTAACTTACTATATGTAGAGCAGAGAAAGGCACCAAATCAGTCTGATATAATCCAGCAGCTCTAATCATGGAGGCAACTTGTGCCTCAAAGTCTCCTCTGTTCTGCCGAAACCAGGGATCGAACCAGGGACCTTTAGATCTTCAGTCTAACGCTCTCCCAACTGAGCTATTTCGGCACAAAGCTCACCTAACAATGCTCATTAAACAACAGCTCAAACCATGTTCCCAAAACCCTACTTTTAAAACAGGGATCGAAACCAGTGACCTTTAGAAATGCAATCTCACGCTCTCCCAACTGAGCTGTTTACTCACAGAGAATGCACTACAAAGGCAGTCATTAAAACATTTAAACAACCCCTCGTGAAAAACACAGGATCTTCATTAACGGCACTTTAAACTAATACTAGATGACGGATTGGCTTTTAATTAGATTTAATCTGAATTTTTACATTGCCGGTACAAGTGCTGTATGTAGAACAGAGAAAGGCAACAAATCAGACTGATATAATCCAGCTGCTCTAATCATGGAGGCAACTTGTGCCTCAAAGTCTCCTCTGTTCTGCCGAAACCAGGGATCGAACCAGGGACCTTTAGATCTTCAGTCTAACGCTCTCCCAACTGAGCTATTTCGGCACAAAATGCTACAACACAATGGCAGCATCACAAAAAACCTAAAACCACAACTGGTGAAAAAGACAGCATTTTCAGAGAGTATTTGAACTAATACTAGGTGGTAGATGAGCTGTCACTTAGCATCTGACTATCTTTCACTGCAGGTCTAAGAGAACCTACTTGTAGAACAGAGAAAGGCACCAAATCAGACTGCTATAATCCAGTAGCTTTTATCATGGAGGCAACTTGTGCCCAAAAGTCTCCTCCTCGCTGCCGAAACCAGGGATCGAACCAGAAACATCTCCAAACAATGACAGTCTGCCAAGAATTTAAAATAACACCTCGTGAAAAAAAAAGACAGCGTTCTCTGAAAGTTCGCTTTCAACTAATGCTAGATGGCAGATGAGCTGTCACTCAGCATCTGACTATGTTACAATGCAGGTATTAATTAACTTACTATATGTAGAACAGAGAAAGGCACCAAATCAGACTGATATAATCCAGCAGCTCTAATCATGGAGGCAACTTGTGCCTCAAAGTCTCCTCTGTTCTGCCGAAACCAGGGATCGAACCAGGGACCTTTAGATCTTCAGTCTAACGCTCTCCCAACTGAGCTATTTCGGCACAAAGGTCACCTAACAATGGACATTAAACAACAGCTCAAACCACGTGCCTAAAACCCTACTTTTAAACCAGGGATCGAAACCAGTGACCTTTCGAAATGCAATCTAGTTTAGGTCATATCTATCTGAACGCTCTCAGTTTGTACGTGTCCACGATGAATCTTCCATGCAAACCAAACTTAGCCATGGAGTGCCACAGGGCTCAGTGCTTGGACCTATTTTGTTCACACTATATATGCTTCCGTTAGGCAATATTATAAGGACTCATTCTGTAAACTTTCATTGTTATGCGGATGATACTCAACTATATTTATCAATCAAGCCTGATGAAATTAATCATCTAAATACAATTCAAGACTGCCTCAAGGACTTAAAAACGTGGATGTTCTTACATTTTTTATGTTAAACACGACCAAAACTGAAGTTATTGTACTTGGCCCGAAGAATCTACGAAACAAATTATCTAAAGATATACTAACTATGGATGGCATTCATTTGGCCTCCAGTGAGACTGGAAGGAATCTTGGTGTTATATTTGATCAGGATTTATCCTTTAACACCCACATAAAATCAATTTCAAGGACCGCCTACTTCCATCTACGTAACATTGCAAAAGTCAGGCATATCTTGCCTCAAAACGATGCAGAGAAACTAGTCCATGCATTTGTTACTTCAAGGCTGGATTATTGTAACTCCTTATTATCAGGGTGTACCAAGAAGTCAGTCAAGTCGCTTCAGCTGATTCAAAATGCTGCAGCTCGTGTACTAACCAGAGTTAGGAAAAGGGACCACATTAATCCTGTTCTGGCTGCCTTACACTGGCTCCCTATAGAACACAGGATAGAATCTAAAATTCTTCTTCTGGCCTACAAAGCCCTTAATGGGCAGGCGACATCTTACCTTAAAGAACTCATTATTCCCTACTGTCCTACTAGGGCATTGCGTTCCAAGAATGCAGGGTTGTTGGTTGTTCCTAGAGTCTCTAAAAGTACAATGGGAGCCAGAGCCTTTTCTTATCAAGCTCCACTTTTGTGGAATCAGCTTCCAGTTTGTGTTCGGGCGGCAGACACCCTATCCGTTTTTAAGAGTGTGCTTAAGACCTTCCTTTTTGATAAAGCTTATAGTTAGGGCTGATTAGATTCAGCCCCTAGTTTTGCTGATATAGGCTTAGTTTGTCGGGGGACATCTTACTTCTTCCTTCTCTCTGTCTATACCTGTGTACTCTCATGTTCCGATTAACCCAGCTTCCCCAAATGTCTTTCTTTTTGGTGTCTATATACGCTGGGATCCGGAGTCATGGATGATCCTGCGGTCCTGTGTCATGGATCGCGAGTCCTGGATCTTGAGTCGTGGCTGTGGTCCGGGATCATAAGTCCTGGATGGATATCCTCGTGGATTCATCTTCCTATTATACACACATGCATTTCCAAACATTTGGAATACCTATGTTGCAAATGTATTATCTTTTCAATTTACACACGGCATCTATTGCACGTCTGTCCGTCCTGGGAGAGGGATCCCTCCTCTGCTGCTCTCCCTGAGGTTTCTCCCATTTTTCCCTTTAAACTGTGGGTTTTCTCTGGAAGTATTTCCTTGTACGATGTGAGGGTCTAAGGACAGAGGGTGAGGTATTGTCATACTGATATTCTGTACAAACTGTGAAGCCCACTGAGACAAATGTAACATTTGTGATATTGGGCTATATAAATAAACATTAGATCTTCAGTCTAACGCTCTCCCAACTGAGCTATTTCGGCACAAAATGTCACTAAACCATGGCAGTCTTCCTAAAACTAAAACAACATCTCTTGAAAAAAGACAGCATTTCTAGAAAATATGTTTAAGCTGTAGTGCCGAGAGATAGGAGTCGGAGGCGATGCATCGAAGGTGCAAAAGGTTCCTTTATTGAAGAGCAGATTAGCACATGTTGTCCGGTTGCAGTCCGGGAAGAGAAGGGCGAGAAGCAAGGAGGGCACACAATATACACAGGTAGAACACATATGTCCGTGCGGAAACACTATCCCCAACCTGTAGTTCCATGATTGAATTATGTTACAGTGGTCACTACAAACCAACACTAGGTGACATATTGGCTGTGAATCAGCATTTGACTTTTTTACATTGCAGCCTATGAGTAGACCTATATGTAGAACACAGGATTGAAACCAGGGACCTCTAGAAATTCAGTCTAACGCTCTCCCAACTGAGCTGTTTACTCACAGAGAATGCACTACAATGTCAGTCATTAAAACATGTAAACAACCCCTTGTGAAAAAAGACAGGACTTTCAGGCCCCGTCCACACGGAGACAAAACGGGTGTTATCCGCTATAGTTCTTTATCGTATGGACGGGTTCGTCCACAAGAGGCTGTGACGGAACCGTGGAAAAGGAGCACTCAAATGATAACGCTTCCCAAAGTGGGAAGGTCTGGTAACGTAACGCTTGCGGCACCGTGTGTACACCCTAAACGATCATAGCCCCGCCTCTCCTCTTATTTTTTACATTGCAGGTATGAGTGCATCTGTAATTAGAGCAGATGAAGGCACCAACTCAGACTGCTCTAGTTGAGCAGCTCTAATCATGGAGGCAACTTGTGCCTAAAAGTCTCCTCTGTTCTGCCGAAACCAGGGATCGAACCAGGGACCTTTAGATCTTCAGTCTAACGCTCTCCCAACTGAGCTATTTCGGCACAAATGTCACCTAACAATGCTCATTAAACAACAGCTCAAACCGTGTTCCCAAAACCCTACTTTTAAACCAGGGATCGAAACCAGTGACCTTTAGAAATGCAATCTCACGCTCTCCCAACTGAGCTGTTTACTCACAGAGAATGCACTACAAAGGCAGTCATTAAAAAACTTAAACAACCCCTCGTGAAAAAGACAGGATCTTCAGAAACGGCACTTTAAACTAATACTAGATGACAGATTGGTTTTTAATTAGATTTAATCTGAATTTTTAAATAGCCGGTACAAGTGCTGTATGTAGAACAGAGAAAGGCACCAAATCAGACTGATATAATCCAGCAGCTCTAAGCATGGAGGTAACTTGTGCCCAAAAGTCTCCTCTGTTCTGCCGAAACCAGGGATCGAACCAGGGACCTTTAGATCTTCAGTCTAACGCTCTCCCAACTGAGCTATTTCGGCACAAATAGCGACAAAACAATGACAGTCTGACAAACACTTAAAACAACAACTCATGAAAAATACACAATTTCCAGAGAGCATTTGAACTAATAGGTGGTAGATGAGCTGTCACTTAGCATCTGACTATTTTACATTGCAGGTGTAAGAAAACCTACTTGTAGAACAGAGAAAGGAACCAAATATAATTCAGCAGCTCTAATCATGATGGAGCCAATTTGAGTTTAAAAGTTTCCTCTGCCGAAACCAGGGATCGAACCAGGGACCTTTAGATCTTCAGTCTAACGCTCTCCCAACTGAGCTATTTCGGCACAAAACCGTTACAAAACAGTCTACCATAAAATAACAGGATCTTCCGAAATTGTGTTGAACTAATAGTATCATAATCTGCCTTTGAATATTTTACATTGCAGGTATCAGTGAACCCTTTTGTACAGCAGAGAAAGGCACCAAATGCTACAACTATGTCTAGCAGCACCATCGAGGCAATTTGTGCCCAAAAGTCACCTTTCGGCTGCCGAAACCAGGGATCGAACCAGGGACTTTTAGATCTTCAGTCTAACGCTCTCCCAACTGAGCTATTTCGGCACAAAGCGTAATGGCACAATGGCGGTCTACGAAACATTTTAAATAACATCATGAAAAGGATATCATATACAGATTGTCCAACGTTTTTAAAAAAGGATAACATTTTCTAACATGTTTCAATTTATTGCTATTCGTTCTTGTCAGAAACTATTTAACTCGCCTGTTTCTGCCGCCTGCACTTCCTGTGGTGACCGCAGGGGGGCAGCATTGGCCTTCAATCCTGCCCTCAGTCGGAGATCGTTCAGTAAAATATAGCATATAATTATTTTAATGTCTTATCAACACACATTTAAACCTTGTATTAAAATTGCCTTCTTTATCAGCTCTGCACACAATAATTTAAACAACTACCTACTTTATTCAAAAGGACAACAGTGCTACTGTAGTTTTTGTTTTCCATCATGCAATGGCCTAATATCATCATATGTTTAATTTCTATATCCATCACCACCTGACACTCTGAAATCATAACCTCCAAGATGTTTTCTGAAATGGATTCTGAATCATTTTCTATTGCATTCTTCCAATTAATGCCAATCACACAGGCTGATCATCATAATGCAATAAACCCACGAATGAAGCCTCTGTTTTTTTTCGAGGGGGCGGAGGGGAGCCTCTCGTTAATTGGACCTGACCCTAATTTTTAATTTCCCGTTAATAATAAACCCTCATATATCACTGCGGGTTGTGTGAATGCAGCAGAACAAAAGAGCAGCTGATATAAATATATATTACTTTATTGCTTTCCTCACAGCTGATCTCGGGCCTGATATCGTTTCATATCAGTTTAGAATAACGTGGTGTTATCTGTGGGATATATTTAATTTCGATCCGTGAATCTGTATTGTGAGACTGGAATAAAGCTGCCTTTAACAGAGCGGCTTATCATTCTCATTTTAAATCGGGATGCACTGATTTGATTTGAGGTCCATATGAAATGAAAACATCGTCAAATACCAACCACCAGAATATTTCGATGCCATCATGTAACACAATATATTGCACCCTGAATAATTCAGCAACAACATTTCTCCACAAGCACAGACTTACAGAATTAATTATAAAAGGCTGTTATATTAACTCTACGAGAAATCGAACATTTCTTATAATTCACGTATTTGTTGTTGTTATATTTCAAATTAAAATGGTGTATTTACCTTAAACTCGTCAAGATAAATTGCTTTTATTTACTCTGACAAACTGGACCGCTCAGGCCTGCTGTGGCTCTGCATTAAGCTATATATTTAATATATTATCCTAGATTTAGAATTTAAGCTGTATTATTTTTCATCCGTTAAATTGTATATTTTATTAGACACGAATACGATCATGACTTACATTTTTGGGACTATTTCTTTATTTAGATGTATCTTTATCTTCGTATTCCTCCTACAAATGGAAGACAGACCTCTCATATGTTATAGGTTTTTGGCCTCCCTTTGCGTATTATATTGTAATATATATATTGTCTTTTGTGAAGTGTTATAAATAATAAATCAATGCTTCATTTCCAAACTGTCTAAAAGAAGTCTGCAGACAGAAGGTTGGAAGTGCGGATGGTTAAATAAGTTGATTTTTATTGTAGGCCTAATTGGCAGATTTAAATCACTCCGCCGTGGTGTTGAAGTGAAGGCTTTATGAGGGTCGGATATTTGATTTGATTTCTGATAGGACTCCACGGTCCTGAGAGGCGGATCCAGGCTCCAGGACTGCGGGGAGAGGCTGTGAGGAGGCCGGGGGGAGGGCTTCTCTCTCGGCTGTCCCCCTCTCTCTCTCTCTCACTGAGGACTGGTGGACCAGTTTCACTCACACCTCTGGATTTACAGCAGCTCCAGGTCTCTGTGCAGATTTGAGGATTTTTTCGGTTTGTAGAAAAGTCTGGAGCTTGAATTCAGAGATGCTGCACGACATTAAAGTGGAAGCTGACCCGGGATCCCTGGACCTCCTGACCGGTGAGTTCCTCTTCATCCTGACCTTATCCTTATTTCTTTATCCATGTTCCCACCCATGTTCTTATTTATCATGGGGGGCTGCTACAATAACACTAACAATGAGAAGTGGCAATTCCTAAATTTGCTCTCAGGTGAAGCGAAAATAGCCTTTTATGTAAAAACCGAGAGAAGAACAGGAGGGAAACTCTGGCTCAGGTTTTATAAACACTTATGAACACTTGTGAAATACAAATTATGTACAATATATAATATATATATGCCGTTAATAACTGTGCGATATATACCTGGCTGCTATATCTCTCAGAACTGTTACAGGATGTGTATTTTGTAATTTTATGAATGCTTCTTGGTTAACATTAAGCTGTCTTTGGCTCTTTTCTTGCAGTAACAAATGCACATTTCCCCTCTGTGGGACGAATTACTCTGATTCTGATTATGGGATGTCTGTTCTGCTGTTCATGATGATTATTTGCATTTTGCACACGTTTTTAATGGATAGATTTAATGTTAGGATTTGTTTAAATACACAAGCAACTATATGTGTATTAATGTAAATTGTAATTGTTGTAATGTCTACTTTTATATGTAATAGTGCATGCATTAATTAATATTTAGCAGTTTTTGGCTCTTCACTTTTGAAAATGTGCCCTTTGTGGGACGGATATGGTATTCTTATTATTATTATTATTCTTGGTGCCTATATCAGTTATAGGATTGCTATTGTTATCTTAATGATAATTATTATACGTCATATTATTATTAATGTGTGCGCTTTTGAGTTACAAGCTTGTTAAAGATATCTGCTGCAGAATCATCAATTGGATGATATTATGATTAAAAACAACAGAGATTGTTCATTCATATTAAATTATTAATTAAAAACAGGACTTTTATGTTCAATCTTTTATCGAGCCACTCCTCACTCCTGTGTTATAGAGAAGTGGGGTTATTGTATTAAATAAATAACAATTCATTCATTTTGTATGCTACCTTATACTTCTACTACTCTGCTGGAAGCCAATTTACTTATTGCTTTTATACAATATCAACCAACTGATGAATACATATTGGCAATTAGAAGTTAAAATATCATCATCATATCATAATCCAATATGTATGATGTTTAAAAGGCCTACATGCTTCAGAGGTACATTCAGTTTTGCCACTTGAAGTAGGGTGTATTTTAACGTTGTACTTTAGAATGAGATTTTACAAGCAGTACTTTTTACAATTTCTGTTCTGATTAAGTATACGAGCGACCTGCTTCCTCTACCGCTGCAAAAAGAGGAAAGGGAGTTTACACTCTGAGTTTTCTGAGTGTATATTAATGAATGCTTTCGCTTGTGAAAATACAAAAAGCGCTGCCTGGTGTCATGCCGATTGTTTTTATACTGTGCCCACATGAAGGGACTTCTTCTCTTTGCTCTCCTACACATGAACGAGGTTTACACATACGAGGAATTGGCTTTCAGATGCACACAGAGACACAGAAAGAACATCACGTTACCAATTCTAAAAGCTAGTGCAACAAAGGGAAAATAAAGACAATATTTACACTAGTTATGTAGGAGTGCAGTCGTACAATATGACAATACTATATACTAAGTGGAGAGCTGTGCAGGTTTAAAAACGAGGTAGCATGGAGCAGAAATGGGCAACATGTGCAGGATTTACGATATGAAAAAGAACAGTGAGGACCGAGCGAGCGTCACAGTGTGGTTTCTAAATGTGAGGCAGAAACAAAAGGCCTCAAATAAAACAAGGAGTCCTCCACTGATCGCAGCTTTTTGGGTGAAAAGGTAGATTTGATCCCTATTGCTATTCTGAAAACACAAACAAATGAAAACACTTGCAGAATTAGCCACCAAGAAAACGTAAAATGCAAATAAAATATAGAAGCTAAAAAATCCCCCATAGCTTACTCATTATAAAATGACCATCATGCATGTACTCATCGAATATGAATATTTGTTATGTATGTGTTGTATATATATGTATAAGTGATTAGGTGTGTATGTATGTAAATATATACTTGTTTTTATATTTCTTTTTATATATGTGTATTCTCTGGGATGGTGAGAAACTAATCTGTAACAAAAATAGAGGAATTGACAATAAAGTTGACTTATACGATAACGTAAAGAATATCAAATACAGGCAGGTGGTTCCACACAATCGGATGCATTGTGTTTAAAATGGGAACATGCCCCTGGACCCCCCCAATTATCACATGTTCACATGGATAGGATACATGTGCACACCTTTTAAGTATACAACCCATGTCGATATGTTTCTCTTTTGGTAGTAGATTGGTCTGTTATCAATCAATCAATCAAAGGTTATTTTAGCCCAATATCACACATTGTACATTTGTCTAAGGGGGCTTTACAGTTTTTACAGTATACACGACGCTCTGTCTTCAGACCCTCACATCGGACAAGGAAACCCCAAAGTTAACGGGAAAGAAATGTTAGAAACCTCGAGGAGAGCAACAGAGAACGGATAGACGTGCAATAGATGTTGTGTGTGAATTAAAAGATAATACATGGATGGTCCAAATGCTGGGAAAATGTGTCTATAAGAAGATGGATCCAGGTGGAGCTCTATTGTAATATTTATATTGTGTATTCTTTGGATATCTGATCTAAATCTATACTGTAAGATTTCCAGGCCCCCTATGTTGCTAAATCCTAGCATCGCCTCTGCTGATCAGTAAATTCCTGACACAGTTTTTGGTATTTCCTAATTTTTTAATGACATAAAACATATTTTCCAGGTGGAGCTCTGATGTTATATTTTATATTGTGTATTCTTTGGATATCTGATATAAATCTATACTGTAAGATTTCCAGTTACCAGATTCTAGCATCGCCCCTGCTGATTAGTAACGTATCGATAATTCCTGACACAGTTTTTGGTGTATTTCCTCGTGTTTTAATGACCTAAAACACATATATTTCGCAGGCGGAGCTTCCCCGCAGCAGGCCGTGTGTGAAGGCTGCTCGCGGATCATCTCAGACCGCTTCCTGATGCGGGTCAACGACACGTCCTGGCACGAGCGCTGCCTGCAGTGCGCCGCGTGCCAGCAGCCGCTCACCAACACCTGCTACTCCAGAGACACGAGGCTGTACTGCAGGGCCGACTACCAGCAGTAAGAGGGGGGGGGGGGGGGATTCGGGGATGGTGATGTTTTAACTGCTCTTACATTAACACAAAAAACATTAATCATCAGCTAATTTAATTTAACTCAATTTTAAGCTGCAAACAATGTCTATGACAGGGGTGTCAAACTCAAAGCCTTCATCTTTTGTGGCCCGCAAGAGCTTGGAAAGAATATAATATGTTTATTATGCGGTTACGTGCCGCTTTACAAAAGCACGTTGCCCATAAACTACATGTCCCACAATGCATCTCATTTTGTGACATACGCACTTGCAAAATTATTTGCTCTAGACTTCTGCTTTCAGACGTAGTTAATTATCAGATAATAATCCAATGCAGAGGCAATAGTGTAATATAATACATTATTTTATTTATATTATATATTTAAATATGTATATTTAGTCTTAAAGTTACAACCGGCCCTTTGACTGCAACCTTAATGCTAATGTGGCCCGTGATGAATTTGAGTTTGACACCCGTAGTCTATGACTACTGGTTTACATGAATAACTGCAGTGGATAAACAAAGAAAAAGACCAAATTAACGTGGTTGTTGATTTGGATGTGTACCAACTGATGGATGAACATCATCGACACTACAGTAAGATTTCCGGGGGTGGTGATGTTTTAACTGCTCTTACATTAACACAAAAAACATCATCACCAAATTTAATTAACTCCATTTTAAGCTGTAAACAATGTCTCAGACTACTGGTTGACATGTATAAATGCAGTGGATATAGAAAGAATAGACACTGAAAAGACCAAATGAACATGTTTGTTGATTTGTGTGTGTACTATCTGATGGATGTACATACTCTAGGCGTTACCCTTTCATTTCCAATGGCGTGTGATTACATTGATTCCTTAAAAAGAAAACTCAAAAGCCATCTCTTTGCATCTGTCTTTCTTGTCAGCTAATTTCCATAACGTAGTTTCAATCTACATTAGCATCACTTCTGTCACATGCTTTTATCATATGGCAATACTTGTATAATGTATAATGTTTTTAGACGTTTGTATTTTTTTGTTGTTTTTGCTTTTGTTTGCTTTGTACAGCCCTTTGAGGCATTTCTTGGTATTTGGGGCTATAATACATTTTGATTTGATTTGATCAGTAATTGTTCAAATGCTTACTGTGAAGGATATCATAAGGCCTTGAATCAATCGGACGTAAAACACAATATTTGCCATTGATCAAAGCACTAAGTCGGTCTGATTTCACTTGAACACGACAGGAGGTTTTGGTGCACCTCAAAGCATTTCCCTGCTACTGTTGCTGTACGACACGGCGCATATCTCAGGAATAAGTCAAGTGATAGGGTGCGAAGAGAACATGAGAGACGTGGGGGTGTGTTTGATTTGCTCACCAGTGTTACAGTGTGCTCAGAGCTGGGTGGTCCTGTTGTCTGCAGGGTTTTGCAGACAGTCAGATCCTCTCTCTGCTGGGCGTCTGTCTGCTTCTCTTCAGCAGCCTTTGTCCGGCACCAGATCTTCACACACTCACTGCTGCATGCTGGGGGTCTTTCTCACTACAATGGGCCACATGCATCTCAAAACATGGCACCGCAGACACATCCATGGCTCAGACTTTCAGCAAAAACAAACAGATGCACAAATGTAACCTTTGTGTTGCACTGTGCCATTGTTTCCCTGGTTTTGTCTTTTTGTAAAGCATAAATCATACCTCAAATCTGGGTTACACCTTATCTTATTTCAACTCATAACCACACCTTTTAATGATCTTTTATCCATTTATGGTCAATAGACCTCATTTACACCAAATGAAACCTTATTTCTTTGTTAAAAACAGGAACATTTTGACTGTAGGAAACCGTATAGAAACAGATTTTGATGGATTATCACAGACTGGTATATGTTCAGTCAGTATTCTGTTTTCTAAACCGTTTCATTTCTTTAATGCAAAGCAACCAGATGCAATCGATTTAAATACAACACACAAAGAAATGCACTCCAAATCTGAACAGGCTGAGACAGGTTACCTCCTCTATGTTTGATACTGAGGCTTTAATTGTTGCAGGGAGAGAGACGTTGCTCAAGCAGCAATACAAAGAGACATGGAGGGTTTAATCAGAGCTCTTCAGTCCGAGCGGGATCTGTCTGTACGGCTGTAAATCACACGCTTCATCACGATACAATATTAAATTCATCCAACAACAACACAATATCTCCTGATATCACAAAGTCTGCCTTTCTCAATTCAGTGGCCTCTGACCCACATGAGAGCACATATAACAATCACTCACATTTATATCAACTCATAAAAACAGACCTAAAAGATGATTTGACAATTTTATCACCAGGCATTATTTCTCCTATAGGAGACTTTTCTTTAAGCAGTACAAGTTTGAGGTACCTGTACTTTACTTGAATATCCCAATGTTATGCTACTGTGTACTTCCCCACTACCATTCAGAGGTAAATGGTGTACTTTTCCTCCACTACATGTATTTAATACCTTTAGTTACTTCACAGATGTGGATGAATGATGTGAAATATAATCAAGTGTTAAATCAGACTTTAGTTCCACCTGGAGTAAATCCACCAGCTACCCTGCAGTATACAAAGTCATTCAAACTAGCTGCACCTTTACCAGCTTTGAGAACACTTTCATGATCAATCATTATAAAACATATCATATATATTATTCTGAAATGGACCAATCTGCACAATGACTACTTTTACTGTCGCTACTTTCACTATATTTTGATGAGAATACTTTTCTACTTTTACTTGAGGAACATTTTGAATGGAGGACTTTTACTGTAACAGAGTATTTCTACACTCTGGTACTTCTACTTTTACTCAAGTACAAGATCTGAGTACTTCTGCTTTTACTCAAGTACAAGATCTGAGTACTTCTACTTTTATTCAAGTACAAGATCTGAGTACTTCTACTTTTACTCAAGTACAAGATCTGAGTACTTCTACTTTTACTCAAGTGCAAGACCTGAGTACTTCTACTTTTACTCAAGTACACGATCTGAGTACTTCTACTTTTACTCAAGTACAAGATCTGAGTCTACTTTTACTCAAGTACAACATCTGAGTACTTCTACTTTTACTCAAGTACAAGATCTGAGTACTTCTACTTTCACTCAAGTACAAGATCTGAGTATTTCTACTTTTACCCAAGTACAAGATCTGAGTACTTCTACTTTTACTCAAGTACAAGATCTGAGTACTTCTACTTTTACTCAAGTACAAGATCTGAGTACTTCTACTTTTAATCAAGTACAAGATCTGAGTACTTCTACTTTTAATCAAGTACAAGATCTGAGTACTTCTACTTTTACTCAAGTACAAGATCTGAGTCTACTTTTACTCAAGTAAAACATCTGAGTACTTCTACTTTTACTCAAGTACAAGATCTGAGTACTTCTACTTTCACTCAAGTACAAGATCTGAGTACTTCTACTTTTACTCAAGTACAAGATCTGAGTACTTCTACTTTAACTCAAGTACAAGATCTGAGTACTTCTACTTTTACTCAAGTACAAGATCTGAGTACTTCTACTTTAACTCAAGTACAAGATCTGAGTACTTCTACTTTTACTCAAGTACAAGATCTGAGTACTTCTACTTTCACTCAAGTACAAGATCTGAGTACTTCTACTTTTACTCAAGTACAAGATCTGAGTACTTCTACTTTTACTCAAGTACAAGATCTGAGTACTTCTACTTTAACTCAAGTACAAGATCTGAGTACTTCTACTTTCACTCAAGTACAAGATCTGAGTGCTTCTGCTGCCTCTGACTTTTAGCAGCAGGTGGAGCTTAGCTTGTCCATTATACAGTAAATGTTATTTATAAGAGCATACACAGTCAACAATGTAGTATGTATGTGTTTGGCTTCATGTACAGTTTTGGATATCAATTACTTAAATAATATTTATTTTAGTTTTGGGAGCTGCAGTGCTGATGCTCCTGTCTTTGTCTTTGTTGGGACGTTATGTCTTTGTCATTGTTTCCCTCCTTGCCCTGCTGTAAGGCCTCCATTACTCACTGTGAAACACAGAGGTATGTGGGAGATGTCACTGTGCAGGGCAGCAGGTTTGTTTGATTAGAAAGCAGAAGGAGCTGCTGTGTTTATCAAAGCAGAGCCCCTTCAGGTGAGTAAATCCTGCAGCCAGACCCAGCAGGCTGTCCTCCAGTCTAAATACACTGCGTCCCCCCGGGAGCAGGGGGCAAAGACAAGAGGAGGGGGGGGGGGTTCATGTCAACATCCAAAAAACAACAGAGGAAGCAGCAGGAGCTCCGTAAAGCCTCGCTGTGATTGGAAACCACAGCTGATGAAAACAAGCCGCCTGAAGACTCTGCAGATTGGGTTTCATCAGAAACTGGGATTTATCGTGACCCCCACCTTGACTCCAAACAGAGGCAACATGAAACAGTTCATGGCGCAGTGGAGGGGTACAGCTACTGTCTGAGGAACACAGAAAACCTCCTTCTGTTCTAATGAAGGAGGAGTTGAGTAAAGAGAAAGAGGAATATAGATTTTAAGAAATACAAAACAAAGCCACTGCATATTGCTGGGCTGTTGAGATAAATGTGAAGATACAGAGAGTGTCATTTTAGGATGAACTGTTTTTATCACGAAATATCTGCATTTGGTGCGTCGCTGTTGGAAGAAGCGTTATAACTTACCCCGACCCTCTGCTCTTTACAAGGTCAGCTACCTTTGGTTTTATCATACAAGGGTTAGGGAAATGTAACTAATTACATTACATGAGTTTTTTTAATTTGAACTGTATTGTCATACTATATCTTAGATGTTTTATTTAAGTGTATTTGAAGTGTACTAAGTATTATGTTCGTAACCTGTATTTAAATCAGGCTTTATAATTATTTGAGCGACCGAGATCATGTAAGCGTATTTCAAGTGTGCTATGTATTAATTTATTGAGCTGTACTTAAATCAGGTTTTAAAATGGTTTGACTGATTGAGATCATGCAATGTTATTATTTGTTTATTGATTGTTATGAACCTGCCTGAGGACCACAGATGGGAATGAGCTATTAGCTATAATCTGGCATATTGCATCTCGTCTCTTTGCTGAGATTAATGTTTTTGTATGCATGGTCCTTCTATAAATAAATACAAATACTTTTATATCAACCACGCTTTTAAAAATAGACAGTCTAAAAATGTGATTTAGCAGTGGGACATACAAGTTAGACTTTGTATGATTTTAATTAATAAACTTAAGATCCATTGAAGAAAATGAACAGATGAGATCGATATTTTCATTAGCTCACATACAGAAGTAAACAACACAAGAATGTTTTGATGTGGATATATAAAAATCCATTACATAAGGTAACACACCCACGAAGTAGAGGAAGATAAGGAAACAGGAAGAAGAGAGGAAAGGGTTAAATAACATTTAAAAATCAGAAGACTAAATCAGAAATAAATATATTCTTTAAATGTAATAATGAGAAAAGTGAGACCACTATTTCTTTTTTAACTGTAAATCTGGTATAAATTGCGTAATTTAGAATAGCGAGGACATTGGACTGATAACACTCCCTTTACAAAGTCAGTGTCCTTTGGTTTTATCCCTCAATTTGCTTCTCCTTTAGGAAATGATCTGTGTTTCACTGACCTCAGAGCAGCGTGGCATTCCTCCAGCACACTGGGACACACTCTAAAATTTGAGAGAGTCACAAATCACAGAGGGGCCTCGGGCAGCTTCTGATGAATGTTCGTCACTCTGAGGACGATGATGAATCTACATCTGAACATTTATTTCCCCCCATCAATCAGGGCTTCATACCACAGCATCACTGTTTGAACTGAGCCCCGGTCCACAAACAGTGCCAAGGGAAAGAAAGTTAGAACATCATCCAGAGAAGTCCTTTCTTTTTTTTTGGAGAAATGGGTTCTCTGAGAAGTGGTCGATGCTAAACTCAGCTTATATGGTAATATACTTTAATATTACCTGACATACATAAACTGACTGGCACAGGGTGATACTAGTGACAAGCCATAAAGAAGACAAGTAGTGTTGTAGTCAAGACCACCTTAACCCCGACCAGGGCCGGACTGGGACAATAAGTCAGGCCGGGAATTATACACCCAGCCAGGCCACTACCAGTTTTCTTTTGTGCCATTTTCCTGGATTCATTTGTCAATATTAACAGCGTTGCTGCCCCTAGTGATAGGCCTAAACTTTAAATCTACAGTACTATCCCAGAATAAACATATGGACATGGGTTACTAATTTTTTTTTAAAGTGCAAATCTTTGCATGCTCCCCCGGTAAGATTTTTTTTTTAAATGTTGGACTTAAATGCATCAATCTGGTGCACTTTGAGGGGGAAATAAAGAGACTACACCCATATGAAACAGAACTGTATACATTTAAATAATCATAAAATCATAAGAACATGGCCATAACCAATAACATACCATTTCCAATATGAAAAAACATTGAAACTTGTTTATTTATTTGTTTTTGGTTCATTTATAGTTGTGAGTGTGTCTGTGCTCCTGAACCAGCCTCACCCGTCTCCCCCGTCTCCCCTCTGCTCCTCTTTGAGGCAGCAGCAAAGACTAGTTTTAGCTCTCAACACGTTTTTAAAGTTTATCTTACCTTTTTTCACCTATTTAACATTTTTTATCTATTATTCATGCATATTTTATTAATCACTCCCCCTTCAAATGGAAATATGTGTTTACATAAATGGTGACCAAACCGTTTGAGACCCACTGAGAACTTAGACTAAGTTAACTATCTAAACACTCAGAGAGTCCTTCACCTCACCTGAGCTGTAGTTATCAGTCTCTCAGTCTGACAGGAGAGGACTCTCCTCCACCTTGTTGACAGCTCATTATATCCGTTAGCGCAGCTAGCTAGCACCAGATGCTAACAACAACACTACACGTAACCGGTGCGCACGTTTTCTCTCTCGCTCGCTCGCGCCACACACACACTAACACACACCCTCCCGAGCTTGCATGACACACAGAGACCAATCGAGGGCATTAGAGTATGATCTGTATGAAAGTGGCCATGTCGGCAGGCCACATCATGTAGACAGCCAGTCACCCTCTGTGAGGCAGAGGCAGACCCACATTTGTGCAGCGTTTCGTTCACAATACATACATTAAAAAAAAGGATTCCTCAGGCCAGCAGGCCACTGAACAGGCCAGGCCATCGGGAAACCTCCCGGTCCTCCCGATGGCCAGTCCGGGCCTGACCCAGACCAAGTCAAGATCAAGACCAGAGAGTACCAAGACCAAGACTTTAAGAGGTCGGTACCAAGTCAAGACCAAGACCAAGAGGTCGGGACCAAGTCAAGACCAAGAGGTCGAGACCCAGTCAAGACCAAGACCAAGACTTTAAGAGGTCGAGACCAAGTCAAGACCAAGACCAAGAACAAGACCAAGACTTTAAGAGGTCGAGACCAAGTCATGACCAAGACCGGAGTGTACCAAGACCAAGACAAGACCAAGACTTTAAAAGATCGAGACAAAGACCAAGACTTTAAGAGGTCATGAACAAGTCAAGACCAAGACTTTAAGAGGTCACGACCAAGTCAAGACCAAGACTTTAAGAGGTTGAGACCAAGACCAAGACCAAGACCTAGACTTTAAGAGGTCGAGACTAAGTCAAGACCAAGACCAAGACCTAGACTTTAAGAGCTCAAGACCAAGTCATAACCAAGACCGGAGTGTACCAAGACCAATGTGGAAGATACATAGTCAATTTGACTGCTCTTGGTCTCGAAACAACTTTTTAAAGGTCTTATTTTTAGTGTACTACAACACTAAAAGTAAGCACCCTCTCAAAAATAGTTCATATGCCAGACATCAGTGTGTATTTTGTAACCCCTAAATACTTACACTAACCCCTATGGGGGAAGGGTTCGGAGTTTTATTGATCAAGCTTCACATCCCACCGAAAAAAAAACCTGTTGTTTTTGTGCTCTAACAGTAGCGTCCTTAAAGCACATTCCACCGATTACATTCAAATTTCGATGTCTTTTCTGTCATTTTTAGACTTTGCAACGTCTGCATTGGGCACTGTGGTTTTGGTCCACAAGCCGAATGTTTGACACCCCTGATCTAAACAAATGAAATATTGCATATTATCTGGAAGTCAAAGAGGGAGCAAGGTGGTCTCTATCTGTGATGGACGTTAGCTGGGTTTCATTCACATTTGTTTTCCCGTCTTAATAAGTTTGACTATCCTGAGGTGTCTGTTTCCCGCCTGTCAGATAATTGATGTTTGACTGAGCCCGTCGTCTTTCTTTCTTCTCAAATCTATCCGTGCCTGAGCTCAGAGGACAGCCGCTCTCTGACAGTCTGTGTTGTCTCTCCCCTCCCTCTTCTTATGCACTGTTTAATCGTAATATCAGCACTGCTAGGCTCTCCTGGGACTCGGGCTGGCATTTAGCAGGCTGAGACAACTCAAGACCCCCGAGGGCTCGTCCAAAAACTGCCTGCTCCAAGCTGTCCACGTTATTAGCTTCCTGCTCTCAAAGGAGACCTTCAGCCATTCACACACACCAGGCACACACACTCTGTGCACACACACTCTGTGCACACACACCCTGTTTCTCTTGTGTTCAGCCTCTGTAAGCAGTGTAACAGTAATTACTCCATTCATATTCCCTGCCTAATGACCCTGCTGGGGACCATTTGCATACATGTTTTCTTTTCGTTTTTTAATAATGAGGACAAACAGATGTCTGTATTATTCATACATTATGTTTTCCTCTGGGCTCTCTCTTTATACAACACTATGAGCGTGTGTGACCTCGGGACAACACACTTATTTAAAATGCCACGCAGTTCAAACTAAAATCGCAGCCCAATCAACAATGGCTTATGAGGCAGGGCAACAATTACGGCAAATGTGGCAACAGCGTAAACATGTGGTTCTTGAGATCAATGACTAAAAAATGTATCGTAATCCCAAAGCAATCTATGTCTGCATCAACACAATGATCTGTCTCTGTATTCAGATACAAGATGGGAAGAAGGCATGGTTTCGGCAAGTCTTTGGAATATATATATATAATATCTTTATCGAAACCCCCCACTTTGATTGATTAGAAATGGCCTTTTCACACCAGTGTTGACTGAATTACACGATGTGACATTAACAGACACAGGTTTTAAGCTGTATTTGGATGCAGGTTTTATGTCAGTCTGCATAATAACTAGTGCTTTATAGCAAACAGAACGGGTGTTTTTTAACTTGTGTCCATCATCCATAATGATATGAATAGATGTGTAGATACACAACTGAAGCACAGACATGTCAATCATCTCTTTCCATCATATTATTGGTGCTTTCCAGAACAAACCATTCAGATTTGGGAACATTCCTAATTTCTGAGAGGAACACTTACCATTTCAGGCCATTTGGTGCTACTTGAAGTGCCTAACTATTCAAATATACTTTCAGAACAACACATCTTTGTTTTCCGATGCTGCATCACTTCTGACAATCTGGAGCTCACCAGTGATTGTCAACAGCCTCGTGTGTCAGCTGGCACGATACAGACAGGAAGTGATAGAGACACGCAGGGATATCTTTTGATTGTAAAGTGTTGTATATTTACAGGGACTGTTGCCACAACCAAGCAGCTCAGAAACATCAGATTTTGTGAAAAAATAGAAACAAAAGAGTTTTGGAGTTTTATTCTTTTTATTCTTTTTTGTCAGAGTTGCTGGTTTTAAACCTCGGTTAAGAAAAATTATGACTTCCCGTTTCTGCCGAAGAGAGGAGTTTGTCCCGAAGCTTGCTGCTGTATATATGTTTTTTAGATTAGATATATTTTATCGATCCTAATTTGGAGTTAGGGTCGCTGTGTTTTTTGTCACTGCAGTAAAACAAGGCCTTCCACATGACATAACAATTAGATAAAATATACAAACAGTGAATACATACACATCAACAGTCAAAAGAAAACCACCTTTTCATTATCAGGCCTCATATAATGACCTCATCGCAGAGGGTGGAAATGGTGAGGCAGCACAGTGCTTTTTGTGTGTGTGTGTGTGTGTGTGTGTGTGTGTGTGTGTGTGTGTGTGTGTGTGTGTGTGTGTGTGTGTGTGTGTGTGTGTGTGTGTGTGTGTGTGTGTGTGTGTGTGTGTGTGTGTGTGTTCTGTGATAACTGATGTGACTCAGAACAATGCTAAAGACTTTGTATACCTTCCTCCCAGGGTTTCCGCTAGGATTTTTTCTTTCCGGAAATAATTAATTTTACCGGACGAATCTGAAACTTGCCGGTCATGTTTGTGTAGCTGGTAATTACCGGACTATGACCGGATAATGCTGATGTTTAAAACTCAGTTAATGGGAGTCATTTTTATATTGCTTCAGTTTATAATCGTAACAGATCGAAAAGTTCAGATTCATTTTTCAATAAATGATGCGCTTCCATAAACAACATCATTATTACATTCAAACAAACCACCCGGACATTTTGACCGGCAAATTTTGAATTTACCGGTTTTTAATACATTTTACCAGCTAAAAAACGGTAATTACCGGCTAACGGAAACCCTCCGTGTATCTGTATACTCTCTATTTGTTAATCAAGGTCCAAATTGAGTAATCCCAGTTAATCGTGATTTATTTTGTATGTATAAATGTCTAGGTGTGGAACGTTTCTAAATATTTTTCTCATAATACAGAAAGCATACATTAGGTAACACATGTTGTAATTCTTGTACATTTTTATGGAGGTATATTTGTCTCAATATTATCTGCTTGAACAGATTGGAAATCCTTTTGTAAATGTGGATACATAAGATGAACATAGTTACCATAGACCATACTGTATTATGGTAACCAGACTGCATGCTCTTACTCTGAAAGGCAGAGACCGAATGATACGATATGATGGGAGGCTGTGGCGCAGTGGGTTAGTGCGTTGGTGTTCGGATCAGGGGGGCACAGGTTCAAACCCCACTGCAGTCAGCATGTCGTTGTGTCCCTGAAGACACTTCACCCCAAATTGCTCCTGTGGGGATTGTCCACAGTATTGAGTATGTTAGTCGCTTTGGATGTAATGTAATACGCCATCACGCTGTATTCATAAATGGTCAAGTAATACAAGTCGATTTTTCTTCGGACCGTCTCAAAACTCTCCGTGTGTGTACAATGCAAAACATCGAGACACATAAATGCCTTTTCGATCATAATTTACAAAGGTTTTTATTTTATTTTTTGAAGGTGTTTTTATTTTTAACACATTTTACCACATCAGTGTCAATCTGTTGAATTACAAATTGGTGCAATGTTCAATCTAATCTTTAGTATTAGGTTCTGTGGCTGTTTGGCTGAGATACGGCTTTATGTACCTGCAGCAGATTTCACTTGGCGATACAATGCCTGTTTTTGTTTCGTTTTTTAGACACAGTTCTGTTTTGTTAAGCTGGTTAAAGCTCCAGGGAGATCTTTAATAACTTCACAGCACGTGTGCAGCTGGAAGGGACACAACCAATAACAGAGGGAGTTTTATCTTCTTTTATGAAATGTGCTTTGTTCTCCATCGTAAGAATCTTTGCTGAACACGGTTGTGATGAATGACAAGTCCTGCTTAGTTTACTGGACTCCTTTTGGACCTTGGTGTTGTGGACATGTATATTATATTGTGTGCACACTGTACATGTGTGTGTGTAGGTGTGGGTGCTTTCGTCTGGGATGACCACCACCTTACACAAATATACATCTGTAATCCCCCCGATGGAAACCTTTGGTCTCTGGTTCATTTGTCCCGCTCTGTACTGAAGTGCAGGCTGACAGCTGAAACATGTACAGAGCGACTTGATGACATAAAGAAAGGCTTACAATAAATGAGTTCATTATATGCAGCAGCTTGCAACTCCATAATGCTCAAGCAAGCTACTCCTACAACCCTGTTTCGTCTTCAGGGGGAAATGGTACGTCAACGGGGTTATGTACATCAGAAATATGTGTCAAGATATTCATAAATCTGTTTTCAAAGTGTGTTTTGGTTAGGCGCCTATTCAAACGTTAAGTATGGGGGCTATCCTCTCCACACAGACTTGGACTAATTGGGGTCCCTGCTTTCTTGTCCTACTCAATGTGTGCAATTCCAAGACTGTTTAGGGACCCATGCATGCAAACATATTAAAATGAACCATTTTTTAAAAGAAATAACACATTTATACTAATAATAATAATAATAACTTGATTGTGATTAGCATAACGCTTCTTAAGATCAGACAGGGACGCAGGATGCTGATACTGTAGATTTTGACACATAAACTCTGGAAGTCGATATTGAGGCTATCTTATGTCACTATTTAAAGAAGAAGAAAAATAATGTAATTAGTTTTGCTCAACATCTAATCTAATACTCATTCATACCCGCCCTTTGTGAGCATTTAATGACACTTTGACATGTGGACTGCAGGGCCGATATATATAACGATCAGTGGACTCATACAATCCTGTCTTTAATTAAAAATGGTAAAATCAAAATTGCAAGTTTTGACAATCACATTGCTGACATTCATTTCCCCACAGAGAGCATGAGAGTGGAGGTCATCCCTCCTCTGCTCTGCCGTCACAGAGCCATGTAGGTGTCAGCGTGTGTGTGTGTGTGTGTGTG